>NW_023270377.1:109886437-109929198 GCF_011800145.1 Mirounga leonina
CTTCTTCTTCTTCTTCTTCTTCTTCTTCTTCTCTCTCTCCCACATTCAAACAAGCCTGACAATCTTGTTCACTTCCTCTAGCTGGCAACATTGTGGTAACATCAGGCATCTCCTTGGGGTTAGGATCCACAAAAGGTAAGATTTCAGCAGGAAGAGCAAGAAACCCAACTAGAGTCTGGGTGATGTGATCCAGTCAGCCCTGGCTGAGAGCCTATAGTGGGCATTTGGAACCAACCTGTAATTAACCCACCACTGCTACCCTTGTGTCTTTGTGTCTTGAAAGAATCTCTCTCAGGAGTTCTAGGCAAAGGGACAATGAAACCTGAATTCCCTTAGTGGAATAACATCCCAGGGCTTCAAACCTTTACTTCTATTCCCTAATAGCACTGAAGGTGACAAGGAGCATCATAGACACCTATGAAAGGAGATCATGGTACTGAAGGAGTTGCTTCTCATCATATGTACTGAGAACAAAGATAGTAAGAAGGGGTGAGGTTTCCATGGAAGCCTTTGATTTAATCTTTAGCACATTGCCTGATTACGGCAGGTGGGTCCATGTTGCTGAGAAGAGGTAGTCAGAGAGGCAACTGACCCAGGATTGAGGAGATCTCAGTTTTCATGCTATGGAAAAATTAACTGGGATGAGAATGACTGCACTCAGGAAACAACAAATGAGCAAGGGGAAGAAGCACAACCATATCCAATTTGGGCTCACTTTCTGGAACTTTGTACAATCCCTGAGTAAATAAAATTGGATAAAATATTTCTTAACCAGCAAATTCCCAAGTATTAACTGATTATCTTTTATAATCATAGAGGAGAGACTATTCTTTCAGGGATTGTCTCTATAGTTTGTTACTATAAACATAGGAGAGGAACAGGCTTGGTCTGATGAACAACAAGAGTGAAGATTGAGAGGGTCTAGACTCTGAAACAGGACTTTACCTTGGAGTGGGGTTGGTAGTAGGGTAAGCCAGCTGGTTTCAGGTGCCAAGAGGATGCCTGGCCCTCTGCAGAGGTTCATGGTGATACCAGACCAGGGGCAGCATTGAGGGTTTATAGCAGGGTTTTTGGGGTTACTGGGCAGGGTGGGTCACTGATGGGAGCATTGGAAGAACTTAGAGCTCCAAGAAGGCAAGGGCCTCATCAACCCAGAGGCATGCTTCAACCTGTTCATGGGGAGGTCTGTGCTCCAAATCAAGCAGACACTGGTAAGAGGGGAAGGCCCTCATATGTGAGCAGGGAGGCAAAGTTAGGAGTGGCAGGACCGGGACCAAATGTTAGTGCTGGATATAGAGGAAAGAGAAAGGAACCAGCATCGTTAATGGGTATTATGTATTGTGCTACAAATAACACACAGGCTGCCTTGCAAATCTTTTCTCACCCAATCTTCACACAAACCAGAGCGTAATATTGCACATTGTATTTTTCATTTGAAGTAGCTGAGCTCAGAGAGTTTAACAAGCATCTGATATCATTACATGGACTTTAAGTGAGATTCAAACCTGTTTGGGCTCCAAAGTCTGTGTCCTTGAATCAGCACTTTTGAAGTCCCTTGTACCTGCAGGTCAGATGGCTTCTGTGGCCCAATGAGGGAAGAGTCTCTCAGGAAGGGGTAAGCAGCAGGAGCTAGGGAGTCTCATTACCTGTCACCATGAGAGTGAGAATATCAATATACAACAACTGGAAGTCAGTAGAAGCCAGCCCAGAAGCAAACTTTCAAAGCACAGTCTGTGTTGCAGCTCACATATGGTATTGCTGGTCTGCTGGCCCACTAGCTGCAGCCGGCTCCCTGGTCCCTACCAGCTCTCTTCCCTAAGCTGCTCCCACTCCTGAGGCCACAGCTGGGCTTGCAGCTCTGCCAGCTCCTACCAAGTGTCTCCATTCAACTTCTTGGACTCCTGGGACAGATTCATGCCTAGCTCCATAAATAAGGGCACCAGCTCTTTGTTCCCCATCATTGACATTGGAGGCTTGGTGGTGGCTTCCAGTTCATCCTCATGGGTTCCAGCTGGTCCTTACTAGTTTCTGTCTGTCTTTGCTTTCCAAATTTATGTCCATCTTTCCACCCCTACTGCTGGCTGTAGCTCTGCTGACTGACTGCAGGTGCAACATCAGATGTGAGATAAATAGCCATACATAAGCTGTCAACCAGCTTCCACAATGCCATGAGATCAATGTCCTATCTGTAATAAATTCCTTATTTCACATCACTTCTAGTGGTTCTCCTTCTCATGTTGAGCTCTGACTGGTGTTGTTTGTCGCCATATACGTCTACAAAGAATCCAAGCAGCATTACCAAAAAAAAAAAAAAAAAGTTGTTCATAGTTACGACAAAGATTAAAAATATGTAATGCATATGAAGATCTAACCTGATGCCTAGCATATAGTAAGTTCTCAATAACTGCAGCTACAGCTTTATCATTGGAAATCTGGATTGAATCCTGCTAGGGGTTTCCACATGGGCAGAAATACTTCATAGTTTTTGGAATCTGAAAGCAAGATCAAAGACTCTCTGCACAATTCCCATGATGAGGAGTTTAATTAGAACAATGGGAAGGATAATGCATCTGGATTGTTTACAGATAGCTAATGACCTAACATGCTAAATATAGCCGCAGCTACCTAACTGAAAGCTTGGTCTGCTCCTTGGAAACAGATTGAAGCCCCCACTCCTGGGCAATGTTGGTGAGAACAGCTGGAGCAAATGTTCTCCTCCTTGCCATAGAATGATAAATCACACCTGTCAATGAATAAAACATCCAGTCTCAGCAATCGAGCAATGGATTTTTAAGGAGCCTTCCCACTTATCAGTTTAGCTATTGATTAGCTGTGAAAGGATATTGCATCAGAAGGATAATAAATGGGAGAACTGAGCCCCAACACGCAAGGTGATGTGGGTTCATTAGCTTGCCTCCAAGAACTTGATTATATAAAATTGCCCCAAAGTATTAAAGTACTAAAGAACTTATTTATATATATATAATGTATAATAAATGTATATAAATAAATTATATATAATGAATATAAATAAATAAATAAATAATATATAATAAATATATATAAGCATATATATTTACCATTGTATTTCTGATGACCAGTAACAGGTGTACATAGCAAGAAACAGACAAATATTGATTAAGGGAACCAAGGCCAGTTGCCTACAAAGTATTCCCCAGAGTCCTAGGACACAGATGAAACAAGATACTGTTTTGCATGTTAATAATCAGCAGGTGAGCTCAGCAGTTATGAGTTTACATCTGAGGTGTTCCTCAAATCCTATACTAACCTGGTATTGTTTTGCTCAAATGCTCTTCCTCTTCTTTTTGTGTTTAAAAACATGATTTTACTCAGATGGGCTGTTCAAGAAATGGTGTGCTATTCAATGTTTAACAACAGGCTCTCAGAGAAAAAAAGAGCTCTTGTTTGTAGTGTTTTCCACTGTCTGTGGTGTCCGTACTTTCACTACAGATGACTCCAGGCTGTCCGTGTGACACCACTGGACACAGAGTTGGGAAGAAATGCTAGCAATCAGCTCCAGTGAGTCAGCATTAGCCACCTTGAGCACAACACAGTGTACAGCCTAGAACCCACCAGTATGCCATCTTGTCTGTATTGTCTCTACTTGTGTCCTGAGGGTTGCTCTAAGTGGGTGACTTGGATTCCCACATTTCATGAAAGTCACATTTATACCACACCTTCCACCAAGAGTTGTAATTATATGTCTTATTTGTAGCAGAGATTTAAAAAGCAACATCGAAATTAAATGAATTGCCTAAGCCAGGAAGGTTTGAACTATGAAAATGTACAAAACTTACATAGGGGGCGCCTGGGTGGCTCAGTCGTTACGCGTCTGCCTTTGGCTCAGGTCATGATCTCAGGGTCCTGGGATCGAGCCCCCACATCGGGCTCCCTGCTCCGCGAGAAGCCTGCTTCTCCCTCTCCCATGCCCCCTGACTGTGTTCTCTCTCTCGCTGTGTCTCTCTCTGTCAAATAAATAAATAAAATCTTAAAAAAAAAAAAAAAAAACTTACATAAGCATTCTGATATCAAGTGAAATAATGGTAGTCAAAGGAGGTATGTCTGTTTGGTCAGTCATCCTTTTTTGTACTCAATTAAGATGACTTCTCCTTTTTAACCTAAACCCAGTTTACTCACATCTGTCTTTTCCGGAAATAGATAGCAACCCAGGATTTAGATTTTTTTTTTCCATTGTTGATGGTGAATGCTCTAGGGTAGTGCTCTAACTTATCCTTATTATTTTTGAGATAGAAATGGAACATAAGCAATAGCATGGAAGACTACAGGGGAAGGGAGGGAAATCTGAATGGGGAGAAATTAGAAAGGGAGATGAACCATGAGAGACTATGGACCCTGGGAAAAGAACTGAGGGTCTCATAAGGGAGGGGGTGGGGGAGGTGGAAGCAGGGTGATGGATATTAAGGAGGGCACATGTGGTGATGTGCACTGGGTGTTATATGTAACTAATGAATCATTGAACACTAAATAAAAAACTAATATGTACTATACAGTGGTTAACTGAACATAAAAAAACACGAAAAAAAAAAGAACTGAGTACTAAGGTGCAATAACTAAAGAAGTAATATAGCAAAGTAGTCATAAGTGCAGACTGTACAGTCAGAATTGAGTCTGAATACTAAACTCATTGCTCATCAGTTTTGGGGCAATTAGTTAATTGTCTCAGTTTTCTCATCTATGAAATGGAGATGAATTTAGTAGTTGCATGTAGCAGATAATGTCTGTGAGCTAAACTGACATTCCTAATTCCTGTTCTTATTGCAACCCACCCCACTGTACTCTAGCATCTGAGAAAAAATGCATATTTTGCCAACCCTTCTTGCTGAAAGGGATAACCCTATAACACAGTTTTGACTATAACCTGGCCAAATGTGGAAGTGGGAGTTTCTTGGTGTCTTCTGAAAAGAGTTTAACTTTGTCTAATAAAAAAAGACAGATGTAGCTAATAACAGTTATTTCTTCCTGTGTTGAATCAAATGTGATGCCTGGGGAACAACACCAGCCATCATGTGACCATGGGACAACAAGACCAAAAGAAGCACACAGACCCATGAAACCAAGGCCAGCAATACTCTATCTTCAGGTTTCCTGGGTATAGGATGAAAATATCTCTAATTTGTTAGGCCACTCTATATCAAGGTCTTCTCTTCCCTGATGCTGACAACATTTTCAATAATAGACTATATAACAGGAGTGGTATAGAGATTATACTGAAATAATTCTTGTTGAGTGGTGAGCTGGTGCATTGACTGGCCAATAGGAATCATTTAAAATATGTATTATTATTATTTATTACTATGCAGGGTTAATACCTTTTGCTGCATCCCTGACACCATCCAGCACTGACCAAGTGCATCAAGGTTACTAAAGATCACCATTTGATGCTACAATCCATGCCTTAGAGGAGCTTTCAGGCTTAATAAGGATATAATTATATGCGTGTATAATAATTTGAAGGCATGTATAGGCAATTATTTAACTACATAGACATTTGGTTCAGAGAAGTACTAGGATTTCTGAAAAAGAGAAGTACATGTGAGTTGGAGTAGTCTAGGGAAAGTCCATGAGGGAGGTTGGTCTTAGGATGGATGGGCTCTGAAGGACAGTGATGGAGAGGGCTGTAGGCATTGAACATGCACACTAATTGGAAACATGTCTGTAGAACTATAATGGTGTATGCCTTAGGAGATGGTTTTGGTTCCTGATTATTCCCTCTACCCCACTAGTACACCCATCTCTAACTCCCCTGCATGTTGGCTGCTAATAGCTCACAACTGTCCTTTCTCTAGAGCATCCCCCTTGGCTGATAGAAGCTGTGTGGTTGAGAGATTAAGGCCCCTCCCCTATAGGTGGCTACAGCTAATGACTGAGAAACGCTGGCTCCTGACCTAACTGCACTCTGTGGTGCAATGCCCACTCCAGAGCTCCCTGTGGGATCAGGCTGAAGTTAGACTCCACCTCAGACCACATCTTTGTTTAACTCCTTGCCCTACTCTATCCTTCTTCCTCCATCCTCTTCCTCTTGAGATCACTCTCTCAATATATCAATTGCATGTGAGTCTCTGTCTCAGGTTTTCCTTGTACGGACACTGGTCTAGTTCATGATAGATATTCAAAAAACATTGAGTAAATTATTGATTGAGGCAAGAGCAGCTTCACTTGCTCATTTGCTTATTCATTGTTTTTTCCTACTTTGAATAAACCTGTGTTGAGTATCTGTTGCAGGTGCACTGCACAGGCACTTATGATGTGGAGCAAAGGCATGATTGATCCCTTCAACAGATACAGATAATTGCTGTTATGGAGAAACAGGATGGGACTGAGGGCATAGGAGCATATGCACACAGACTTGGGATGTCTGGTTTACTGTTAGCAAAGTTACCTTGAACAAAGTCACTTAACTTCCTTGAGCCTCTTTATATTCCTCTGAAATATAGGACTAAACTATTTACTGGGTGATTGATGAAAGTAAGTGAGGTAATGAATATGATTCCCCGGGTCAAAGTTGGAATTCAATGTATGCTAGATGTCAGTGTTATTGTGAGTACTAAGATCATATGTCTTTACCCTAGGGCACAAGAGGAAGAACGCTCTACACATGGGAAAGGGACAATAGCTAGAAAAAGTATGTTTCTGTTTCTGCTTTCTCTTTCTAAAATATTTTGAAGCTTATACCTACAATAATGGAAGTTATGGAAATTCAACCTGAATCTTTCTCTCCCTATTTATTCAGTTTTTACCTACATGCTATATCTACCAACGCAGATAGTTTTATATGAAGAAGAAGGAAAAAGGGGTGTGATGAGAAGGGGTGGGAGGAGAGAAGAAAAGAAAATGAAAGAGAAAGAGAAGAAAGACAAATATTGTTATCTAACTCTTGAGTCTGTGTCTGCTGATTTATCAAAATTTCCTGGCAAGAATGACCTTTCAGAACAGCCTCTGGAATTATTCCTGTCCTGTGGGAAATAGGGATTCAGTGAGCCCAGTAGCAGCTGCAGTACATAATAGAATGAGAAATTATCTTAACTAGCTTATTTGCTGGAAAAGTACCAGTTTGGAGCCACCCCATGTTATGTGAGATATTTTTCATCTACATCTTGGATTCCAAGTATCCTGGAAAGAACCTAACAAGCAGACCATGTGGCTTGGATATCTAGCACAGAGACTGGTGATCCAATCATTCTTGAACCTGAAATTTATCTAATGGGAAAATTGGTAACTTAGCCTTACAAAATGCTATTAGTTTTTTTTTTTCTCATAACTGCCAAAAACATAGTTTTTAATGCAAATGAAAAGGCCAGGTTTCTGGAATCACCTGAGAGTGATTTTTTTTTTTTGCAAGGTATTATATCACTTACAGTAATTACCATGCACGTTTGTGATCTGTCACAGAATCTGACAAAACATGGACATCCAGTGTAAGAGTCCCAGAATGCTAATTTGTAAACCTGTCAGATTTGTCACAGTGGTGAGAAATGGTGTTGAAATTGCTTTCAACATCTTAATTAGTGGTAGCCTTCCAGAGAAATGCAATACTTTTAGCTCACTTTTCACAAAAAAAAAAAAAAAAAAAAAAAAAAATTCTTGGTCTGTTTTTCAACTAGAAGATTATTAAAATTTAAATTATGATGATCATCAGAAAACGGTGTACAGTTTAGGAATTCTAATGTAAATGTGCCTGGGGCAGAGAGGAGCTTTCAATTGGGTGGTCAATTTCTGTGCCCTATGCTTACATCCAACCTTTGGGCCTTGGACTGAGAAGCCCCTCTGGAGGAACTGTAGAAGCTTCTGGTATGGTAGAGCACCTTCGATCCACTGTGGAAAGCTATGTTCAGAGATGCCAGCATATAGTGACACTCTGGTAGTTACTGTTTACTGGGCACTAACTATGCACCAGTCTCTCTGCTATAGTAGACTGCATCTCTTCTTGTCTAATCCTTCCATAACCCCACAGAATAGATGCCATAAGCATCCAGATGTTACAGAGAAAGGAACAGAGAGGTGACATGACTAGCTGTGTTCCCACAGCAAAGAACTCATTCCAGTGCTGAAGTGTGCACTTGTACTGCTGCCTCATCCGGCTCTCGGAGGAAAAGTTCTGCACAACTTCACCAGGAAAACAGACCATGACAGCAGAATTCCTTGTGCCCACACACCATGGTCGTTGGCCTCTGAGCCCCAGGTGGCTGGCACCTGCTCGCCTGGGCCACTGAATCTCCGTGGGTCCCCCCATTTCTTGTGCATAGGACTTGCAGCAGGGGGTCTCATAGATGCCAGAGTCTGCTGATGCTGCTCCTCAGCGGCCTCACAGATGTCATTCCCTGCACCTGGAATTTCCCTTCAAAAATAAGCCCAGAACTTTCCTGGGTTCTCCATACCTGATGTATAGATACCATTTTAGGACCTCTGTAAATCACCTCTATGTTGAACACATAAACCTGATTTCTACATTCTTTTGCTTGTCTATCTAATCCCATAGAATTTTCTGCAGAGTTCATTGAGAAAGAAAGAAAATTAGTTTCAGTATTGATGCACATTCTCTCCCTGAGGTTGGAACATTGCACCATAATATATGTTTGATGAGGGAGGGACGTCTGAGGCACAGCTTTTTCTAAATTTCTGCTAGCAGCTGCTTTTTCTCTGCAGAGTGTTCTCCCAGCACGGGGGGAAAACACACAAGGAAAGAAAACATTAAAAATAGCTAGAAAAGAAGAGGCTCCTATAAAACCTCTATGGGACTAGGATTAATTCCTTCCTATGTTTGAAGTATTTCATCCCAAGAAATGATGCCAAAGGTGCTGAAGTTTCTGTTTACCATGAGGCCCTCCCCCTTTCTGTGGTTCCCACCTCTCACTGCACAGTGCACACTCTGAGCCTGCACCCAAACAGTGTGCTTGAGAGGTTTGAAGCAGGGTCCACATGGAAGCTTTTAAAGGCCCCCCTCATTGCAACATTATCTACACATGTGCCTTTTGGCTTTTAAATATATTTTTGTTAATTAAAATTATAAGAGATAATTGGTTCATTGTATTTCATCTGGGTTTGAAAAAGGTACCAAGTAAATCTAGGGGTTAAAAAGTCTGGAATACATTGTGTCAAACAGTTGCTCACAGTGATCAATTGAGCAAAGCAAGGAACCAAAATAAGAAGAAAAAGTACATTCAACATGCTAGGCACAGTCATGGCCCAAGAAAAGGCAGGGCGTGTTAAAGGGCGTGTGCTGGAGTCTGACCAGAGTACATATTTCAGCTCTGCCACAGGCTGCCAAGAGATCAGAGGCAACCAAAGGAACCTCTGTATTCATAATGTTCCTTGTCTGTAACCAATAGCACAATATCAACATAGTAGGAGTTACTATAAGGATTAATTTTTAAAATCAAATACCCTCTCTGGTATCCATTAAGCATTAAATACTAACAGTTATTCTTTTTTATATTGTGATTATCCTGTTAAAATTAGTTTATCTTAAAGGGCAACATTAATCTGGAATATATACAATTCACTGGGTAAGATAGGAAACCTGCAGATAAAAATAAGTAACAACCAAAGCAGTAAATAGGTCAAGCAGCAGAGAACATCTCCTCGGACGTTCTGAGAAGGGAAAGAGCATTCTATATGGTCCAAGGAAGAATTCAAGGTGCTGGTGAGGTTTCTCCAGACCCTCCAGTGAGAGTGGGAACCAGACAGATAAAAGTGATGAGGTGCAGAGCAAACCGTGTGGGTAGAAGTGATGAAGATGCCATTGGGTGTGGCTGGAGGGGGCAGCAGTGCCACCTGTGCCCAGTGCTGCCAGAAGGGCATATACTGGAAGGTCCCTGGGCCACACAAGAAGCAGCATGCTTCTCATATTTCTCCCTCCTCTGCTCAGGATGCAGGTCTCCCAGCCAAGGGAATGGGTTAAACTGAGAGCACTTGGGTCTGAGAACCACTTGAGAATTCCTTCAGACCAGGGGTTCCTAATGGTCCCAAACATGCAAGAGAAGGTTGCATGAGTGTGGCAGAGCAGAGAACCTGCTCCTCTCTGGGGAGAAGCAAAAGTCTTCAGATTTCCAAGAGAGCTTGGATTCCGAGAAGTTAACAACCAGTGAGTTAGAGGGAAAGCCCAACACCATTTGGGTTTAGCAAGTGGAACAAGTAGCCAGAAAAGATTCATAAAGGCTGAGAAAATATTCATAAAAATTATCACAGACTGAACTTAGAGTAAACCTTGAACAAACATTACAAATGGAAATAAAACTTCATATATTAATATAGGAAAAACAGGTGGAGCATGACAGGTGGGTGAGCATGTAATGTTTGGTCCAAACTAGGAAATTTCTGAGAGACAGAGAGGAAGCATTAAAAAAGAAGTAAAACCTGATAGCTTTTTTTATTGGTTACAAATTTGTTGTGTTATATGGTTGGAGCCACAAAATTGTCCTATTTAAAGCCTATTTTAAAAATAAAACTTTTTCCAGGGGTCCTGGGTAGGCTCAGTCAGTTGAGCTACCAGCTCTTAGTTTTGACTCAGGTCATTATCTCAGGGATCATGAGATGGAGTCTCACATCTGGTTCCATGTTCAGAGGTGAGTCTGCTTGAGATTCTCTCTCCCTCTCCCTCTGCCTCTCCTGCTTGTGCTCTCTCTCACGCTCTCTAAAATAAATAAATATTTAAAAATAAATAACTTTTTAAAAATAAAAATAAAAAAAAATTTCCAAAAATATAATCAATATAAATTAACACTAAAGCGAAATTTGAAAACATTTCTAGATCAATTATCTGGACACTTAAAAATAGTATATCTTAGGGGCACCTGGGTGGCTCAGTCGGTTAAGCATCTGCCTTTGGCTCAGGTCATGATCCCAGGGTCCTGGCGTCAAGCCCTGCCTCCAGCTCCCTGCTTGGCAGGGAGCCTGCTTCTCCTTCTCCTCCCTGCCTGTGCTCTCTCTCACTATCTCTGTCGCTATCTCCCAAATAAATAAATAAAACTAAAATCTTTAAAAAAAAGTATATCTTAAATATTTATTCTTGGTTTGTATTTTTGTAGCTTAACCACTGTTTTAGTCTTATCTCTAATACCAAGTCACTAGCATTTTTCTGAAGAACATATTTTCTTTCATTATGGGTTTTATGTTGTTTTTTAAGTTTTATTGAAGTATAATGTACAGACACAAAAATTATACACCTGAAACTAATATTACACTGTATGTTAACTAACTGGAATTTAAATAAAAACTTAATAATAATAATAATAATAATAATAATAATAATAATAATAATAATACCAGGCCACTACCAAATTTTTTAAGAATATAATAAGAAAATACCATTAATCAGTTTTAGAAGATTAAAAAAATGATGATTTTTAAAATACCAACCATTGCATGCTACTTAAAACCATATAAGATGAAATATATTAAATTTAAGCCTTCAGAATATGAAGTGTCAAGATAATGGGTGCTTTCTGTAAAATAGATTTATTCCTTACAAATAAACTTTTTCCTATTAAAAATGCAAAAACAAATTGCACAGATCATAAGTATATAGTTTGGTGAATTCTCACAAAATAAATACATCCACATAACCAGCATTCACATCAAGAAAAAATTATATTATCAACATCCCAAAGCCTTCTTGCATTGTCTTCTTTTCAGTATTCCATGCAATGACTTTCCTTGCTGCTAACTCCAGAGACTATTTTTGCTCATTTTGGAACATCACATAAAAGGCAATCATGCATCTTTTTCGTGGTATTGTGTTTGTGATACAGGTCCATGTGGTTGTGTGGAGTTGCTTGTTTTCATGACTATATAATGCAGGAGTATGTCACAATTTACTTTTTTATCCATGCTACATCAGATGGGTTTTTCCAGTTTTTATCATTCACAAATAATTCTACAATTAACAATCTTATATGTGTTTTAGGTGAATTTATCTTGGGTACATACCTAAGGAGTACAATTGCTAGGTGTTAGGGTATGTGCCCATTCAACTTTGATAGATATTGCCAAATAGTGTTCCAAAATGTACCTGTTTACATCTCCACCACCTAGATATAAGGGTTCTAGATGCTCTGCTTTGGGGTTAACATTTGGTATTCTCTCTACCTTTCATTTTAGCTATTCTTGTCGGTATAGACAGTTGTATCGTTGTTTCAGTTAGATATTGCTGTGTAACAAAAGACACCAAAACTTAGAGGCTTAAAATAACCACTATTTTACTTACATGGGACAATTACATGGGTCAGTAGTTTAACCTGGATCAGCCCAAAGTGCTTTTGCTAGTCTTTCCAGGGGACACTCATGCTGCTATAGTTCTCAGGAGGCAAAGTGGAGAGTCGAGGTTGGCCATACTCATATGTCTGAAGTTTGACAGCCAAGCTCTCCATATATTTCCTCATCCTCAAGGAGACGAGTCTGGGTTTCTTCTCAGAGTGGCAGCAGCATACTAAGGAGGCACACAACATCACTCCTTCCATGTTCTCTTGCCAAAGCAAGGTACGAGGCCATTCCAGATTCAAGGTCCACTGAGATCTTGCATGTAAATATATTGTACTTGTGGAAATAAACATTATCTTTTTTATGGAAGAAAATAAAAATTCCCATTTCAAAGAACCATGACTCCAGAGACATAGGAAGTTAATGAGGTCATGTTGGCAAACAATCTAGAAACAATTAATTGTTTATTAATTTACATTCCCCAGATGATTAATGGAATTTAGCACTTTCTCACAAATTTATGGCCCTTACCCTCTTTTGTTAAGCGCCTGTTTAAGTCTTCTGCCCATTAGAGCTGTGTAATATATATTTTGGACAAATGCCTTTTGTTAGATATATCTGTTGTATATAATCTATATATGGCCTTTTAACTCTTAACAGTGTCCTCTAATAAATGTAAATTATTAATTTTAATGTACTCATAGTTAGCAACCCTTTCTTTCTTTATTATTTTTGAAGATTTTATTTATTTATTTGAGAGAGAGAGACCGTGTGAGAGAGAGAGAAAGCGAGATCATGAGCAGGGGTGGGGTAGAGGGAGAAGCAGACTCCCTGCCGAGCTGGGAGTCTGACGTGGGACTCAATCCCAGGACCCTGAGATCATGACCTGAGCTGAAGGCAGAAGCTTAATGACTGAGCCACCCAGGTGCCCGCAACTCTTTCTTTATAAATATCACCTTTCTTCCCTATTTGAGAAATGTTTGCCTACCAACATGTATGAAGATATATTTTATAATTTATTCTTAAAGTTTTATATTTACATGAATGATCCACGAAATTGATTTTTGTCTAAACTGGGAAGGAGAGAGTCAAAATTCATTATATTTTCCATATGATAACCAATGTTATTAATTCAATTCAATGTATTTATATACTGCATCAGAATGTCGTCACTTTTGCTATATACAGTAGAAGACTGTATATGTGTGTCTGTTTGTGGACCCTCCATTTTCCCAATTTACTTACTTGTCTATTCTTGCACCATTATGACAAAATCTTGTTTATTGTATTTTTATAAGTCTCAGTATCTGATATTGCAAGTTCTCCGGGATAGTCTTGAAGATTGTTCCAGTTATTCTTGGTTCTTTGCATGTCCTTAAACATTTTAGAATTAGTGTGTCAATCTCCTGAAAACCACCAGCTGAGATTTTGACTGAGATTGCATTGCATAGAACATTTCAGGAAAAAGTGGCATCTTGTAATATCAAGTCCTCCAGCCCACAAACATGATATATCCTTCCATGTATATCATTCATCTTTCCCTCCATGTATATTGTTTATCTTTAATTTATAGTTAATAATATTATATAATCCTTAGTGTAGAGGTGTTGAACATCTTTCATGACACTTATTCCTAATTATTTCATTTTTAATTGAAATTTTATGAGATTATTGTAGAATTACATGCAGTTACAAGAACTGATAATAGAGTGATCCTGTCTATAAATAACAAAGTTCCCCTCAAATGTAACATTTTACAAAATTATAGTATAATATCACAACCAAGATACAGTCTACTGATCTTATTAGTATTTACCCAATTTTACTTGTACTCTTTTGTGTGGGTGTGTGCATTGAGTTCTACACAATTTTATCATAATTATAGGTTTGTGTATTTACTATCACAGTCAAGATATATCAGTTCCATCACCACAAGGATCCCTTGTGTTGCCTATCTATAACCAAATCCACCTTTCTTCTTGACCATTCACCTCCCTGTCCCTAATCCCTGGTATTAACAAATCTGCTCTTCATTTATAAAATAATGTCATTTTAAAATCTTGCCATTTGTGATGATATGGATGGAGCTAGAGAGTATTATGCAAACGAAATAAGTCAGCCAGAGAAAAATAAATACCATATGATTTTATCATATGTAGAATTTAAGAAATAAAACAGCTATGGGAGAGGGGAGAGGGGGGTGCAAACCAAGAAACAGACTCCTAACTATAGAGAACACACTGATGATTACCAAAGGGGAGCTGGGTGGGAGGTGGGTTAAATAAGTGATGGGGATTAAGGAGTGCACTTGTAATGAGCACCAGGTGTTGTATGGAAGTGTTGAATCACTATATTCTATACCTGAAACCGAATACTACACTGTATATTAACTAACTGGGATTTAAATAAAAACTTAAAAAATGATGTCATTTCCAAAAATTATACAAATGGAATCACACAGTATACAACATTTTCAAATTAGCCCTTTTTTACCCAGCAAAACTCCATAGAAAATCATCCAATTGTTGCATCTATCAATAGTCCATTCCTTTTTATTTCTGGGCAATATTTAATGGTATGCATGTAACACATTTTGTTTAATTATTCACCTGTTTAAAGATATCTCAACTGTCTGCATTTGTTGGCTATTATGGCTAAAACTCCTATGAACATTTCTGTACATTATTTTTGTATAAACCTAAGTTTTCATTACATTTTATGATTCATTGTTTGCATATAACACCCAGTGCTCCATGCAATACATGCCCTCCTTAATACCCATCACTGGACTAACCCATCCCGTCCCCCGCCTTTAAAACCCTCAGTTTGTTTCTCAGAGTCCATAGTGTCTCATGGCTCTTCTCCCCCTCTGATTTCCCACCCTTCATGTTTCCCTTCCTTCTCCTAATGTCCCCCATGGTTTTTGCTCCTAATTTTTTTTTTCTGAAAGTATTACCAAGCAATATAATTAAGAAGTAAATTTAGAGGATGCAAAAAAAAAAAAATAGTAAGAGCCTTCAGACCACTGTCTACATCCTCAATGACAAGGCTCATCCTTGCCTATTGTCTATTATGTTTTTGCCGTTGTCTATTATTTTTTATCATATTAGAGATACATTCAACATATTGTTACATGTGTTTCCACAGAGCCTACTAACTGGCAAACCTCGAGGTTTGTGCACTTCCCAGGCTGCTGAATACTGTGACACATCTAAGAGACTGGTTGGAACAGCAGCTTTAAATACCTTTAAATACCTCTCCTACCACCACAGAGACTGCAGAAAAGTAACAGTCTCTTGCCAACTCAACTCATTTTGTCAGCAAGCTTTCTGCATACTGCCCTCAAAAAAGGAGGTGTTAGTTATGGCCTGGGAAGAATGAACAAAAAGAGGCACAGGTTGTTGCCAGTGGTTTTAGTTTTAATCACATATTCAATTGGAAAACTCTTTTACTGCATATACTTTGCATACATACATTTCATAGATGCATTTCGTTTATACAATGAAACCATGGAAGAAATAGTAATTACAAAGTTCAGGTTTACAGAACGCAACCTCAGTTATTTTAATGCAACCATTAATAATAAGGGCTGTTAAAATATAAAATCTGTTAAAATATAAATTCTAACCAGATAAAATGCCAAGACAATGACAGTGAAGATTTGTGATCACCAAGGACACATAGAAGAGTTTCAGGAGAATGGGATAAATACATGGAGAAAAAGGTCCAGGTTGGAGTAAAGAGGTACTTGTCACAGTGATAAGGTGATCAGTGCTTACCACTAAATGCCAAGTGGAAGGAACTGTAAGGTTCTATTAATTACCCAAATATCTGATACTTAGTTTGCTGCATATCACTATTTGAATTAACTGTACAATTGTTACCTTGTTTAAAGGTTAAGTCATTATCAGCAAATATTCTTAATCCAAGAACCCATTTATCAGCTAATGTTATAAATAAGCACTTATGTATCTCTGATGACTAGCAGGATCAAATTCAGATGGGAAGGACTGTCTATGGACTATTGAAATTTCAGGATCTGCTACATATTACATTAGCAAAGACAATGAGACAGGAACATTGCATGTGTGGTCACAGATCAGACTTTTAATTCCTGAAAAAACAGAATATCTGAATAAAACAGATGATGGTGTGTCAAGTTGGAAAGTTGAGTTGACCAAATTAGAAAAGTATCATGTGGTAAATGAAAGGATTAGAATGTTGATCCTTAAGCACAGTGAGCTGTTGAAAGATTGGGAACAAGAAGTGGAACTATGACAGTAAAATTGGAAGAAGATTAATCTGGTAGAGGTGTGAAGACAGGATGGAGGGCAAGATGGAGGGCAAGTCAGAAGGCAGGGCCACATATTGTAAACCATAACACTTGTCCAAGAGTGAGGCTACAACATTAAGGAATTGCTTTTTCTCTGATATTTGATTTACTTTGTATTTTTAAATTGCACTACTGACTAAAAGTTTTGTAACAGAATAAAAATCTGCAGACTGGGGCTCATCAGATATGAACAGATTGGACTCCAGAAGTTCTCTGTAAGTGTCTACAATTCTACTATTGGATCACCAGCCCTTTCAGTGGTAAAGGCTTTCACCTGCCAATCGTAATCTCCTGCCAACAGTGCTGAATTTTCCTGGGAAGTAGAAAGCCACATTAAAACTATGAATAGTTCTTATTGTACTGGATGGACTTTTCCCCAGGGCCCTCACCCTGGGTGAATTCTTTAACTTAGAGAGAAGTTTCCTCAAGAATGGTTCTAGAGGGGAGGGGGGTGGAAGGATGAGTTAGCCTGACGGTGGGTATTAAAGAGGGCACATATTGAATGGAGCACTGGGTGTTATACGCAAACAATGAATCATGGAACACTGCATCAAAAACTAATGTATGGTGATTAACATAACATAATAAAATTTTTTTTAAATTAAAAAAAAAAGAATGGTTCAGTCTAAAACAGGAAATGTGAGTAAGCCCTCAAAGCAGAAAGAAGAAAGAAGTACTCTTTTTAATTTTATGCTGATTGCTTTAAATCTCATTTAATTCCACAATATTAGAACATGGGTATTATAATATCTAACAACAGATAAAGAAATTAAGATTTGGTATAAATTTACCAAGATGATAAAACTAGTAGTTTGCAGAGCAAATATTCTAGGCCAGGTGTGATTACTGGAGTTTATATCTTTTCCATCACTGAACTATCTCTTGTGGACAAAAACAGGAAAAAAGGAATAAAAGAGAATCCTGGTTTTCATGTAGTCATCGTTACAATTATAAACCACAAAATATGTATTTTTCTTCCACTTAGGTATAACTTAGATTAACTAAATTATTAATTGTTATTTGAATATCTACAATATGCCAATTTAGAGCAAGAATAAAGAAATACAACATTTAGGTGTAAGGTAGTGACATGTATATGTCAACTATGATGAGTCATTGACTATACTATTCTGATATTAGTGATTATTTTCTGAGGAAACAATTTTTTTCTTTTTCAAAGGAAATAATAGAACTCATAATCAGCCTCACCAAGCATAAGGGGGGACATAAGACACTCTCATCATGATGACATGAGCACAAAGATGAGATTCAGTCAGTGGGACCATAAGTGGGAGCCAATTAGCTTCATCAATGCAAAACTCTGCTGAGGATAGCAGCACAAAGGAGTCTTCTCCCTTGCCTTGTCTGCCCACAGCATATTAAATATTCTCTGGCTACAGTTGCGCTAATATCCCTGGAATGCCTGACTTCCATACTCTCCATACCCATGTCATGAAACATAGTCACACTGAGTTCTCCAGTTATGACATTGGGTGTTCCCCCAAAACACTGGTTTATTAAGTTGGTCCCTGACATTCTTTACTCTTGGCTGCCTCTATTGGACCTTACTGGGGTTACACAGTAGACCTCCAGGAGAATGCTCACCTGGAATCCACATGCCAGCATTGCACAGATGGAGAAAGAGGGTTAGTTAGTTCTCATGTCATGTTTCATCATCAATCAACCAAACAAGTAAGTGCCTACCACAGGACAGAGATGAAGAACTCACAATCTGTAAGAAGTCTGGGGTCTGGTGTCCTCAAGCCCACACAAAGGTGAAGGACTGATAGTTGGGACTCTGAATGATGAATTCAGACAGAACTGAGACCCATTAATAATCTGCCTCCATGCCACTGGGAGCATGGCACTCAATGATTGAAGGCACTCTCCTGTCACAATGCAGTGAACGCATGATTTTAACAGAACCCATGCTTTTTCTTATAATTCATTCAATTATGTTCTTTAGTCATTCATTTGATAAACCTTCTTTAAACACTTCACATATGCTGGATGATTTTCCAACCTTTTAGTTACCAGGAAAATATAACAAAATATGAGCTATCACTGTGCAACTACCAGAATGACTGAAATTAAAATTTTTAAATGGGAACATGTTTTCAGAAAAAGTGGAAAATTTTTCATTGCTGATGAACTAAAATTGATATAGTCACTTAGGAAAACTGTTTGGCACTCTCCACTAAAGCTGTGTCTGCAAACCATATGACACAGAAATTTCACCCTTAATATGTACTCAGCAGAAGTGGATAATTGTGTCACTAAAAGATATATTCAAACATGTGCTGGGGCACCTGGGTGTCTTAGTGAGTTAAGCATCTGCCTTTGGCTCAGGTCATGATGCCAAGGTCCTGGGATCAAGCCCGTGATGGGCTCCCTGATCAATGGGGAGTCTGCTTCTCCCTCTCCCTCCCCCTTTTCCCCTCCCCCACTTGTGCTCTCTCTCCCTTTCTCTCTCTCTCTAATATATAAAATCTTAAAAAAAAAAAAAAGCCCCAAAGTGGAAACAACTCTAAAAAGATGGATAAATAAATTGTGGTATTTTTATACAATGGAATACTATTTATCAAGGAAAATGAATAAAATAAAACTACCTTCTACAATACAGGTGAGTTTCACAGACAACATTCCTTGAAAGCAGACAAACACAAAAGAGTTAACTGAATTATTGCATTTATATAAAATTCAAAATTATGATAACTAATGTATGGTGTTTGATCAGGACAGTGTTTAACTTTTTTTAAAAGATTTTATTTATTTATTTGACAGAGACACAGCAAGAGAGGGAACACAAGCAAGGGAGTGGGAGAGGAAGAAGCAGGCTCCCCACGGAGCAGGGAGCCCGATGTGGGACTCGATCCCAGGACCCTGGGATCACGACCTAAGCCAAAGGCAGACGCTTAACAACTAAGCCACCCAGGTGCCCCAGGACAGTGTTTAACTTTGATAGGTTGAAGGGGTTAGTGATGGGGCAAGAAAAGGGCTTCTGGGATGCTGGCAATATTGTTTTCTGTATTAGTTACATGGGTGTGTTCACTTTACGATAATACTGTGAGCCTTATATCTTACACAATCTTCTAGGTATTAAATTCCAAGTTAAAAAATATGTATTAATAAGAAGAAAAAGAAAAACCAAAAATGCAAAGGATATGAAATGTTTTATTATTGAAAAGAGATAGTGTTGGATGTGTAATCTCAGATATCTCAGAAAGTAGCTGTCTAGGATGGACTCAGAGATCCTTACCCAGTGGACCCAAAGTCCAGTTCTGGAGACTCTCTGAAAATAGCTCTTATCTAGATTCTTCACTCCCCAGAATGTCTTCTGGAGGGTTGTCAACTTTAGGAACTTAAAGACCGTTGCATGTGTTGTTGTAAGTATTGGTGAGAATGGGAAATGGGGCTTCTGACATCTACTTATAGAATCATTGGCTGCCTTCAAAATTTCCTCTTCATTTTGCTTTTCAGAGGTGTGAAATATGTTATGCCCATGGTCAGATTTTTAAAAATTATTTTTAAATTTTTTGTTGTTTCTGAACTTCTGGTCTTCAGGGATTGATTAGTGTATGTCACTAATTTTGGAATATTTTCAGTGTTATTTCCCCAAATATGTTTTCACCCATTCTCTTCTCTTTCTGGGATTCTAATTCAATAAGACCATTTGATATTGTCCCCAGCTCTTGGTGCTCTATCCCACTTTTTTTTTTTTTTTCACTAATTCCTCTTTGTACTTCAGCTTGGATAATTTCTATTGACCTGTCTTCAAGTTCCCTGATTATTTTTTAACTGTATTAAGTCTCCTGCTGAGTCAAACCACCAAAGACATTCTTCATAGAAATCATCTGTGCTTCTGATGACATGATACTCTATGTAGAAAACCCAAAAGACCCCACCCAAAAATTACTAGAACTCAGATAGGAATTCATGAGTCGCAGAATATAAAATCAGTGCACAGAAATCAGTAGTATTTCTATACACTAATGATGAGGCAGAAGAAGGAGAAATCAAGGAATCAATCCCATTAACAATTGCACCAAAACCATAAGATACTGAGGAATAAATCTAACCAAAGACGTAGAGGATCTGTACTCTAAAAACTATAAAATGCTTATGAAAGAAATTGAAGAAGACACAAATAAATGGAAAAACATTCCATGCTTATGGATTGGAAGAACAAATATTGTTAAAATGTCTTATGCTACCCAAATCAATCTATGCATCCAGTGTAATCCCTATCAAAATACCATCAAAATTTTTCACAGAGCTGGAACAAACAATCCTAAAATTTATATGAAACCAGAGAAGACTCCAGATAGCCAAAAGAATGTTAAAAAAGAAAACCAAAGCCGGAAGCATACAATTCCAAACTTTAAGCTGTATTACAAAGCTGTAATAATCAAGACAGTATTTACTGCCACAAAAACAGACGCATAGACCAATGGAATAAAACAGAGAACCCAGAAATGGACCCTAAACTCTATGGTCAACTAATCTTCAACAAAGCAGGAAAGGAAAACAAAAATAAAAACAAAAACTATCCAGTGGAAAAAAAGACAGTCTCCTCAACAAATGGTGCTGAGAAAATTGGACAGCCACATGCAGAAGAATAAAACTGGACCACTTTCTTACACCCTACATAAAAATAAACTTAAAATGGGTGAAAGACCTAAATGTGAAGCATGATACTATCAAAATCCTAGAGAAGCGCACAGGCAACAACCTCTTTGACCTTGGCCACAGCAACTTCTAGCTAGACATGTTTTCAAAGGCTAGGGAAACAAAAGCAAAAATGAACTATTGGGACTACATCAAGGTAAAAAGCTTTTGTACAGTAAGGAAACAGTTGACAAAACTAAAAGGCAACATATGGAATTGAAGAAGATACTTGCAAAGGTCTTATCAGATAAAGGGCTAGTATCTAAAATCTATAAATAACTTATCAAACTCAACACCACCCAAAAAAAAAAATTTAGTCAAGAAATGAGAAGACATGAACAAACATTTCTCCAAAAAAGACATACAAATGGCCAATAGAAGCATGAAAAAATTCTCAACATCACTCTGCATCAGGGAAATACAAATCAAAACCACAATGAGATATCACCTCTCACCAGTCAGAATGGCTAAAACTAACAACTCAGGAAACCACAGATGTTGGTGAGGATGTGGAGAAAGGGGAACCCTCTTACACTGTTGGTAGCAATGCAAACTGGTATAGCCATGCTGGAAAACAGTATGGAGGTTCCTCAAAAAGTTAAAAAAAAAAAAAAAGAACTACCTTAACGTCCTCCATGCTATTCCTTATGTTCCACAAATAAGTGAAACCATATGATAATTGACTTTCTCTGCTTGACTTATGTCACTTAGCATAATCTCCTCCAGTACCATCCGTGTCGATATAAAAGTTGGGTATTCATCCTTTCTGATGGCTGAGTAATATTCCATTGTATATATGGACCACATCTTCTTTATCCATTCATCTGTTGAAGGGCATCTCGGCTCTTTCCACAGTTTGGCTATTGTGGACATTGCTGCTATGAACATTGGGGTGCATATGGCCCTTCTTTTCACTACATCTGTGTCTTTGGGGTAAATACCCAGTAGTGCAATTGCTGGGTCATAGGATAGCTCTATTTTTAATTTTTTGAGGAATCTTCACACTGTTTTCCAAAGTGGCTGTACCAACTTACATTCCCACCAACAGTGTAAGAGGGTTCCCCTTTCTCCACAACCTCTCCAACATTTGTTGTTTCTTTCCCTGTCCATTTTTGCCATTCTAACTGGTGTAAGGTGGTATATCAATGTGGTTTTGATTTGAATTTCCCTGATGGCTAATGATGAACATTTTTCATGTGTCTGTTAGCCATTTGTATGTCTTCTTCAGAGAAGTGTCTTTTCATAACTTCTGCCCATTTTTTTTTACTTGATTATTTGTTTTTTGGGTGTTGAGTTTGAGAAGTTCTTTATAGATCTTGGATACCAGCCCTTTATCTGTAGTGTCATCTGCAAATATCTTCTCCCATTCTGTGGGCTGCCTCTTTGCTTTGTTGACTGTTTCCTTGGTTGTGTGGAAGCTTTTTATATTGATGAAGTCCCACAAGTTCATTTTTGCTTTTGTTTCGCTAACTTTTGGAGATGTATCTTGAAAGAAGTTGCTATGGCTGATGTCAAAGAGGTTACTGCCTATGTTTTCCTCTAGGATTTTGATGGATTCCTGTCTCACATTGAGGTCTTTCATCCATTTTGAGTTTATCTTTGTGTATGGTGTTAGAGAAGGGTCGAGTTTCATTCTTGTGCATTTGGCTGTCCAATTTTCCCAGCAACATTTATTGAAGAGACTGTCTTTTTTCCATTGCATGTTTTTTCCTGCTTTGTCAAAGATTATTTGACCATAGAATTGAGGGTCCATTTCTGGGCTCTCTATTTTGTTCCATTGATCTCTCTGTCTGTTTTTTTTTTTTGCCAGTATCATGCTGTTTTGGTGATCAGTGCTTTGTTATATAGCTTGAAATCGGGCAACGTGATGTCCCCAGCTTTGTTTTTCTTTTTCAACCTTTCCTTGGCAATTCGGGATCTTTTCTGATTCCATACAAATTTTAGGATTGTTTGTTCCAGCACTTTGAAAAATGTCATTGGAATTTTGATCGGGATAGCATTGAAGGTATAGATTGCTCTGGGTAGCATAGACATTTTAACAATGTTTATTCTTCCGATCCATGAGCATGGAATATTTTTCCATCTTTTTGTGTCTTCTTCAATTTCTTTCATGAGTGTTCTGTAGTTCCCAGAGTATTGATCCTTTACCTCTTTGGTTAGGTTTTTTCCGAGGTATCTTATGGTTTTTGGTGCTATTGTAAATGGAATTGATTCTCTAATTTCTCTTTCTGCAGTTGCATTGTTAGTGTATAAGAAAGCAACTGATTTCTGTGCATTGATTTTGTATCCTGCCACATTATTGAATTGCCATATGAGTTGTAGTAATTTGGGGGTGAAGTCTTTTGGGTTTTCCACATAAAGTATCATGTCATCTGTGAAAAGAGAGTTTTACTTCTTTTTTGCCAATTTGAATACCTTTTATTTCTTTTTGTTGTCTGATTGCTGTTGCTAGGACTTCTAGTACTCTGTTGAACAATAGTGGTGATAGTGGGCATCCTTGACGTGTTTCCGATCTTAAGGGAAAGGCTCTTGGCTTTTCCCCATTGAGGATGATATTTGCTGTGGGTTTTTCATAGATGGATTTTATGAACTTGAGGAATGTTCCCTCTATCTCTATACTCTGAAGAGTTTTAATCAGGAAAGGATGTTGTTTTTTGTCAAATGCTTTTTCTGCATCAATTGAGAGGACCATATTGTTCTTCTTTCTCCTCTTATTAATGTGATCTATCACACTGATTGATTTGCGTATGTTGAACCACCCTTGCATCCCGGGAATAAATCCCACTTTGACGTGATGGATGATCCTTTTAATGTATTGATGGATCCTATTAGCTAGGATTTTGTTGAGGATTTTGCAATCCATATTCATCAGGGATATCAGTCTGAAATTCTCCTTTTTGATGGGGTCTTTGCCTGGTTTGGGGATTAAGGTAATGCTGGCCTCATAGAATGAGTGTGGGAGTTTCCCTTCTGTTTCTATTTTTTGAAAGAGCTTCAGTAGAATAGGTATTATTTCTTCTTTGAATGTTGGTAGAATTCCCCAGGGAACCCATCAGGCCCTGGACTCCTGTTTTTTTGGGAGTTTTTGATCACTGCTTCAATATCGTTACTGGTTATTGGCCTATTCACGTTGTCAATTTCTCCCTGTTTCAGTCTTGGCAGCTTATAGGTTTCCAGGAAGGCATCCATTTCATACAGATTGCTCAGTTTATTGGCATATAGTTGTCGATAATAATTTCTTTTATTTTTTTAAATTTTTATTGTTATGTTAATCACCATACATTACATCATTAGTTTTTGATATAGTGTTCCATGATTCATTGTTTGTGCACAACACCCATTGCTCCATGCAGAACGTGCCCTCTTTAATACCCATCACTAGGCTAACCCCTCCTCCCACCGCCCTCCCCTCTAGAACCCTCAGTTTGTTTTTCAGAGTCCATCATCTCTCATGGTTTGTCTCCCCCTCCGATTTCCCCCCTTCATTCGTCCCCTCCTGCCTCTTCTTCTTCTTTTTTTTTTTTTTCTTAACATATATTGCATTATTTGTTTCAGAGGAACAGATCTGTGATTTAACAGTCTTGTACAATTCACAGAACTCACCATAGCACATACCTTCCCCAATGTCTATCACCCAGGCACCCCTTCCTCCCACCACACCCTGCACTCCAGCAACCCTCAGTTTGTTTACTGAGATTAAGAAATCCTCATATCAGTGAGGTCATATGATACATGTTTTTCTCTGATTGACTTATTTCGCTCAGCATAACACCCTCAAGTTCCAAACACGTCGTTGCAAATGGCAAGATCTCATTCCTTTTGATGGCTGCATATTATTCCATTGTATATATATATACCACATCTTCTTTATCCATTCATTTGTCAGTGGACATCCTGGCTCTTTCCACAGTTTGGTTATTGTGGATATTGTTGCTATAAACATCGGGGTGCACATACCAATTTGTATCCCTACATTTGTATCTTTGGGGTAAACACCAAGTAGGGCAATTGATGGATAGTATGGTAGCTCTATTTTCAACTTTTTGAGGACCCTCCCTACTGTTTTCCAGAGTGGCTGCACCAGCTTGCATTCCCACCAACAGTGTAGGAGGGTTCCCCTTTCTCCGCATCCCTGCCAACATCTGTCGTTTCCTGACTTGTTAATTTTAGTCACTCTGACTAGTGTGAGGTGGTATCTCATTGAGGTTTTGATTTGGATTTCCCTGATGCCAAGTGATGTTGAGCACTTTTTCATGTGTCTGTTGGCCATTTTGATGTCTTCTTTGAAAAAATGTCTGTTCATGTCTTCTGCTCATTGCTTGATTGGATCATTTGTTTTTTGGCTGTTGAGTTTGATAAGTTCTTTATAGATTTTGGATACTAGCCCTTTATCTGATATGTCATTTGCAAATATATTCTCCCATTCTGTCGCTTGTCTTTTGGTTTTGTTGACTGTTTCTTTTGCTGTGTAAAAGCTTTTTATCTTGATGAAGTCCCAATAGTTCATTTTTGCCCTTGGCTTTCCCTGCCTTTGGTGATGTTTCTAAGAAGAAGTTGCTGTGGCTGAGGTCGAAGAGGTTGCTGCCTGTGTTCTCCTTTAGGATGTTGATGGACTCCTGTCTCACATTGAGGTCTTTCAACCATTTGGAGTCTATTTTTGTGTGTGGTGTAAGGAAATGGTCCAGTTTCATTCTTCTGCATGTGGCTGTCCAATTTTCCCAACACCATTTGTTGAAGAGACTGTCTTTTTTCCGTTGGACATTCTTTCCTGCTTTGTCAAAGATGAGTTGACCATAGAGTTGAGGGTCCATTTCTGGGCTCTCTATTCTGTTCCATTGATCTATGTGGCTGTTTTTGTGCCAGTACCATACTGTCTTGATAATGATAGCTTTGTAATAGAGCTGGAAGTCCGGAATTGTGATGCCGCCAGCTTGGCTTTTCTTTTTCAACATTCCTCTGGCTATTCGGGATCTTTTCTGGTTCCATACAAATTTTAGGATTATTTATTTCTTTGAAAAAAGTGGATGATATTTTGACAGGGATTGCATTGAATGTGTAGATTGCTCTCGGTAGCATTGACATCTTCACAATATTTGTTCTTCCAATCCATGTTTTTCCATTTCTTTGTGTCTTCCTTAATTTGTTTCATGAGTATTTTATACTTTTCTGTGTATGGATCCTTTGACTCTTTGGTTAGATTTATTCCTAGGTATCTTATGGTTTTGGGTGCAATTGTAAATGGGATTGACTTCTTCATTTCTCTTTCTTCTGTCTTGTTGTTCGTGTATAGGAATGCCACTCATTTCTGTTCATTGACTTTATATCCTGCCACTTGACTGAATTCCTCTATGAATTCTAGCAGTTTTGGGGTGGAGTCTTTTGGGTTTTCCACATAAAGTATCATATCATCTGCAAAGAGTGAGAGTTTGACTTCTTCTTTATTGATTTGGATACCTTTGATTTCTTTTTGTTGTCTGATTGCTGTGGCTAGGACTTCTAATACTATGTTGAATAGCAGTGTGATAATGGACATCCCTGCCATATTCCTGGCCTTAGGGGGGAAGCTCTCAGTTTTTCCCCATTGAGAATGACATTCACTGTAGGTTTTTCAAAGATGGCTATTATGATATTGAGGTATGTATCCTCTATACCTATACTCTGAAGAGTTTTGATGAAGATAGGATGCTGTCCTTTATCTAATGCTGTTTCTGTATCTATTGAGAGTATCATATGGTTTTTGTTCTTTCTTTTGTTAATGTATTGTATCACATTGATTGATTTGCGGCTGTTGAACCAACCTTGCAGCCCAGGGATAAAGCCCACTGGGTGTGGTGAATAATCCTTTGAATGTACTGTTGGATCCTATTGGCTAGTATTTTGGTGAGAATTTTTGCATCCACATTCATCAAGGATATTGGTCTGTAATTCTCCTTTTTGATGGGGTCTTTGTCTGGTTTGCGGATCAAGGTAATGCTGGCCTCATAAAACGAGTTTGGAAGTTTTCCTTCCATTTCTATTTTTCAGAACACTTTCAGAAGAATAGGTATTAATTCTTTTTTAAATGTTTGGTAGAATTCCCCTGGGAAGCCATCTGGTCCTGGGCTTTTGTTCGTTGGGAGATTTTTGATCACTTCTTCAATTTCCTTGGTGGTTATAGGTCTGTTCAGGTTTTCTATTTCTTCCTGGTTCAGTTTTGGTAGTTGATACATCTCTAGGAATGCATCCATTTCTTCCAGATTATCTAATTTGCTGGCATAGAGTTGCTCATAATATGTTCTTATAATTGTTTGTATTTCCTTGGTGTTGGTTGTGATCTTTCCTCTTTCATTCATGATTTTGTTGATTTGGGTCATTTCTCTTCTCTTTTTGATAAGTCTGGCCAGGGGTTTATCAATCTGGTTAATTCTTTCAAAGAACCAAGTCCTAGTTTTGTTAATCTGTTCTACTGTTCTTTTGGTTTCTATTTCATTAATTTCTGCTCTGATCTTTATTATTTCTCTTCTACTGCTGGGTATAGGATTTATTTATTTATTTTTTCTCCAGCTCCTTTAGGTGTAGGGTTAGGTTGTGTATTTGAGACCTTTCTTGTTTTTGAGAAAGGTTTGTATAGCTATATACTTTCCTCTTAGGACTGCCTTTGCTGTATCCCAAAGCTTTTGAACAGTTGTGTCTTCATTTTCATTTGTTTCCATGAATTTTTTTTTAATTCTTCTTTAATTTCCTGGTTGACCCATTCATTCTTTAGTAGGATGCTCTTTAGCCTCCATGTATTTGAGTTGTTTTCGTCTTTCATCTTGTGATTGAGTTCTAGTTTCAAAGCAGTATGATCTGAAAATAGGCACTGAATGATCCCAATCTTTTGGTACCAATTGAGACCTGATTTGTGACCTAGGATGTGATCTCTTCTGGAGAATGTTCCATGGGCATTAGAGAAGAATGTGTATTCCATTGCTTTGGGATGGAATGTTCTGAATATGTCTGTGAAGTCCATTTGGTCCAGTGTGTTATTTAAAGTCTTTATTTCTTTGTTGATCTTTTGCTTAGATGATATGTCCATTTCAGTGAGGGGGATGTTAAAGTCCCCCACTATTATTGCATTGTTGTCAATGTGTTTCTTTGCTTTTGTTATTAATTGCCTTATATGATTGGTTGCTCCCATGTTTGGGGCATAGATATTTACAATTGTTAGATCTTCTTGTCGGATAGACCCTTTAAGTAGGATATAGTGTTCTTCCTCAACTCTTATTACAGTCTTTGGTTTAAAATCTAATTTGTCTGATATAAGGATTGCCACCCCAGCTTTCTTTTGGTGTCCATTAGCATGGTAAATGATTTTCCACCCCCTCACTTTCAATCTGGGGGTGTCTTTGGGTCTAAAATGAGTCTCTTGCAGACAGCATATCAATGGGTTTTGTGTTTTTATCCAATCTGATACCCTGTGTCTTTTGATTGGGGCACTTAGCCCATTTACATTCAGGGTAACTATTGAAAGATAGGAATTTAGTGTCATTGTATTGCCTGGAAGGTGACTGTTATTGTATATTGTCTGTGTTCCTTTCTGGTCTATGTTGCTTTTAGACTCTCTCTTTGCTTAAAGGACCCCTTTCAATATTTCCTGTAGGGCTGGTTTCCTGTTTCCTATAACCACCAAGGAAATTGAATAAGTGATCAAAATTCCTTTAGTTTTTATTTGTCCTGGAAGCTTTTTACCTCTCCTCCTATTTTCAATGACAGCCTAGCTGGATATAGTATTCTTGGCTGCCTAGTTTTCTCATTTAGTGCTCTGAATATATCCTGCCAGTCCTTTTTGGCCTGCCAGGTCTCTGTGGATAGGTCTGTTGCCAATCTAATATTTTTACCTTTTTAGGTTACATATCTCTTCTCCCGAGTTCCTTTCACGATTTTCTCTTTGTCTCTGAGACTCGTAAGTTTTCCTATTAGATGTTGGGGTGTTGACCTATTTTTCTTGATTTTGAGAGGGGTTCTCTGTGCCTTCTGGATTTTGATGCCTGTTTCCTTCCCCAAATTCGGGAGGTTTTCTGCTATAATTTGCTCCACTATACCTTCTGCCCCTCTCTCTCTTTCTTCTTCTGGGATCCCAATTATTCTAATGTTGTTTTATCTTATGGTATTGCTTATCTCTCAAATTCTGCCCTCGTGATCCAGTAGTTGTTTATCTCTCTTTTTCTCAGCTTCTTTATTCTCCATCATTTGGTCTTCTATATCACTGATGGTCTCTTCTGCCTCATTTATCCTTGCAGTTAGTGCCCCCATTTTGTATTACCCCTCATTAATAGCCTTTTTGATTTCGACTTGGTTAGATTTTAGTTCTTTTACTTCTCCAGAAAGGGTTTCTCTAATAACTTCCATGCTTTTTTCAAGCCCAGCTGGAATCTTTAAAGTGATGATTCTGAATTCTAGATTCGACATCATATTGTCCATATTGAGTATGTCCCTGGCAGTCGGTACTACCTCTTGTTCTTTTTGTTGAGGTGATTTTTTCCATCCTGTCATTTTGTCCAGAGGAGAATAGATGAATGAGAGAACAAAATGCTAACTGGGTAACAACGTCCCCAGAAAATATACTCTAAACAAATCAGAAAAGACCTGAAGCTGGGAGAAAAGAAAGGCAAAGAAAGAGAAAAGAAAAAGAAAAAAAAAGATAAAGATAAAGATAAAGATAAAAACAAACAAAAACAGAACAAAATGAAACAAAAAAAAACAGCATATGATTAAATATGATCAGGCTGGTGCATAGATCAGTGTCACACACTAGATTTTGGGTGTATTTTGGTCTGTTAGAAGAAAGTGCCTCACAAAATTTTAAAGAAAGAAAAATATATGTACAAAAATAAAGGTTGATATGATGAAGGGATGGAATATGCTTGTAAAGATGAAAATTATAAAAATTTTTATAAAAGGAATTGATAAGAAGTTGTTTGAAAATAGAAGGAAGAGGATTTAAAAAAAAAGAAAAAAAGGGAGAGAATGTGATCAGGCAGGAGACTAGAACAAAGCCATACACTAGAGATTTAGATATATTTTTATCCTTTAGAAGAAACTGCATCTCAAAATTTTAAAGAGAGAAAAACTTATATATATATATATGCCAAAAATAAGGGTAACTACTATGAAGTATTAGAATATGACTCTAAAAATGAAAAATAATTTTTTTTTAAAACGTGATTGATAAGTTGTTGGTTGAAAAAGGGAAAAAGAAAAATTTAAAAAAAAGACTTAAAAAAATTAACTTTGAAAGACTAAAGAATCATGGTAAAAAAGCCATGGATTCTATGTGTAGTATTCCCCTAGCTCTGGAGTTCTGCCGTTCTCATTGATTGGTAAACTTGGTCTTGGCTGGCTGTTCCTGCTGATCTTCTGGGGGAGGGGCCTGTTGCCATGGTTCCCAAATGTCTTTGCCAGAGGCAGAATTGCCCCACCCTTGCCGGTTGGGTTTGCTCTCGGGAGCTTTTTTTCCCTGCAAGGTTTCGGTGCACCTTTGGAGGAGAGTGAAAATGGTGGCCTCCCAATCTCCACCCCAGAGGAGCCAAGAACTCAGGGCCCTGGTCCTCAGTGAGCCCCCAGAGAAAAGCAGTCAATCAGTCCCATCTCCCCGGTCTCCGGCCACACTCCGTGCTCACCTGGACTGTGACCGAGCATTTCTATCTCTGGCACCTGACCCCTTGTGGAGTCTCGAAACGCAGCAGATCCCTGCGATGCACTTCCACGCCACTTATCCCGGGGGAAGAAGGGGAGTCTCCCCGGATCTGCTGCTTGTTGGGTCCCTGCTTGAGGTGAAGTGGCCCGACTGTGCCGCGGATCACAGTTTATGGCAACCCCGAGCTGAGAGCCCGCGTGGCTCCCTCTCTCCAGTCAGCTTCCCTGCTCTGAAACCTGGGTGCTCTGCTGCCCTCAGGCACCCCCGGTCTTTCTGTGATCCTGAGGGTCCTGAGACCACACTGTCCCACGAGGGTTCCACCCCCCGCTTAGCCACTGGAGTGATGTCCCTCAACGGAGCCGACTTCTAAAAGTTCCGATTTTTGTGCTCCACTGCTCTATCACTTGCCAGAAGCAGCTGACAGAGGCCCCCTCCCCCTCCACTTATCCTCCTGAATATCACCTCAAATTCACTTTTCCGCACGTCCTACCTTCAAGAAAGTGGTTACTTTTCTGTTCAGAGAGTTGTTGCTGTTCTTCGATCTCCTGTTGAGTTTGTAGGTGTTCAGAATGGTTTGATCCTTAACCAGCTGAATTCCTGACACCAGACAAAATCCAGGTCTCCTACTCCTCCACCATCTTGCTCTGCCCCCCTGTTGATAATAATTTCTAATAATTGTTTCTATTTCCTTGGTGTTTGTCATGATCTCTCCCCTTCCATTCATAATTTTATTAATTTGGGTCCTTTCTCTTTTCTTTTGGATAAATCTGGCCAGTGGTTTATTGATCTTATTAATTCTTTCAAAGAACCAACTTCTAGTTTCGTTGATCTGATCTACTGTGTTTCTGGTTTCTTGAGGTAAGTATTTTTTATACTTATGATGAGTGCGAATTCTCTTCAGTGAGGCCTTTGGTATAGGTTTGTGTGTTACTCAAGTTTAAAACCATTTGAGAGCCTGGGTTTAAAATTTATTGTTACTCTTATTGCCCTGAAAGTCCATATCACTTGTCTCTCTATATTTGTCTCTCTTGGTTTAGGGTCTTTTTATACTGTCCTCCAGAGACTGTCTTCCTCTCTCAGTTTTTCTAGCTTTTATTTTAATTTAGCACTTGTTAACATGCTGGTGGAGAGTAAACAAGAGAGTGTGTATGTTTTTGAGGCTTTCCTTAAGCTTCAGTCTTAGGCAAGGAGTGTAAACTTGTCTTGGGGTGTGACCTTCACCAGTGATATTGCCCCCACCAGATGAATTCTGGGCCTAGCATGCACCCCTGCTCTTCCCTCAGTAGAAGAGCTTTCCCTATCCCCCTTGCCCTTCCCAGCTGAAGTGAGTTGATATGAGTATCCTTAAGCTACAGTTTGATTATTTTTCCCCAGAAGTTTAAGCCTATTTGTTCATAGTAGTGATGGGTTTGGGGAGATTTCTCTGTGGTTTCTATTACCTTCCCTCAACCAGACCACAGGTGAAACCTTCTCTGGGGTCTTCATAGTTACCACAGCCAGATGGAGCCTGAGGAGCTCCTGGAGAAAAAGCCCACAAGAGGATGTTACAATCCCTATGGTCTCAGCCCCTAGAGACTTTCACACTCATGTTAACCCACAATTAGACTTTATAAAATGGTTAAAGTTTTCTACTTTAATTTTCCTTTTTTATTTTTATTATTTTATTTAAATTCAATTAGCCAACATATAGTACATTATTAGCTTCAGATGTAGAGTTCAGTAATTCCTCAGTTGTGTATAATACCCAGTTGCTCATCACATCATGTGCCCTCCTTAATGCCCATCACCCAATTACCCCATCCTCTATCCATCTGCCCTCCAGCAACCCTCAGTTTGTTTCCTATAGTTAAGAGTCTCTCATGATTTGTATCCTCTCTCTAATGACTTCCCATTCAGTTTTCCCTCCCTTCCCCTATGACCCTCTGTGCTGTTTCTTATATTCCACATATGAGTGAAACCATATGATAATTATTGTTCTCTGATTCACTTATTTCACTTACTGGCATGTGAGGCATTCCACAGTTTCTGTTCTAGGAAAATTATCTTGCTTTGTCTCCTTGCAGAGTACTATCTTTCTCTGTAGATCTCAGGTTAACTATCTGCCCTATGACCTCAGTTCTCTGGCTCAAGAAAAGTCATTAATTTGCAGTTTGTCCAGCTTGTTTCTTGTACTAAGGGAAAGAGTGATATGCTTTTTAGCATATCTTTACATCTTAGAGCTGAAACCTATTGAGCCTTAATGCACTTAATAATTCCTTAATAATAGCATTTGACCAACTCCAAATAACCCAGGTACTTTAGAACAAAGAGAGCCATTATTTACTAGAATCATATATAGAAACACATTTTGTTTGGGGTGGCCAAATAAGTTGAAAAAGCAAATATTGATTATTTAACAGGCATTTTTCTATAGAAATAAATCATTTTACTTACCCATAGAGTATACAAAGAGTTTTCAATAATATACCAATTATTAAGAAAATTGATCATAGACTTAAAAATAATGTAAACTACAATAAATAAAATTAAACTATAAAATAATAACTAAATCTTCTTTAAGGATATTTTTAAAGACTTTTAAACAAAGAACAAATAAAAAAAAAACTTAAGGCATAGGCTACTTAAATAACAGTAAAAAAAAAAAAAGGGAATCATTATATACTAAACATGATACAAAGTCAAAGCCATATTTACAAGATAATTCAAGTCCAGAGATCCTCTTACTATTAAATAAGATAGAATGAATATAACTAAAGTAAATTTTCATCAAAAAAGTCTTAAAAATATAAGATTATCAAGTAAGAGCCATGTCCTTCAGTACATGAAAATGGGATACCACTTTCTTCTGTCCTCCTTATCATCAGATGTGAAGTCAGCCATTATTTAAACTGGTGCCTGCCCCTGTAGGGAATGTGTTGTTTCTCTCTGGTAGCTTTTAAGATAATTTCTTTAGTTTTCAGAAGTTTAAATATGATGTGTGTTGGCATGAATTTCTCTGGGTTTATCCCATTTGGGGTGTGCTCAAGTTTCTGACTCTGAGTTTGTGTCTTATACCAAATTTGGGATGTTTTAAACTATTAGTTTTTCAAATATATTTTCAACACCTAATTCTTTCTCCACTCTTTATGGGCCCCTAAGATACAAATATTAGGTCTTTTGTTATAGTTTCACAGATGCCTGAGGCTGTTTCAGTAGTGGTGGTGTTGCTGTTGTTCTTTGTAGTCTATTGGTTCTCTGTTGTTGAGATTGAGTACATTCTATTACCTGTTTCAAGTTCATAAATTCTGTATTCTGTCATATTACTCAACTACTGAGTACTTCCAGCAAGTTCTCTATTTTGGTTATTGTATTTTTCAGTTCTATATTTCTATCTGGCTCCTTTTTTGTAACTTCTGTGTCTTTGCTGAGCTCATCTGTTGTTTTTTTTTTTTTTTTTAATTTATTCCAAGAAAATTCATAACTACTTGTTTAAGTGATTTTATGATGGCTGCTCTAATATCTTTGTCAAACAAATCCAACTTCTTCTCAAGTTCACCTCAGTGTAGGGTCTATTGGTTGTCTTTTTCATTTAAGTCATGATTTTCATGTTCTTGGTATGATTGGTGATTTTTTATTGTAATCTGGATATTTTACATATTTTGAGTCTCTGGGTCCTGTTTAAATCTTCTCTTTTAACAGGCAGTCACCTTGTTTAAGTTTAGCATGCAGGCTCTCGAGGCCCTCCCTTGTTCTGAGCAGATCAGATCAGCTGCAGTGCATGACTTGGAGGCTGGGAAAGCTTGGCCTGCCAGGTTCTGCTGGAAATGCTCTTGTGGACATATCAGCTACCACTACTCCTGGGGATGGGTTTTCCCACCACGTCACCACTGGGTTTTCCATTTGCTGGTCCCTTTGCTAAGAAATCAAGCTTTTCTTGTTCTCTTTCCTTTTTTTTTTTCTTTCTGTCCATGGCTGGTGATTCTGGGTTGTAGGATTTCTCTGTCACCCAATCTTATATAAGAGATAAAATTAAAGCCCACCAGACTCATTGTAATGTCATTCTTCAAATCCTTAAATTGTTGGCAGTTGACCTTCCTCTTCTCACCTTTGAGATTCCTTTTATAATTGCCTGTTGCATTATTTCCAGTGTATTTGTCTTGAGAGGAGAGAAGCAGGGTCTATGTCATCTTATCCATGAACTAGAGCATTGCCATCCTTTCTTCTCAACTGCTGGCCTAACTGATCAGTTTCAGTGCTGCATACAGACAAGAGTAAAGACTTCTCAACAGACATCAACAATGGCTAAGGTCTAATCCCTAACTGAATATTCCATTCATATAACTCACAGTCTTTGAGTTATATGAATAGTTATATAACTCTGTTTCTTTGATTTTATTCCTAACTGCAACAGAAATAAATTTCAGAAGACAGTAAAAAGTTATGAGTCTAATGTACATAATAATATACTAATTCTTAAAACCTCAAATAACATGTTTTTAAAGAAAAACATTTCTAAAATAATTAAGAAATATATTGAATGCCTTTATATCCCAAAATTAAACAAGTATCTTTTTAAAAATCTCAAGAGCCTTTTATTTGATGATTCAAAAAAGAAATAGATATATCCTATGATATGCAAACCATTCTGTGGAGCTCAAATCTTTCAAAATTCCCACCACATTTGAATAACACAGTATAATAACCAAGATATCAAAGCTTGAAAAAAAATTATAGGCAAAAAATTTTGTAGACTAGTACCTCATATTAGTAGGTAAACATTGTAAACATTGTGGTTGCAAACACTGTTACAGTACTAAATGCCAATGAATTGTTCAATTGTAAAGTGGTAAATTTTATGTTACATGAATCTCACCTTAAGAAAAATATGGTACCTGGAAGTTTAAAACTCACAGACATATTCTTTAAACTATTGCATTAGTCAGGATTCCCTAGAGAAAGAGAACCAAGAGGAAATTTTGTGTGTGTGTGTATATATATATAATTTATATATTCTATAAATATATAATTATTTGAATATATATATAATTATTCTTTGCCATTTTGAATACCTTTTATTTCTTTTTGTTGTCTGATGGTTGTTGCTAGGACTTCTGATCAACATAGTATTATGTTGAACAATAGTGGTGAGAGTGGGCATCCTTGTCGTGTTCCTGATCTTAAGCAAAAGGCTCTTTTCCCCATTGAGAATGATATTTGCTGTGGGTTTTTCATAGATGGATTTTATAAAATTGAGGAATGTTCTCTCTATCCCTATACTCTGAAGAGTTTTAATCAGGAAAGGATGCTGTATTTTGTCAAATACTTTTTCTGCATCAATTGAGAGGACCATATGGTTCTTCTCTCTCCTCTTACTAATGTGTTCTACCACATTGATTGATTTGCAAATGTTGAACCATCCAACACTCTCTCTTCACAGATGACATTATACTTTATGTGGAAAACCCAAAAGACTCCACCCCCAAATTACTAGAACTCATATGGCAATTCAGTAATGTGGTAGGATACAAAATCAATGCCCAGAAATCAGTTGCTTTCTTATACACTAACAACGCAACTGTAGAAAGAGAAATTAGAGAATCAATTCCATTTACAATAGCCCAAAAACTATAAGATACCTTGGAATAAGCCTAACCAAAGAGGTAAAGGATCTATACTCTAGGAACTACAGAACACTCATGAAAGAAATTGAAGACACAAAAAGATGGAAAAACATTCCATGCTCATGGATCGGAAGAATAAACATTGTTAAAATGTCTACGCTGCACAGAGCAATCTACACTTTCAACGTCATCATGATCAAAATACCAATGGCATTTTTCAAAGTGCTGGAACAAACATCCTAAAATTTGTATGGAATCAGAAAAGACCCCGAATCACCAAGGAAATACTGAAAAAGAAAAACAAAGCTGGGGACATCACGTTGCCTGATTTCAAGCTATCTTACAAAGCCGTGATCACCAAGACAGCATGGTACTGGCACAAAAGCAGACACAGAGATCAATGGAACAGAATAGAGAGCCCAGATATGGACTCTCAACTCTATGGTCAAATAATCTTTGACAAAGCAGGAAAAAACAGGCAATGGAAAAAAGACAGTCTCTTCAGTAAGTGCTGCTGGGAAAATTAGACAGCTATATACAGAACAATGAAACTCGACCATTCTCTTACACCATACACAAAGATAAACCCAAAATGGATGAAAGACCTCAATGTGAGACAGGAATCCATCAAAATCCTAGAGAAGAACATAGGCAGTAACCTCTTTGACATCAGCTACAGCAACTTCTTTCAAGATACATCTCCAAAGACAATGGAAACAAAAGCAAAAATGAACTATTGGGACTTCATCAAGATAAAAAGCTTCTGCACAGCCAAGGAAACAGTCAACAAAACAAAGAGGCAACCCACGGAATGGGAGAAGATATTTGCAAATGACACTACAGATAAAGGGATGATATCCAACATCTATAAAGAACTTCTCAAACTCAACACCCAAAAAACAAATAATCAAGTCAAAAAAAATGGGCAGAAGACGTGAACAGACGCTTCTCAAAAGAAAACATACAAATGGCTAACAGACACATGAAAAAAATTTTCAACATCATTAGCCATCAGAGAAATTCAAATCAAAACCTCATTGAGATACCACCTTACACCAGTTAGAATGGCAAAAATTGACAAGGCAAGAAACAACAAATGTTGGAGAGGTTATGGAGAAAGGGGAACCCTCTTACACTGTTGGTGGGAATGTAAGTTGGTACAGCCACTTTGGAAAACAGTGTGGAGGTTCTTCAAAAATTTAAAAATAGAGCTATCCTATGACCCAGCAATTGCACTACTGGGTATTTACCCCAAAGACACAGATGTAGTGAAAAGAAGGGCCATATACACCCCAATGCTCATGGCAGCAATGTCTGCAATAGCCAAACTGTGGAAAGAGCCGAGATGCCCTTCAACAGATGAATGGATAAAGAAGATGTGGTCCATATATACAATGGAATATTACTCAGCCATCAGAAAGGAGAAATACGCAACTTTTACATCAACATGGATGGGACTGGAGGAGATTATGCTAAGTGAAATAAGTCAAGCAGAGAAAGTCAATTATCATATGGTTTCATTTATTTGTGGAACATAAGGAATAGCATGGAGGACGTTAGGAGAAGGAAGGGAAAAGTGAAGGTGGGAAATCGGAGGGGGAGACGAACCATGAGAGACTATGGACTCTGAGAAATAAACTGAGGATTTTAGAGAGGAGGGTGGTGGGGGTTTGGGTTAGCCTGGTGATGGGTATTAGGGAGGGCACATATTGCATGGAACACTGTGTGTTATATGGAAACAATGAATCATGGAACATTACATCAAAAACTAATGATGTACTATATGGTGACGAACATAACATAATAAAAAACAAAAACAAAAAAACAAGAAATATATATAATTATTAAAATATATATTTATATATTATATATAATATATAAACATATTTTAAATATATAAAATATATGTATGTTTTATATATAAAATAGATATATATAAATATAATTTAAATATAAATTATATATACGTTATATATTATTTATATATAATATATAACATATATAAATATAAAAATTATATCTATATCTATATATATATATAATCTTTTAAATTTACATAGAGAGGTATGTTTAAGGATTGGCTCATATGGTTATGGTGGCTGGCAAATTGTAAATCTACAGGGTGGGCCAGCAGGCTGGAGATGGCAAGAGAACTGATGCCACAGTTCCAGTCTCAAAGCAGTTCATTGTAGAACCAGAATAAACCAATATTTCAAATAAAATTGAAAGCCAGTTCTGCCAGACAATTCTATTTTGCTCAAGGGAGGTCTTTTTGTTCTATTCAAGCCTTCAGTTGGATGAGGCCCACACATATTTAGGAGGGAAATCTACTTCACTCAAAGTCTACTGTTTTAAATGTCAATCTCATCCAAAGATATCCTCACAGAAAAACCTAGAATAATGCTTGACAAGATCTCAGGGTGCCCAATAACCCAGCCAATTGACACATAAACTTAACCCCACAACTATCAATGCCATAAATACTAGTAAAGGGACAGAGTAAAGGGAATGTGAGACTATAAACCATAATAGCATAGGAAGTTTTTAAATATGTATATAAAATAACCACAATGGTATCTGGAAAATTGATAGTAATCAATGTCATCAGGATTCTGTTCCCACACTATATGTACATAGCATAGGGAGATTGATCAAAGTAGTTGACCTACCTTTGTTTTCTAACCTTTGACAATTCAAATGGTTACTTGTACAATGAAAACTAAAATAAAAATGATTTTATTTTATTTTGTTTTTTGTTTTTTTAAAGATGATTTTAATCACACACAAAACTTCCCAAGTATAATTGAAGCTTATTTAATCAGGAATATTTGATCAATTATTTTGAGAAAAAAGTTAAATTCTCACCTCTCACTTTATGTGTACCAACATAAAGTTTTAGTATAATAACAAGTTAAGTATAGAAAATGAAACTTAGAAACTAGAAGATATAGAGGCAAATTGTTATTCAATCCTGGGATGGAGAAAAAGTCCTTACAAGCTGAAAAATAATAAGAGGGGTGCCTGGGTGGCTCAGTTGTTAAGTGTCTGCTTTCGCCTCAGGTCATGATCCCAGGTTCCTGGGATTGAGCCCCGCATCGAACTCCCCGCTCGGCAGGAAGCCTGCTTCTCCCTCTCCCACTCCCCTTGCTTGTGTTCCCTCTCTCGCTGTGTCTCTCTCTGTCAAATAAATAAATGAAATCTTAAAAAAAAAAAGAAAAATAATAAGAAATTGTTGACAATCTAAATACTGTGTCATTCATTCTCTTAACACATTTTCCCCAGGAAATCTGGATTAAGCAAAGGTCCCTGGACCTTTCCAAGGGATGTTCATTTTGGGATAGTAGAGCAGGGGGAAGAGTGAGAAATGCTCTGGAAAGCACCTCACTACTTAGCCAAGCACCAGCACCTCAGCTCTGCAAAGGCAAGGGTGGAATGCTTGTTATTACCACATTGTTCATAGATCTCTTTCTTCCCAAGAGCCTGGCGCCCAATTAGGTGAACGTGATCTTTGATTGCAACATTTTGAAAAAAATCTACAAAAGTCACTAGGGAATGAGTATAGATGGGGCACAGAATAATGAAAGTTTGAATAAACCCAAAATATAATTACTTTAGACTTCTAGGATAGATAGGTACAGGGAAAATGGTTGGGAAAAAACAAGACTCATGATGTGCTGCATCAGTGTGAGATTTGCAAAATGCTCCTTCTTTCAGTGGACTTCAGTTTCTTCAAGGGACCATGTCAATCTTCAGTTCAATTACAGTTAAAAGACTGCATGCCTGTTATGTGCTGGCTGCAATACCAGGAGCTGAGGTTAACAATGAGGAATGAAATTTCCACTGTGCTCAACTCCTTAGTCAGAGGGATACATATATAAGCAAATATGCTTTACAGGACAAGTGACTTCAGAAAGACCAGAAGGAAAGAAGGAAGGAAGGGAGGGAGGGAGGGAAGAAAAGCTAAATCAATTAGAAATTGTGTTTGGTGACCACAGACCAAACTCCAGAAGGGTTTTTTTGTTTGTTTTGTTTGTTTGTTTGTTTTAAATTATGGGCTACTTCTTTCACATAAAGAAGTCCAGAGTTGGCTGTCCAAGGCTGTGATACAAGCTCTAAGAAGTCACCAAAGACCCAGGCTTCCTCATTCTTTCTGCTTCACCATCTTGGTATGTTCCTCCCTCAAGATCACAATATGGCTGCTGAAGCTCTAACCTTATAGGTTAGAAGAAAGGGAAGATCAATGAGCAAAAAAGAACAGTCATCCTACTTTCCCAGAAGCCCTCTCTGGTTATATCTACTTACATTTCATTAGCCAGTCATACTGTAGTGGAGTGTGGGGTAGTTTTTTAGCTGAGTATATTGACACTCTGAATAAAGCAGGAATTTGTTATTAAGTGTATCAGTCAGGATTCAGTCATAGAAGCACTACAGGGAATTACAAGGATAAACTGGAATCTGCAAGCATGGCTGGAGCCCATGAGGACAAAATGCCACCTATACAGATAAAGTGAAACCTACATCTGTCTCTCACTGTCTCCAACCTTAATGGCACGGGTGACCTGAGGGAAAAGTTGGTGCCCCTTGCCAAGGAGTGATGTATTCATTCTTCCCAGGACTCAGAGCAGCTAAGAAGCAATCTGGTAGAACTGCAGGAGCCATGAGCCAAAAGGTGAGCCAACAAGGCAGAGACAACACACATGAGGGCAGCAGCACCTGGTACCCCACAGGAACTTCAGAGCATAAACAATTCCTGCTGCTTCATCTCTGCCATGCAAATCTTACACAAATTATTTTATTTTCTGGTAAACCCTTATCCAAAACTATACAGAAATGTATTTGGGAAAGGTAGTTTCAATTTAGCTACATTGACATATCTCAAAACCATCCCATTAAGGTAGAGGGGATAATGGGCATTGTTCAGGCAAGAAGCCATGTCTGCCACAGAAGGATAGTAAAAACATAGGACATCCAGGGAAGGACAGTGATGAACCAGCACTGGGTTGTAGAAGATGATGTGTTTTCTGACTGCATGGGAAACTTCTCAGATTGAAATAGCAGCATGTGCCAAAGAGGAAGAAAACACAATCTGACAGGTACTTCCATATCACTAAAGCATAAAATAGAAGTAGGTTTGGAGAAGTGAAAAGGAGAGAAAGCTGAAAACCATAGAATCATTTTCACCTTAATTTCATAACCCCCATAATGTAAGAGAAAGCATCATAACTCCTAACACTCTCATTTTTGACAGGACCTTGACCCCTGTGGTCACCAAGGTGAGGTTGCAGTTATCAGTTAAGATTGTATCCAGTTACAAGGAAAAGAAATTCAAATGATAGTAGCTTAAATATTTAGAGTTTTATTTGTCATAAAATACAAAACATATGGAAGAAGTTCAGAGCAGATGTAATATCTGAGTGGTGATATCAGGCTTTTTCAACATTTATGCTCTGCTGTGCTTTCTGAGTGTTTTTGATTGGGTACACTGGAAACAGATCCTGAAACCAGGCATTGCCTACAGAGGGTTCACTTAGGAGACCTTTCAGGAGATATAGCAATAAGAACATGAGGAAGGCAGGTCTGGCCAAAGGGAGAAGTTGAACACCAAACAGTTTCAACTGATGACTCAGTTAATCTTACTAGAGCTCTGGAACAGCAATACCCTTTGGAGTCATCCCAAAAGTAGATACAGCAGTGGGGCCTCCATAACTTCACATCAATCCATCATTGCCATCACCTTGCCCCTGGGTGGGTTAACTATGGGCAGGGTTGTTCCCTTAGGTCAAGCGAAATTTCCTACAAGAGATGCAGTTGTGTTTTCAGCTGTTATTCTCAATAACTGGAGGACAGATATGTGAGAACCCAGAATCCACTACAGTTGGTAAAATTTCATCCTCATACGTGTCATCTAATGGTCACAAGGTGGCTGCTGTGTCTCTTAGTTTCATATACTCTTCAGGCAGATTCTAAAGGTACAAATGGGCAGAGAAACATTTTTCCAACAAGGCTGAACCTTTTCATTCATGAATATGTGCTCTTCTATGGGATTTCTGCCAACATTTTATTTGTTGGAACTTTCACTTGCTATAGGGGAAGTTGGAAATTCAAAGCTAAGGATGTTGCTAAAGACAATGTATGATACACAAGTTTCTTTGTAAAAGAAGGGGGTAGTGAAGAATGGATATTTGGAAGGTAGTTATCAGGTCTGAGACACTGCTTTATTTATTTATTTATTTATTTATTTATTTATTTATTTATTTATTTATTT
>NW_023270377.1:109929208-109946231 GCF_011800145.1 Mirounga leonina
TTTATTTATTTATTTATTTATTTATTTATTTATTTATTTATTTATTTTTGACACACTGCTTTAATGACATTAAAAGGAATTAAATAGAACTACTCCCCAACCATCCTAATTTCAGGTGTCAATTGGCAAATGTTCTAGGAAAAAGGAACCATCCTATACTATCAGCATGAAGAAACATTAGAACACAACTTTGGAGAATAATTTGTATCTATTAATGTTAAAAATGTGCATAATCTTCAGCCTAGAACTCCTCATCTAGGAATAGATTCTAGAGAAACCCTAGCACAGGTGCAGGTAAAGGAGCCATATCTTTAAAACCTAAATGTCAAAGATAGGGAAATGAATGAATAAGATGTAACAAGGTCATAAAAGCATGCATTTACTCCACAGATATTTCCTGAGCTTCCATTAAATGTTAGGGCTTGTTCCTACTTTTTCAGAGGCTTGAGGAATTGGCCAAGAAGACTTGGCTCATCCATGATGTTCTATGATTACTACTATTTATTCTTCTTGGGTCTGCTTTTGCTCAACAAGACTCCTGCTTGTTCCTTTCTTAGAATTGCACAAAAACATTGATTTGACTGAATAAATCCTGTCCTGGAAGCAATTGCTGTGGCATGTATCACAAGATACAGCAGAGAGACTAAACAAAGCAGGTGTGGTCCTTAAAGCCATGGCTTCCCGATCACAGCTGGCAGGCCCTTAGAGCTCACTACAATACCTAGATCAGACAGAACACATGTCTAGCCCATTACAATTAATTACTATTAACTTCTTTAATTGAAGCTGATTATTAGAGCAGTGAGAATTACTGAGGGGGTCTTGAACTATGGACATAAAATGGAATAGAACTGACAGCATAATTGTCTCAAATCCTGAGAGAAGTAATTTGATTCATCAATTTTATTATTTGAGGGTTTTTAACTCAAAATCATTTGTTTTTTAAATGGTATTCTTGTGAATTCAAAATTATATCATAAACTTAATTATATCTGATTGTAAATTATATAATAACATTTATTATATTATTTATTTATAAATAAATGGTTCAATAATAAATAACATAATCTGTATAGACTGTGAGTGTCCTCCTTTGTTATTTGTGGTATCTTAAATTCAGTTTATCCATGTTCTTATTAAATATAGGATACTATACACTAAATATCATCTCACAGCTGAGATATGAGCTGGCATCCTACCAGAGATTGTATGGGATAAATGGGAATTGTCACAAACTCCCTCCCTCCTAGAAATGCAAAACAAAACAAAACAAATGAACAAAACATCCACAGTGCAACAAGACCTCATTTCTTTCTACAGAAGGAAGTGAGTAAATGCAATAGGTAAGACCAGGCATCTGAGTCATCTAAAGACTGTTGTTTATCCTGAAGGATAAACTTGAGCCTATTTCAGACTTTCTGTAATCTTGTTTTAGAAATAAATCTAACTGGTTAGGGGAGCAGTTAACCCATGCCATTTAGCTTTACCTAATGGTTTCTCCTGACTGACTCATTCCACTGTGTAAGAAACACTTTCTCATGACCTCAGGAGAAATGTTTTCTCCTTAAGAAAGTAAGCCAGTGCAAAAGGGTTCATCCTCTACCTGGCCAGCTGGGTCTTGGACACCTTCAGGTGGGAAGGGACACGCTGTGGGGGTGGGGAGTTTCTAAGTCCCTATTCCTACAGACTCCATGCTCCATCTTTGCTATTTCCAATTCATACTTTAATAACTAGTCCAGAGTAACTCTCTGCAGAGGGTTTTCCTAAAGGGCCAGGCAGGTGGGGTCTTCTTGTCCTCAATGGGAGTGGCCATCCCTTTCCCTTAATGGCAGCAAAAAAACCACCTTCACCTTCATGTGCCCTGCCAAACAGGAAGGCCAAGATGTCATGACTGGGAGTTTACTGAAGGAAAATATTATAAAAAACACTGGAAACATTGGCTTTCAAATGTTGTAACTACAGTATAATCCTGTTAGGGGTAGGAAGCAATATCAACTTTTTTGGTCTTCCTCAGAGACACAGTGGAAAGTGGATTCTATCAGGCATAGGGACAGAGAGTGAGAGAAAAGACAGGAGACTCACAGTGAGCCTCACCCATCAGCTCACTGGAAGGTTTGCTCAGTGTCATAGCCTCTTGCCAGAGGAAGTCAGTGTGAATGAGGCAAATTGGAACCAAAAGTTCCAGGCTTCTGTACATTTGTGGGACAGAGACTGCAACCAGGAGCGATGTCATTACAGCTGAGTGAGTGAGTGCTCATATGCCTGAGTGTGCATGCACCTGGAGAGTCAGAAAGCAAAGGCGTGACCTTGTTGGACAAGCGTGAAATTGCAAATTAGTTTTTCTGATATGATATTACTTCATGAATAATTGGGACATTTCTTAACCTCAGGGTGTGATTTGAAATTGGAGCATGGCCATATGGCATTATTATGCAGCAGTAACCTCTATCAACAGTGGCTGTAGGAATAGAATTATTTTCTACAACCATGTTAAAGGTTTTTTGTTTGTTTGGTCATTTTTAATCCAAAATACTGCTAGATAGATCAGTGAGCTTTGGCTCAATGGGATAAAATTCCTTGGCACAGACAGCATAGAAGAGGAATTCCACTCAGTTAATGACAAGTCTGGGTGACTTCTCACTGTTGCATTTTTTTTCTCTACATTGTTGATTCAATTTTCACATGCTAATTGCTCTTTCATTCTTACCACTCCCCTCCCAAGCTAGTGGAGAATCTCACATGCATTAATGAATAAAACAATTAATGCCCACCTATGATTCTGACTTGAGGTTTGTAGGCCATCTAATCTAGACACAGAGCATGATGTTTCAGTCTGCAGGTACTCAGAAACACACACAGATAATGGTAATGAGGCCATTACCACCCCCAATTTGGCCACCTCTAGTTCAGTTTCTGTCCTGTAAGTGTACATGGTCCTGCACCGTGGTACAAAGAGACCTTCCTGAATTTCCCTCAGCAGAAGAGTCCAGGGTTGTGAATTAAACATTTCAGTGAAGAGTTTCTACTAACAAACGATGTGCAATCTGCGACAGGACACTTACCTATTTAGAGCTTGATTCATGATATTATGTCAGCTCACCTTCGACTTCTATGAAGAAATAGAATATTGCCCTTTTCACACTAGGTTATCTTGCATCTGACTCATTTGTGTACTATTAAACTGTTATAGGGGAGGAAGATACATGATACTTGACTATAAGGAAATGATGTATCCTTGCCTTTATTTTTGACACAGTCTGCTCCAACCCTCCTGAATCATTCATAGGGAGAGTGGGGTCCTCTAGTGCATGACAGAATTCTCCTCCAACTATTCATTTATTTGCTAAGCACCAATGAGATAGATTATATGGTCTCCAAAACTGGCTACTCTCCTTCCTAGACTCTTCATCAAGGATGAAAATCCACTTCCACTTCATTATGTTACACTTAAGTATGGTTATCATACTTTGGAAATTACAGAAGCAAAATCTGTGGTGTAGCCAACAATTTTTTTTTTTTGGCCAGATATTAATTTTATGAAGTTGGACTTACATACAATAAAATTAGCAGGTTTTAAGTGTATAATGAATTTAACAAATGTATACTTCTGTCTAATCCACATCCTGACCAAGGTATGGGAATTTTTTATAAACCCAGAAAATTCTTTCATGCTCTTTTACAAGCAGTTCCCTCACTAGTCAATCACAAATCTGATTTCTTTAATCATATCTCAGTTTTGCCAATTCTAGAGCATTGTATAAATTGTATTTTACAGTGTATACTCTTTTACTGAGTGTAATGTTTTTGAGATTCATGTGTTGCTGCATGTCTCAGTAATTCATTGATTTTCATTGTAGAATAGTGTTTTATTGTTTTAATGTTCAGAACTTGGTTATGCATTCACCTGTTGATTAGCAAATAGATGATGGGATTTTTAGCTATTTTTTTAATGTAGCAAAGTTAAATGCATGAAATGATTAGACAATAACGTGCCGGTTTATTCAGAGCTCAAATACACACTACTAGCATAGTGTGTTGGAAAGAACACAGAATTTCAAGGAGAATGGAAAAAAAATCTTTCCAGTTTCATTTCTGCAGTTACCTGGGGATCTGAAAAAATCAACAATCATTTAAATGTTCGTCTTCTCCCATATCAAAAGGTTATCAGCTGTTGAGAAGATAAAATATACACGTTTCCCTCCCACTAAGTACAAGTAAAAACCCTGGACATTTTATATAGAAAACAAACATAAGAAATTTTTGAAAGTTGAAGAGAATAAATCAAATGAACTAGGAATTTTCAGGACCTAAGGAACAGCACAGTAATAAGTTCCCTGGGTTCCTTTTGCATTATATATCCCAGAGTTGGAGCTGAAGAAGCCAACAACCCAGAAATGCAAGGAGATGGAAATTAAACAAAACAAAACAAAACAAAAACATACATACACACACACACACAAACACACACACACAAACCCTGCTCACTCTACCCAAAGCACCAAGAAAGGGGTCAGCCTAGTAAGACAGAAACCTTTCAGATGATAATTACTCTACTCAAGCCAAAAACAGAAGAAAAAAAAGGGGGCCCACCTCAACTCAGGACAGCAAATGTCAAGGGGGACTCTAAATGTCCACCCTTGCCACCTATACTCTCCTGGTGCCATGTTAGTATCAGTCATGGCCAAGTAGGGGGTTAGGATCTGGCCCCATTGAGCAGTGATGGGCCTTCTCCTCTTGCCATGGTGGCAGTGGAGACCAAGGAGAAGATTGGACTTTCATAAGCACCCAGCCATTAAGATGTTTTACTTCCCCACCCCCACCTCCACTGGATTAGAGGAGGCCTGGGAAAGAGTCAAGACTTTCACAACTACTCAGTGGTAACAAGGTCACACATCTTCCCAGTGCCAGTGGGGGCAACATGGGGAGAAGTAAACTGGAATTCTTACCTCTTCTTGCCAAGGAGACATCACAGGACGCCTATAGGAAGGCCAGACTCCCATTCTCCCTCACCTATAACCACGAGCCTTGCCACTTCAGGTGTCAGTTGGGGCCAAGTAGGGAACCTGGACTTCTACTCCAACCTGGCAGTAATGAGATGACACACCTCTCTTTCCCCAGCACTGTGGTATCAGAGGAGGCCAGCTAAAACAAAAGGCTTATATAAGATCCACAGTCTCATAAATTATAGCTAAAAATTCTCAAATTTCAATCAAGAACCACTCATCATACCAAGAGCCAGGAAGATCTCAAGGTGAAAAGAGACAATAAATATCAACATCAAGATAGCAGAGATGTTAGAAATACCTGAAAAGAATTTTAAAGAAACCATGATAAAAATGTGTCACAGAAATCACAAACATTTGGGAAACAAATGAAAGGTAAAAGAAGCTAATGAAATAAAAATTTTCAGTAAAGATATCAAAACTATAAAGAAAAACCAAATGGAAATTGTAAAATGAAAAACATGATAGCCCAAATAAAAAGCTCAGTGGATGCAATCAATAGCAGAATGGAAGGGACAAAAGAAAGAGTTAGTCAGATGAATGGATAAAGATGTGGTCCATATATACAATGGAATATTACTCAACCATCAGAAAGGATGAATACCCAACTTTTACATCAACATGGATGGGACTGGAGGAAATTATGCTAAGTTAAATAAGCCAAGTAGAGAAAGTCAATTATCATATGGTTTCACTTATTTGTGGGACATAAAGAATAGCATTGGAGGACATTAGGAGAAGAAAGGGAAAAATGAAGGGGGGAAATTGGAGGGAGAGATGAACTATGAGAGACTATGGACTCTGAGAAACAAACTGAGGGTTTTAGAGGGCAGGGGTGTGGGGGATTGGTTAGCCGGGTGATGGGTATTAAGGAGGGCACATTCTGCATGGAGCACTGGGTGTTATACACAAACAATGAATCATGGAACACTACATAAAAAACTAATGATGTAATGTATGGTGATTAACATAACAATAAAAAACCCAATGAACCGTGGATCACTACAGGAAAAACTAATGATGTATTATATGGTGACAAACATAACATAATAAAATAAAATTAAAAACTAAAAAAGAGTTAGTCAATTAGAAAATAGAACAATACAGTCTGAACAGAGAGAAAACAGGCTGAAAAAATTAAGGTCCTAAGGAACTTATAGGAGTATAACAAAACATCTAATCATTTCATAGGAGTTGCAGAAGGAGAGGGGAAGAGGGTGAGGTTGGAAAATATACTTTAAATATTGATGAAAACCTCCCAAATTTGGAAAGAGAGACATAAACCTATAGATTCATGAGGCTGACTGACTCCAAATAGAATTAAACAGGAAATCCACACCAAGATAGATCATAGTAAAAGTTCAATGAAAAGCAAGAAAGAAAATCTTTAAATTGATAAGAGAGAAAAGACAACATATAGGAGAAAAACGATATCACTCACCAATATAGATGCAAAAATTCTTCACAAAATGTAGGAATCAGCAATAAATAAAAAATTTACACACTGTGAGAAGTGTGGTTTATTCCAGAGATGTGAGGCATACAGTATTTGACAACTAATCAATGTAATCCATATATTAACATGCTAAAGGAGAAAAATCATATTACATTAATTGATGCAGAAAAAGCATTTGGAAAAATTCAACAATGACTGATGATAAAAATTTTCAGAAAATAGGAATAGAAGGAAACTTCCTTAACTGATCAACAGCATCTGCAATCTATAGCTAACATCATACTTAATGGTGAGAGACTGAAAGTTTTTCCCACTGGATCAGGAACAGGGCAAGGATGACCACTCTTATCACTCTTATTTAACATAGTGCTTCATGTTTTAGTGAGTGCAATAAAGCAATAAATGAAAGTAAAAGATGACCAGATTGCAAAGACATAAAGAAAACTATCCCGACTTGCAATTGTCATGATTGTTTATGTAAAAAATCACAAGGAATCTGAAAAAATAACTTTAGAATAAGTAATTTCAGTGAAGTTGCAGTTTACTAGATAACAGAAAAAATAATCATATATATACACACACATATTAACAATGAACACATAGAGACTAAAATTAAAAATAGAATATCACTTACAGTCACTTTAAAATGTGAAATGTTGGGACACATTGATGGTTCAGTCAGTTAAATGTCTGCCTTCAGCTCAGATGATGATCCTGGTGTTCTGGGATCCAGCCCTGCATTGGGTTCCCTGCTCAGTGGGGAGCCTACTTCTCCCTCTCCCTCTGCCCCTTCTCCCCAGCTTGTGCTCTCTCTCTTGCTCTTTCTGTCCATCTCAAGTAAATAAATAAAATCTTTAACAAAAAAAAATTGTGAAATGTTTAGGTATAAATTTAACAAAACATGTACAGGATTTGTATCCTGAAAACTGTAAAGTGTTGATGAAATGAACCAACAGGAATCTAAATAAATGGAGAGCCATACCATGATCATGAATTAGAAGACTTAATGTAAAAGATACCAATTTTCCCCAGATAGATACACAAGTTAAAAACAATTTCTTATCAAAACCAAGTTTTTTTTAGATACAGACAAGATTATTCTAGAATTTAAATTGAAAGATAAAAGAATGAAAATAGCTAAAAGAATTTTGAAAAATAAAAGCAGAGTGGAAAGAATCAATCTACCTGATGTCAAAACTTCTTATATAGTGTGACACACAGTGTCAAGACTATGTGATATTGCAGAGGGATAGGCACAGAGATTATTATTTGATCCACATGTGATTTAGAAGCCTACTGCTTAGTTTCCAAATATTTGCACCATTTTTAATTTATAGTTATTGATTTCTAGCTTAATTCCATTGTGATCTGAGTACATACTTTGCTTTCTACTTTTTAAAATAGTTTTTTTTAATACTACTTTTATATGGTTTGAGTGGGGTATATCTTAGTGGATGTTTCATGTCAATTTTAGAAGAATGTGTATGATGCCATATGGAATATTTTATAAATGTCAGTTATATAACGCTGATTAGCCATGCTGTTCAGGTTCTTTTTTTTTTTTTTCCATTGATACATAGATGAAAAAGAAATTCGATAGAGAAAAAATAGCCTTTTCAACCAATGTAGTCAATGCAACAGGGCATTATAAGCAAAGAAAAATGAATCTCAACCTAAACTTCACACCTTATATGAAATTTAATTAAATGTATCCACATACTTAAATATAAAATTTTAATGTATTGGTATATTATATATAGATATAACAATATATTATATAGAGATATATCTATCTGTATTTATATCTCTATATCTATGTATATCTCCCCACCAAACTCAAGTTTAAAGAAATAATCCAATCCAATCCAATAATCTTTGTAAAGATGGGTAAAAAAACCATGAGATATTTTATCACAGAGGATATACAGATGGAAAATAAACAAATGAAAAGATATCCACCATCATTAGGCATTGGGAAAATAAAAATTAAAACCACAATGGAATATCATTACACACTTATCAGAATGTTTAAAAATATATGGTGACAACACCAAATATTGGCAAGAATGAGGAGAAACTGGATCACTCACATAGTGTTGGTAGGAATATAAAATGATGCAGTAACTTAAAAATGTTTGGGAGTTTCCTATAAACAACTCAATGTTGCAACTATCATATAACACAGCAAATCCACAGTTGGGCACTTATCCTGGAAAAATGAAGACTTGTGTTTATATAACAATCTGTGGTAGGAGTGAAGATGTGAAAAAGCTGAGAAAACTTAGAACCAGGTTAATATTCTTGAATATGGTTTCAGAATGGAGGCTGTGAATAAACAGGAAGCTAGAGGGTAAGTTCCTAGGAAGTGTCCTAAAATGGTTAGAAGTGGAGAGAAAATAGCAAAGATCAACAGTGTAATACATTCTCAACAATATTCTCAGTCAGAGTGGTTGTATTCCTGAAGACTTAGAAACTTTAAAAACTTGCTTATATCTATCTCCGTTTCTGCCCTTGAGTCAGGATATGACCCTGAGCAAATGATTTAAGCTCATTGCCTACACATTCTCCTTCACCAAATTGAAGCCTCAGCCTCACTAATGATTCTCCTAGAAAGAATGACTAAAATTTGAGAACTCTTGTGCTCAAAGGTGCTAAAAAGGCACACACTATCATTATCAGGATGAAATACAAAAGGATTTCTCTCAAAAAATAAAAAAAATAAATAAATAAAAAAGACTTCTGTCTTACAAAAGCATGGGTGAAAGGAGCTGTGTGCTGAAGGTCCCAAGGCTGCTGCAAAAAGGAGGTACTGAGGGACTGTAGGCTGAGGAAAGAAAAAAAAAGGGTAAAGTTTGAAAGTACCTTATTATTTAATGATTAAAAGTGAAAGAGAAAGAGAGCAGACAGATCAGAGTAGTGTTATAAGGATCCTGGGAAGGAGGGAAAGCCAGAGCTGCCTATTATTTAAGAGTTTCCTATTATTTAAAAATAGAAAGAAGGATAGAGAAATATTGAAAAGAGTGATCATCTTAAATATGTGCATCAAACTCTGCTCTTTTCAAATTCCTTTTGTAAGCACCATTATACCTGGAAATGCCTGGGAAGTAAGATGGCTATCCAGAGAGTTTAGATTCCTGAAACAACTTGCACAGCTGATGATGGAGCAGGCATTAAATTGAAGCATTGGCACATTGGAAAGATCACAGAGGATGCACTTCTGACTTTCTTTACCAGGGCAGGGCCCCCCACACTGCTCTTCCTCACACACTGGGGAAGGGCATAAAAATGAGGCAAGAGGGATCCCACTCCCATCTTGTTCTAAGATACTGCTGTGGTTGAAAGGAAAAGGGAGGCTGGGACCTCCAGAGACCCACCAGAACTGTTGAGAGGAAAAGGAACAAGTGTGGATAAGCTGTTGTCTTCATCACTGATTGGAGAGCAAGCATAGACTGGTATAAAGATGAAATCCTTTTCAAATTACAGAGTGGCAATAAATAACCAGTTTGTCCCCCCCATTAGTTTTTCCTCTCTTTAACTTAAGAAGAATGTCTTAGAATATCATATCTCCTGTGGTGAAGGCCATGATCAACAATATCTCCCACTTAATGTTTGATTCAACACTATTTTCAGTATGAGTCCATTTATATATCAATATATATATAATATATTATATATCATTATTATGTGATATATATTATTAGTATTTATATATTATATACAATATTATGTATATTTACATATATTTCAGCTAATTTCATTCGGTAATATCTGGAATAATGTTTAAATAAACATTAAGTAAAACTAATGTTGACTGGTGGCACCTGGGTTCATATTTTTAGTTGTCTTTTCACTTTTCCATGTTGTTGGAGTTTTCACCCAAATGATAAAGTCATTAATCTTTAAAACAAAGCAATAAGATAAACACTAGTAAAATAAGATTAGGAACACTGCCAAATTACAAGAGAGCAAGCAAAAATTCTTTTTTTTTAAAAAAAGGTCAATTTAGGGTGCCTGAGTGGCTCAGTTGGTTAAGCGACTGCCTTCAGCTCAGGTCATGATCTTGGGGTCCTGGGATTGAGTCTCACATTGGGCTCTCCCTGCTCTGCAGGGAGCCTGCTTCTCCCTCTCCCTCGGCCTGCCACTCCCCCTGCTTGTGCTCTCTCTATATATCAAATAAATAAATAAAATCTTTGGAAAAAAAAAAAAAGGGGGGCACCTGGGTGGCTCAGATGGTTAAGCGTCTGCCTTCGGCTCAGGTCATGATCCCAGGGTCCTGGGATCGAGCCCCGCATCAGGCTCCTGGCTCAGCGGGGAGCCTGCTTCTCCCTCTCCCTCTGCCTCTCTCCCTGCTCATGTGCTCTCTCTCTCTCTCTGTATCTTTGTGTCTCAAATGAATAAATAAAATCTTAAAAAAAAAGAAAAAAAAGGTCAGTTTAACAAAAGGAAGCTGAAAAAGTAAGAAAAACAAACTGAAATTATTACATATGGCAGCTATGAAATAAGGTAGAGGGAATACATTGAATCATATAAATTATAAAAATAAAGCTGACTAATTGAATTGCCTTTATAAAGACATAGAAACTTATATTTGTTTGCAAAAAAATACAGTAAGAGCAGAACAAAGGAAAAGGATACAAGAAAGTTTGCAAGAAAGGGACATACAATTATCGACAAATAGAAACAAAAAGGCAGAATTTAGACAATGTGTTTAGGACCAAGTGTCACCAAGAAGATATGAGCCATTGATATTATTACCTGACAATGAAATTCAAAGCATTTAAATTATAAACAAATTATTGGATCTAAGTATTAGAAAGATAAAGTACATGTACTTATCCTTATATTTTCAAATACAACCAAAAAATCTAGAGTCTATATAAAACAAACATTAAGAATACTCTGAAAATATAGAGTAGAAGGACAACTGTTAGATACATCAGCATCCAAAGAGTAGCAGGGGGTGGTACCAATGGAAACCGAGCAGAGAACTGGAACTTCCATCCTATATGGCTGTAACAAGGAAGCAACCCCTTCACCTGAAAGAGTTGTGTCACAGGAGGCCTGCTAAAACAAGATTTAAATAATATCCATAGACAACTTATACATCCAAAATGCACAGATTATTGTTGAAAATCACTCATCATACCAAGAAACAAGATCTCAAACTGAATCAACAGATGCCAACATTAAGAGAGCACGGCTGTTAGAATTATCTGACAAAAATTAAAGTAGTCATTAAGAAAAAATGTTTGTTAGCAATTGAGAACATACTTGGAACAAATAAAAAAAGCAGAAATCCTCATAAATAAAATAGAAAATCTCAGCAAATAAACAGAAGATATGAAGGAGAACCAAATTCAGTCTATAGAATTGAAATATGCTGTAACTGAAATAAAACCTCAAAGGAGGGCACAGCAGCAGAAAGGAAAATACAAGAGAAACTTAGAGATAGAACAATAGAAATTACCCAGTCTAAACAATCACTTAAAAATAGCCTGTGCAACTACTGGGTATTTACCCCAAAGACACAAAAGTAGGGATCCGAAGGGGTACGTGCACCCCGATGTTTATAGCAGCAATGTCTACAATAGCCAAACTGTGGAAAGAGCTAAGATGTCCATCGACAGATGAATGGATAAAGAAGAGGTGGTATATATATACAATGGAATATTATGCAGCCATCAAAAGGAATGAGATCTTGCCATTTGCAACGACGTGGATGGAACTGGAAGGGATTATGTTGAGTGAAATAAGTCAAACAGAGAAAGACATGTATCATATGTCTCACTGATATGAGGAATTCTTAATCGCAGGAAACAAACTGAGTGTTGTTGGAGTGGGGGGTGGAGTGGGAGGGATGGGGTGACTGGGTGATAGATACTGGGGAGGGTATGTGCTCTGGTAAGCACTGTGAATTGTGCAAGACTGTTGAATCTCAGATCTGTACCTCTGAAACAAATAATGCAATATATGTTAAGAAAAAAAAAAAGAAGAAGAAGAAGGTAGCGGGAGGGGAAGAATGAAGCGGGGGAAATCGGAGGGGTGGACGAACCATGAGAGATGATGGACTCTGAAAAACAAACTGAGGGTTCTAGAGGGGAGGGGGGTGGGAGGATGGGTTACCCTGGTGGTGGGTATTGAGGAGGGCACATTCTGCATGGAGCACTGGGTGTTATGCACAAACAATGAATCATGGAACACTTCATCTAGAACTAATGATGTAATGTATGGGGATTAAAAAAAAAAAAAATAGCCTGTGCAAAATGAACAGAACTTCTGGGGCCTGTAAGGCTATAACAATTTTTTTTTTTTTTTTATCATTAGAGTCCCAGGAAGAAAGAAGAAAGAGAGTGGGGCTTAAAGGTATTTGAATAAATAATGGCTAAAGATGTCCTAAATTTGACCAAAATATAAGTCTACAGATTCAAGAACCTGAACATACTTCAAACAGTATAAACCAAAAGAAATCTCCACTAAGACACATCCTATTAAAACATCTGAAAACTGAAGACAAGAAAACGTCTTGAAAGCAGCGAAAGAAAATATAAAAGTTTCCTGGAAAGAAAAACCAATTCAAATGACAGTACATTTCTCATTAGGAACACAGAAATCGCACATTTTTCAAGTACTAAAAGAAAACTGCTGAGGTGCCTGGGTGGCTCTATAGGTTTAGCATCTTTCTCCAGCTCAGGTCAGGATCCTGAAGTCCTGGGATCAAGACCCTCATTGGACTCCCTGCTCAGAGGGGAGTCTGCTTCTCCTTCTGCCTCTGCCCCTCCCCCTACTTGTGCTCTCTCTCTCTCTCACTCTCTCTCAAATAAAAAAAAAATCTTAAAAAGAAAAGAAAACTGTCATTCCAGATTTCTGGATTCAGTAAAAATATGCTTCAGGAATGAAAGGGAAATCAAGGTATCATGAGATGAAAGGAAACTAAGAGAATTTTTCATGAGGAGATCTACTGTAAAAGAATGGCTAAAGAAAGATCTCTAAATAGAAAGGAAATGATAAAAACAGGAACTTGAGAATATCAGAAAAGGAAGACAGTAAGAGAAAAGACAGGGATGAATACAATAGACTTTCTTTTTTTCTTTTTGAATTTTCTTCTTGAGTTTTATAAATTGTGTTAGATGATTGAAGAAAAATTTTAACATTGTCGGATGGGGTTCTCACTATATGTACAGGGAATATTTTATATGATTATATTATAATGGGGGAGGTTTAAAGGAACATAAATTTCCTGTAATCCATTTGAGCTGGAAAAATGTCAATACTAGCAGACTCTGAGAAGTTATGTATATATAATACAATACCAATACACATACATTTATAAAAGAAATTTGTGGGGCACCTGGGTGGCTCAGTCATTAAGCCTCTGCCTTCGGCTCAGGTCATGATCCCAGGGTCCTGGGATCGAGTCCCACATCAGGCTCCCTGCTCAGTGGGAAGCCTGCTTCTCCCTCTCCCACTCCCCCTGTTTGTGTTCCCTCTCTTGCTGTCTCTGTCAAATAAATAAATAATATCTTTAAAAAAAATTGTAAGGAGACACACTTAAACCACTTAAAAAAACCACTATACATAAATGAAAATTGTATCTTTAAAAATATTTAAATAAACTACAAGATGGCAATAAAATAAATAGAACAAAAAACATTAAGAACAAACAGAAGAACAAATGAAATGATAGATGTATGCCTTAAAATGGTAATAATTACATTAAATATAAATGGCCTTCATATAGTCATTAAAAGACAGAAATTGTCAAGAACAAAAATATGACTTATTTGTATGTTGTCTACAAGACACTCACTTCAAATATAGTGATATCCATAGGTTGAAAGGATGGAAAAGTTACCATACAAACATCAATCATAGTGGAGAGATAATATTAATATATAAATTTTATTTCAGAGAAAAAAATGCACAGAAAGTGGCATTACCTAATGATGAAGATCAACCCACTAAGAAGACATGGTAAACCCAAAGCAGACACACCAAACAATGAAGATGAAAATTATGCAAAGAAAAATACTTAGAAGTAAAAGAAATAGGCAAATTCACAATTACAACCTGAGACTTCAACATCTCCCTCTAAACAATTGAGAGAAAATCTACAAGTAAATAAATGAACTCAGTAACACCATCAACCAAAATGAACTAATCAACATTTATTGAACAAGATACCCCCAAAGGCAGAATAAACTCTTTTAAATAATACACTGAACATTTGATAAATATGTACTATATCTTTGGCCATAAAACAAAACTCAATAAATCAAAAAAATTGAAATCATAGAGAGTTTTCTGACCATAAATCTAGAAATCAATGATAGAACAATAACAGAAAAATCTCCAAATAATTAGAAATTAAAAACCACACTTTTAGATAATTCATGGCTCATAGAGAATCAAGAGAAATAAAAAATACATTGAGCTGAATTAAAACAAAAAGACAACATATAAAAATTTGAAGATCACAGATAGAGCAGTGGTAAGAGAGATACTTATAGTGCTGAATATATATATTTTTTTAATATGCCAGCCTTAGGCTTGCCCGTAGCTTGATCAAATGGCCAGGACATTAGCTGTAGCCCATGAATCAGGTTTATAACTGTAGCAATTCCTGTTAATGGTTGAGAGTAAAGTCTGACAGGGGCACATAGACAATATATCAATACCAATAAATCAATAGCAGGGGCCATAACAGAGGTTTATAGACCCAAAAGGACCTACTCATAATCAGGCTAGGTCAAAGATTCTGGTGTTGGTGACCTCAGACCCAAAACCAGAGACCTGTTTTCCCCTCACTTTGGTGCAGGGGGTTTGTGTTTCCTGTGCACCAGCATCTAAAGGGTCCAAGAAATGCAAATTTCCCATCTCCCCAAGGACTTCTAACCTTGGCATAAGACCTATGGTCTCTCCTGGGGGCAGAAGGACATCCACTTACCAATCACTAGTGTTATTTATTTCTGAACACTGAGAGGTCTGAGCAAAAGAAAATGAGTCCTTCCCACCTATCTTCAGACCCACAGGGAGAGGCAGAGGACACAGCCCTTTATCAATCATAGGATCTGCCAAAGTATAAACTTCTGTAGTGTCACCTGTCAGGATTTGATCATGAGTTTTCTGAGGTAGGGGTAGGAATAGAGAGCAAAGAAGAGCACCAAGCTGGATAGATAGCTGTTTCCCAGCCAGGACTCCAAGGGATGGCACAGGATAGGTTCATTCAAGCAAAGCCTAGGTTTCTCCACTCAGAAGGCTATTGCAGCAGCCTGGGTTTTCTGTTTTCCTGAGAGTGACTGTTGTCAGGGCAATCTGAAGGAGGGGTTTTTAGTAATGCATCTGCCACGCCATGCCACTCTCCTTTACTAATTACCTCTGAAGGGCATTTAATTAATTCTCAAAGATCTCCTCAGGGTCACTGGACAAAGTGATCTCAAAGGACCCCACGTTTTTCCTTCTGAAACTTCAACAATTTGCTCTCTTTCAGGGAGCTGATTAGTGCCAGAGACCTGCTTAGTTTCTAAACCTATGGAAGCCCACTAACTATCTCTGGTCCTGTCATCAGAGTACTGCAAGCACTGGCTAGAGAGCTGCTTCCCTAATTTTCTCTGAACTCCTCTGTGGTATCTCTAAACCAGCCCACTGGGGGAGCTTAGCCAGGGAGCTGGAGGCTAAAGAGAAGTACCAAAATTCCCCCCAAAACCAAATAACTTACATGAACAGTCCCTTAGCATCTTCCTAAAATACCCTGTGGCTTCTTCCAGCAAGACCCATTGGCATGACTAACAAAGTGCCACATGGGATCCTCTAGCACCTTCCATGATCTATGGGAAAAATGCCTTGAAGGACCTTCATACTCTTGCAAATGATCTGCTAAGCACCCATCTGGAACGTCCCATGTTCTCTGCTAGTAATAGGGCTATGCTATGACCCAGCAATTGCACTACTGGCTATTTACCCCAAAGACACAGATGTAGTGAAAAGAAGGGCCATAGGCACCCCAATGTTCATAGCAGCAATGTCCGCAATAGCCAAACTGTGGAAAGAGCCAAGATGCCCTTCAACAGATGAATGGATAAAGAAGATGTGGTCCATATATACAATGGAATATTACTTAGCCATCAGAAAGGATGAATCCCCAACTTTTACATCAACATGGATGGGACTGGAAGAGATTATGCTAAGTGAAATAAGTCAAGCAGAGAAAGTCAATTATCATATGGTTTCACTCATTTGTAGAACATAAGGAATAGCATGGAGGACATTAGGAGAAGGAAGGGAAAAATGAAGTGGGAGAAATCAGAGGGGGAGATGAACCGTGAGAGACTATGGACTCTGAGAAACAAACTGAGGGTTTTAGAGGGGAGGGGTGTGGGGGGATGGGTTAGCCTGGTGATGGGTATTAAGGAGGGCATGTATAACATGGAGCACTGGGTGTTGTGTGCAAACAATGAATCATGGAACCCTACATCGAAAACTAATGATGTACTGTATGGTGACTAACATAACATAACATAATAAAATAAAATAAAATAAAATAAAATAAAATAAAATAAAATAAAAT
>NW_023270377.1:109946241-110062305 GCF_011800145.1 Mirounga leonina
ATAAAATAAAATAAAATAAAATAAAATAAAATAAAATAAAATAAAATCGAAAATTAAAAGGTGATTCATGAGATCTTCAAGTGTTTTACTATGTGCTAATTTGTCAGTAGCTCAGCTGAGCTGGAGAGAGCCAAGCCAGCAGGTATCAAAGAAATCAGTTAATATAAAAAATTAAAATTAAATAATAGTCAAGTTTTTAAACACTTACTACAGTAGTATAAGCAAGAGGTTAAGCTAGAGAAAGCACTGGCTACTCCCTGCTTCATTTTCCACCATGGGACAGCACCAATGAGGGATCAGGGAGACCAGATGTTGGGATTGTCTCACTGCTAAGGGAGACCTGAACAAAAGGCTTCTGCATTTTACAAAACCAGAGGGCCTAGGGAAGATTGGAAAGGACTGAGCCAGAGTGGAGAAAAAGTTTCTTCAAAATTTTTTTCTCTCCTTCCCATGATAAGGAGCGCTCAGAAGTGGCACTTGAGGGAGGCATTGGCTGAAGGCCCCAGATCAAGAGGCCTCTGAGTGGAGGTGCCTGCAGCCTAAGAATACAGCTGTGTGTAAGAACACAGCCAGCTAGGGGCCCTGAGTCCTGAATTCAACTCCTTTTAGGGACTACACTGCACTGGCTATGCACCAAGTCTGCTGTGGGGAGAGCAGGTAAAGCCTTTTTAACTGCCTGTGGTTGGCCTGGAAAATCATACATAGGTTAATAACAAGGAGCTGGTCTCTTTAGACACTAGAAAAAAAAAAAAAGAGCAAAGTAAGCCTAAAACAAGGAGAAGAAAGGAAATGATAAAGATAAGAGTACATCAATTAAAATTAAAGCAGACAAACAATAGAGAGAATCAATGGAATAAAGTTTGGTTCTTTAAAAAGATCAATAAAATTGACAACTGCTAGCAAGCATAACAATAAAAAGAAAAACCACACTTATCACCAATATCAGGAATGAAACTGGTGGCATTTCTAAAGATTCTGAAGACTTCAAAATGATAATCATGGAATACCATGAAGAATTCTATACACATAAATTTGATAATTTAGGTGAAATGGACCAATTCTTCAAAATCTAACTCAAACTATCACAACTCACCCAAAATGAAATAAATAATTTGTATAGCTTTTAAATTATCAATAAAATTGAATTTATAAGGAAAATATTTTTCTAGGGCAAAAAAAAAAAAAAAAAACCTCTTGACCTTTATGGTTTTTAAGGCCAAGTATACCAAACATTTAAACTATTAACACTAATTTTAAGGTAAATCTTTTCTTGAAAAGAATAAGAGGTATCACTCCCCAACTTATTTTATTGAAACAATACTTTACTGGTAGCAAAACCAGACAGGCAGTACAAAAAAATAAAAATATGCACCAATATTTCTCTTGAACTCATGTGCAAAATTCCTCAACAAAATATTAGAAAACCAAATCAACACGTGTGAGAAATATAATACATGTGACCAGCTGGGTTTTATTCCAAGTATATGAAGCTGGTTCAAGCATTCAAAAATCAAGCAGTGCAATCCCCTATGTCAGCAAGCTGAAGAGAAAGTATTTAATAATATCATTTGGTGAATAAGAGAATATTTTACAAAATCTAACAACCATTTATGATTTTTAAATTCTCAGCAAACTAGAAGTAGAGGGGAAACAGCCTCAACTTAATGAAGATCATCTGTAGAAAAACTACAATTTATATCATATTTAGTGGTGAAAGACTGAATGTGCTTTCCTCCTTAAATTGAGCAAAAGGCAAGGATCCCTTCTCTCACTATTGTAATTCAACACAGTATTGGGAGTTCCAAACAGCACAAAACAGGAAAAGGAAATGAAAGACATATAGTTTGGAAAAAAAATTAAACTGTTTCTATTTGCAGACAAGCCAGTCTATGCAGAAAATCCCAATGATTCTACAAACAAAACTCAAACTAATAAATGAGCACAAGATTAACATATAAAAATTAACTATATTTTGATGAAGTTCAAATAGTTTATTTTTGCTTTTGTTTCTCTTGCTTAAGGAAATATACCTAGAAAGAAATTGTAATGGCCAATGTCAAAGAAGTTACTGCCTTTGTGCTTCTTAGGATTTTGATGGTGTCCTGTCTCACATTTAGGTCTTTCATCAATTTTGAATTTACTTTTATCTGTGTGTAAGAAAGTTCTTACACATTCTTACACATAATTCTTCCACATGTTGTTGTCCAGTTTTCTCAGTACCATTTGTTAAAGAGACTATCTTGTTCCCACTGTATATTGTTTCCTGTTTGGTTGAAGATTAATTGACCACATACTTGTGAGTTTATTTCTGGGTTTTCTATTCTGTTCTATTGACCTATGTGTCTATTTTTTGTGCCACTACCATGCTGTTTTGATGACTATAGCTTTGTAATACTACTTGAAGTCTGGAATTGTGATGCTTCCAGCTGTGCTTTTTTTTTTTTTTTTCAAGATTGCTTTGGCTATTCAAGGTCTTTTGTGGTTCCATACAATAGGAAATAATTCAGATAAATACAAATATCATATGACTTCACTCATGTGGAATTTAAGAAACAAAACAAAGAAGCAAAGCAGAAAAAAGAGAGAGGCAAATGAAGAAACAAACTCACTATAGAAAACACACTGATGGTTACCAGAGGAGAGGTGAGTGGGGGATGGGTAAAATAGGTGATGGGGATTAAGGAGTGTACTTGTCCAGGTGAGCACTGGGTGATGTATGGAAGTGTTGAATCACTAAATTGTACACCTGAAACTAATAACTAAATGGAACTTAAAACTTTATAAAAATTAACTATATTTTTAAACTTGCAATTAACATATTGAAACTAAAATTAAAAATATAATTTATAGTTGATTAGAAAAAGAAGGAAATATTTAGGTGTAAATCTATCAAAACACAGGCAGGATTTGTATCCTGAAAACTATAAAATGCTTATGAAAAAACAAACAAAATCAAATAAATAGAGATGTCTTTGTTCATATCAAATGTACTTCATCAAAATTAAAACTTTTCCACTGTGAACAATGCCAATAAGAGGATGAAAAGACCAGCTACAGACTAGGTGTGAATATTTGCAAAGCACATACCTGGAGAAGGATTTAGATAGAAAATAAATGAGAGGAGCAAGATGGCGGAGGAGTAGGAGACCTGGATTTCCTTTGGTCCCAGGAATTCATCTGGATAGGGATCAAATCATTCTGAACACCTATGAACTCAACAGGAGATCGAAGAAAAGAATAGCAACAACTCTCTGAACAGAAAAGCAACCACTTTCTGGAAGATAGGATGTGCGGAGAAGTGAATCTGAGGCGATATTCGGGAGGATAGATGGCAGGGGGAGGGGGCCCCAGTCAGCCACTTCTGGCAAGTGACAGAGCAGCAGAGCACAAAATTGGAACTTTTACAAGTTGGCTCCGCTGAGGGAAGTCGCTCCAGTGGCTAAGCGGGGGGTGGAACCCTCGTGGGACAGTGTGGTCTCAGGACACTCGGGGTCACAGAATGACTGGGGGTGCCTGAGTGCAGCAGAGCTCCCAGGTATTGGAGCGGGGAAGCCGGCTGCAGAGACGGAGCCGAGGAGTGGGCTCTCAGCTTGGGGTTGCCATAAACTGTGATCCATGGCACTGTCAGGCCACTGCACCTCCAACAGGGACACAACAAGTGGCAGATCTGGGGAGACTCCCTTCCTCCCCTGGGAGGAGTGGTGCGGGAGCACACTGCAGGGATCTGCTTGGTTTAGAGACTCCACACAGGGTCATGTGCCAGAGATAGAAACGCTTGGTCACAGGCCAGGTGAGCACGGAGTGTGGCCGGAGACTGGGGAGATGGGAGTGAGTGACTGCTTTTCTCTGGGGGTGCACTGAGGAGTGGGGCCCTGAATTCTCGGTTCCTCCAGGGCGGAGATTGGCAGGCCACCATTTCCACTCTCATCCTCCAAAGCTGCATGGAAAGCTTGCAGGGAACAAAAGCTCCCAAGAGCAAACCAGAGCAGATTACATAGCCCAGAATGGCAAGGGCAAGACAATTCCGCCTCCAGCAAAGACATGTGGGAACCACAGAAACAAGCCCCTCCTCCAGAAGATCAGCAAGAACAGCCAGCCAAGACCAAGTTTACCAATCAATGAGAACGGCAGAACGCCAGCCCTAGGGAAATACTGCACATAGAAATCATGTCCTTTTTATCATGATTCTTTAGGCTTTCAAAGTTAATTTTTTTTTCACTTTTTTTTTGGAAATTTACTTTTTCCCTTTTTCAACCAACATCTTATCAATACCTTTTTTTTTTAAGATTTTATTTATTTATTTGAGAGAGAGAAACTGAGAGAGAGAGAGCATGAGAGGGGGGAGTGTCGGAAGGGTCAGAGGGAGAAGCAGACTCCCTGCCGAGCAGGAAGCCCGATGTGGGACTTGATCCAGGAACTCCAGGATCATGAACTGAGCTGAAGGCAGTCGCTTAACCAACTGAGCCACCCAGGCGCCCCTTATCGATCCCTTTTTTAAAAAACACTTTTTATTTTTCATTTTTAGAGTCATATTCTATCCCCTCATAGTAGTTACCCTTATTTTTGGCATATATATATACATATGGTTCTCTCGTTAAAATTTTGAGATGCAGTTTCTTCTAACAGATCAAAATATACCCTAAATCTCTAGTGTATGGCTTTGTCCTAGTCTCCTGCCTGATCGCATTCTCTCCCTTCTTTTGTCTTTTTTTTTAAATCCTCTTCTTTCCTTTTTCAACCAACTTCTTATCAATTCCTTCTATAAAATCTTTTATAATTTTCATCTTTACAGACATATTCCATCCCTTCATCATATTAACCCATATTTTTGTACATATATGTTTTTCTTTCTTTAAAATTTTGGGAGGCACTTTCTTCTAACAGACCAAAATAAACCCCAAATCTAGTATGTGGCACTGATCTATGCACCAGCCTGATCATATTTGATCATATTCTGTTTTATTTGTTTTGTTCTGTTTTTGATTGCTTTTATCTTTTTCTTTTTCTTTTTCTTTTTTTTTTTTTTTTTGCTTTTTCTTTTTCTTTCTTTCCATTTCTTTTCCCCCAGTTTCTGGTCTTTTCTGATTTGTTTAGAGTATATTTTCTGGGGACGTTGTCACCCTGTTAGCATTTTGTTCTCTCATTCATCTATTTTCCTCTGGACAAAATGACAAGACGGAAAAAACACTTCAACAAAAAATACAAGAGGCACTCCGGACTGCCAGGGACCTAATCAATATGGAAATTCCTGCAATGTCAGAACTAGAGTTCAGAATGATGATTTTAAAGATACTAGCTGGGCTTGAAAAAAGCATGGAAGTTATTAGAGAAACCCTTTCTGGAGAAATAAAAGAACTAAAATTTAACCAAGTCAAAATCAAAAAGGCTATTAATGAGGTGCAATCAAAAATGGAAGCTCTAACTGCTAGGATAAATGAGGCAGAAGAGAGAATCAGTGATATAGAAGACCAAATGATGGAAAATAAAGAAGCTGAGAAAAAGAGAGATAAACAACTACTGGATCACGAGGGCAGAATTTGAGAGATAAGCAATAGCATAAAACGAAACAACATTAGCATAATTGGGATCCCAGAAGAATAAGAAAGACAGAGAGGGGCAGAAGGTATATTGGAGCAAATTATAGCAGAGAACTTCCCTAATTTGGGGAAGGAAACAGGCATCAAAATCAAGGAGGCACAGAGAACCTCCCTCAAAATCAATAAAAATAGGTCAACACCCCGACATCTAATAGGAAAACTTACGAGTCTCAGAGACAAAAAGAAAATCCTGAAAGCAGCTCAGGAGAAGAGACTGTAACCTACAATGGTAGAAACATTTGACTGGCCACAGACCTATCCACAGAGACCTGGCAGGCCAGAAAGGACTGGCAGGATCTATTCAGAGCACTAAATGACAAAAATATGCAGCCAAGAATACTATATCCAGTTCAGCAGTCATTGAAAATAGAAGGAGAGATAAAAAGCTTAGGACAAACAAAAACTAAAGGAATTTGCAAACACGAAACCAACCTACAAGAAATCTTGAAAGGGGTCCTCTAAGCAAAGACAGAGCCTAAAAGCAACATAGACCAGAAAGGAACACAGACAATATACAGTAACAGTGACCTTCCAGGTAATACAATGGCACTAAATTCCTATCTTTCCATAGTTACCCTGAATATAAATGGGCTAAATGCCCCAATCAAAAGACACAGGCTATCAGATTGGATTAAAACTCATGACCCATTGATATGCTGCCTTCAAGAGACTCATTTTAGAACCAAAGACACCCCCAGATTGAAAGTGAGGGCATGCAAAACCATTTGCCATGCTAATGGACACCAAAAGAAAGCTGGGGTGGCAATCCTTATATCAGACAAATTAGATTTTAAACCAAAGACTGTAATAAGAGTTGAGGAAGGACACTATATCCTACTTAAAGGGTCTATCCAACAAGAAGATCTAATAACTGTAAATATCCATCCCCCTAACATGGGAGCAGCCATGTATATAAGCCAATTAAAAGCAAAGAAACACATCAACAACAATACAATAATAGTGGGGGACTTTAACAGCCCCCCTCACTGAAATGGACAGATCATCTAAGCAAAAGATTAACAAGGAAATAAAGACTTTAAATGACACACTGGACCAAATGGACTTCACAGACATATTTAGACCACTCCATCCCAAAGCAATAGAATACACATTCTTCTCTATTGCCCATGGAACATTCTCCAGAAGAGATCACATCCTAGGTCACAAATCAGGGTTCAACCAGTACCAAAAGATTGGGATCATTCAGTGCCTATTTTCAGACCACAATGCTTTGAAACTAGAACTCAATCACAAGAGGAAAGTCAGAAAGAACTCAAATACATAGAGGCTAAAGAGCATCCTACTAAAGAATGAATAGGTCAACCAGGAAATTAAAGAAGAATTAAAAAATTCATGGAAACCAATGAAAATGAAAACACAACTATTCAAAATGTTTGGGATGCAGCAAAGGCAGTCGTAAGAGGAAAGTATATAGCAATACAGACCTTTCTCAAGAAACAAGAAAGGTCTCAAATACACAACCTAACCCTACACCTAAAGGAGCTGGAGAAAGAAGAGCATATAAATCCTAAACCCAGCGGGAGAAGAGAAATAATAAAGATCAGAGCAGAAATCAATGAAAGTGAAACCAAAAGAATAGTAGAACAGATCAACAAATCTAGGAGCTGGTTCTTTGAAAGAATTAACAAGATTGATAAACCCCTGGCCAGACTTATCAAAAAGAAAGAGAAAGGACCCAAATAAATAAAATCATGAATGAAAGAGGAGAGATCACAACCAACAGCAAAGAAATACAAACAATTATAAGAACATATTATGAGCAACTCTATGCCAGCAAATTAGATAACCTGGACAAAATGGATGCATTCCTAGAGGTGTATCAACTAAGAAAACTTAACCAGGAAGAAATAGAAAACCTGAACAGACCTTTAACCGCTAAGGTAATTGGAGCAATAATAAAAAATCCCCCAACAAACAAAAGTCCAGGGCTAGATGGCTTGCCAGGGGAATTCTACCAAACATTTCAAGAAGAATTAATACCTATTCTTCTGAAACTGTTCCAAAAAATAGAAATGGAAGGAAAACTTCCAAACTCATTTTATGAGGCCACCATTACCTTGATCCCCAAACAAAAGACCCCATCAAAAAGGAGAATTACAGACCAATATCCTTGATGAACATGGATGCAAAAATTCTCACCAAAGTATTAGCCTATAGGATCCAACAGTATATTAAAAGGATTATTCACCATGACCAAGTGGGATTTATGCCTGAGCTGCAAGGTTGGTTCAACATTGCAGTGTGATACAGTACATTAATAAAAGAAAGAACAAGAACCATATGATCCTCTCAATAGATGCAGAAAAAGCTTTTGACAAAGTACAGCATCCTTTCTTGATCAAAACTCTTCACAGTGTAGGGAGAGAGGGTACATAGCTCAATATCATAAAAGCCATCTATGAAAAACCCACAGCAAATATCATTCTCAATGGGGAAAAACTGAGAGCTTTCCCTCTAAGGTCAGGAATGCGGCAGGGAGGTCCACTATCACTACTGTTATTCAACATAGTATTAGAAGTCCTAGCCACAGCAATCAGACAACAAAAAGAAATCAAAGGTATCCAAATCGGCAAAGAAGAAGTCAAACTCTCACTCTTTGCAGATGATATGATACTTTATGTGGAAAACCCAAAAGATTCCATTCCAAAACTGCTAGAACTCATACAGGAATTCAGTCAAGTGGCAGGATATAAAATCAATGCACAGAAATCAGTGGCATTCCTATACACCAACAACAACACAGAAGAAAGAGAAATGAAGGAGTCGATCCCATTTACAACTGCACCCAAAACCATAAGATACCTAGGAATAAATCTAACCAAAGAGGCAAGGAATCTGTACTCAGAAAACTATAGAATACTCATGAAAGAAATCGAGGAAGACACAAAGAAATGGAAAAACGTTCCATGCTCATGGATTGGAAGAACGAATATTGTGAAGATGTCAGCACTATCTAGAGCAATCTACACATCAATGCAATCCCCATCAAAATACCATCCACTTTTTTCAAAGAAATAAATAATCCTAAAATTTGTATGGAACCAGAAAAGATACCGAATAGCTGGAGGAATGTTAAAAAAGCAAAGCAAAGCTGGCAGCATCACAATTCCGGACTTCAAGCTCTATTACAAAGCTGTCATCATCAAGACAGTATGGTACTGGCACAAAAACAGACACATAGATCAATGGAACAGAATAGAGAACCCAGAAATGGACCCTCAACTCTATGGTCAACTAATCTTCAACAAAGGAGGAAAGAATGTCCAATGGAAAAAAGACAGTCTCTTCAAGAAATGGTGTTGGCAAAATTGGACAGCCCCATGCAGAAGAATGAAACTGGACCGTTTCCTTACACCTCACACAAAAATAGACTCAAAATGGTTGAAAGACCTCAGTGTGAGACAGGAGTCCATGAAAATCCTACAGGAGAACACAGGCAGCAACTTCTTCGACCTCAGCCACAGCAACTTCTTCCTAGAAACATCGTCAAAGGCAAGGGAAGCAAGGGCAAAAATGAACTATTGGGATTTCACCAAGATAAAAACCTTTTGCACAGCAAAAGAAACAGTCAACAAAACCAAAAGACAAGCGACAGAATGGGAGAAGATATTTGCAAATGACATATCAGATAAAGGGCTAGTATCCAAAATCTATAAAGAACTTCTTAAACTCAACACCCAAAGGATAAATGATCCAATCAAGAAATGGGCAGAAGACAGAACAGACATTTTTCTTTTTTTTTCTAAAGATTTTATTTATTTATTTGACAGAGAGAGACACAGCGAGAGAGGGAACACAAGCAGAGGGAGTGGGAGAGGGAGATGCAGGCTTCCCGCTGAGCAGGGAGCCCGATGCGGGGCTCAATCCCAGGACCCTGGGATCATGACCTGAGCCGAAGGCAGACGCTTAATGACTGAGCCACCCAGGCACCCCAGAACAGGCATTTTTCCAAAGAAGACGTCCAAATGGCCAACAGACACATGAAAAAGTGCTCAAATTCGCTCAGCATCAGGGAAATCCAAATCAAAACCTCAATGAGATCTCACCTCACACCAGTCAGAATGGGTAAAATTAACAAGTCAGGAAATGACAGATGTTGGCGGGGATGTGGAGAAAGGGGAACCGTCCTATACTGTTGGCGGGAATGCAAGCTGGTGCAGCCACTCTGGAAAACAGTATGGAGGTTCTTCAAAAAGTTTAAAATAGAGCTACCATAGGATCCAGCAATTGTACTACTGGGTATTTACCCCAAAGATACAAATGTAGGGATCCGAATTGGTATGTGTACCCCAATATTTATAGCAGCAATGTCCACAATAGCCAAACTGTGGAAAGAGCCCAGATGTGCAACAATAGATGAATGGATAAAAAAGATGTGGTATATATATATACAATGGACTATTATGCGGCCATCAAAAGGAATGAGATCTTTCCATTTGCAACGATGTGGATGGAACTGGAGAGTATTATGCTGAGCGAAATAAGTCAATCAGAGACAGATATGTATCATATGACCTCAATGATATGAGGAATTCCTAATCTCAGGAAACAAACTGAGGGTTGCTGGAGTGGGGGGTGAGTGGGAGGGACGGGGTGGCTGGGCGATAGACATTGGGGAGGGTATGTGCTATGGTGAGCGCTGTGAAGTGTGCAAGACTGTTGAATCACACACCTGTACCTCTGAAACAAAGAATACAATATATGTTTAAAAAAAAAAATGAAGAAGAAGATAGTAGGAGGGGAAAAGTGAAGGGGGGGAAATCGGAGGGGGAGTTGAACTATGAGAGATGATGGACTCTGAAAAACAAACTGAGGGTCTAGAGCAGAGGGGGGTGGGAGGATGGGTTAGCCTGGTGATGGGTATTAAGGAGGGCACGTTCTGCATGGAGCACTGGGTGTTATACACAAACAATGAACCATGGAACACTACATCAAAAACTAATGATGTAATGTATGGTGATTAACATAACAATAAAAATTAATAAAAAAGAAGGAAAATATATGAAAAAACTGAACATTAAAGAAATAACCTATCCAATTAGAAAATAAGCAAAATATATTTAAAGACATTTCACTAAAGGGAATATTCAGATGACAAATAAACACAGGAGAAGATGTTCAACCTCATAGCCATTAGGGAAATGCAAATTAAGATCACAATGACATGTCAGTAAACATCTATTAGAACAACTAAAATAAAACAGAGTGGCAATAATGAATACTGACGAGGTTGTAAAGAAACTGTATTTCTCATATACTGCTGGTTGGAATGTGAAATGTTATAGCTGCTCTGGAAGAGTTTATACTTAGTGTCTTAAAAAACTAAACATAATAAACAACTGCCCGACTTGGCATTTTCCCAGAGACACAAATATCTACACATGTATACTAACAAGCCCAACTCTGTGATGACAGCTTCCAAATGGTGTACTTTCTACCCCTTTGCCTTCTGCCCCACATCTGATGAGAACTGGTGAGAAAACCTGGGGCTCCCTCCTTAGGTCCTGCTGGGAAGGTCAGAACCTGCAAGCTTCCTTAAAGGAATACCCAGGGGAAAACAAGAAGACCAAAAGTAAAATAACTAAGACACACCAGAAACTAATAAAAAAAATCAAAAGTAAACAAATATAATTTAATACCGTAAAAAAACAATAATAGAAAAATAATACTATTTGATCAATAAAGCCAAAATCAGGTTCTGTGAAGATCAAGAAAATGAAATTAGCAATTGTGATCCAATAAAGATTGAGAAGAAAGACTAAATTTAAATATTGGGATTGAGAAAGGAAGCAAATAATACAGAGGCAATAAACCATAAGGAAATACAAAATATAAATGGCTTTATATATAAATTTGAAAACCTACAGAAAATGGATGTCCTCCCTAGGGGGAGAAATGATTAAAAGCAGCTCCAAGAGAAATAGAAAACTTGAAGAGACTGATTAAACTTTGAAAATATTGTAAAGATTATAGACTAGAAGTACAATTCTGCAAATTAAAAAGAGAAAACCTTCACTGAACACAGCGCTAGCTCTCCAGATTACTGTTTTCTTCACAAGCCATGCGAGGCCCACATGGAAGCAACTGTGTCTAAAGCACTGATCTTGGCACCACTTACCATGTGGGTGTTTTCCAGAACAGGAAAGTGAAAATAATTGCTAATGACCAGGGAAACTGAACTACCCCAAGTTATGTCTCCTTTGAAACTGAACAATTGATTGGTGATGCTGCAAAGAACCAAGTTGCAATGAGCCCCACTGACACAGTTTTTGATGCTGAATACCTGATTGGATGTAGACTTGACAATGCTGTTGTCCAATCTGATATGGAGCATTGGCCCTTCATGGGGTGAGTGATGATGGCAGGCCCAAAATTCAAGTAGAATACAAGGGAGAAACAAAAAGTTTCTATTCAGAGGAGGTGTCCCCTATGGTTTTGACAAAGATGAAGGAAATCACAGAGGCTTACCGTGGGAAGACTGTTACCAAAGCAGTTGTTACAATACCTGCTTACTTTAATGACTCTCAGTGTCAGGCTACCAAAGATGCTGGAATTATTGCTGTCTTAATGTACTTAGAATCACCAATGAGCCAACTGCTGCTGCTACTGCTTATGATTTAGACAAAAAGGTTGAAGCTGAAAAGAATGTGCTTATTTTTGACTTAGGATGTGGCACTTTTGATATGTCAATCTTCACTATTAAAGATGGGATCTTTGGGTGTCTGGGTGGCTCAGTTGGTTAAGTGACTGCCTTCGGCTCAGGTCATGATCCTGGAGTCCCTGGATCGAGTCCCGCATCGGGCTTCCTGCTCGGCAGGGAGTCTGCTTCGTCCTCTGACCCTATCCCCTCTCAGGTGTTCTCTCTCTCTCATTCTCTCTCTCTCAAATAAATAAATAAAATCTTTAAAAAAAAAAAAGATGGGATCTTTGATGTAGTGATCCACAATTCATTGTTTTCATATAACACCCAGTGCTTCATGCAGTACGTGCCTTCGTGGATCACTACATCAAAAATTAATGATATATTGTATGGTGACTAACATAACATACTAAAATTAAATTAAATTAAAAAAAAAAAAGATGGGATCTTTGAGGTCAAATCTACACCGGGAGACACCAACTTAGGTGGAGAAGACTTTGATTACTTAATGGTCAACCATTTTATTGCAGAGTTCAAGTGCAACATAAGAAAGACATTGGCGAGAACAAGAAGGCAGTCTGACACCTCCATACTGCTTGCGAACATGCTAAGCATACACTTTCTTCTAGCACCCAGGCCAGTATTGAGATTGATTCTCTGTATGAAGGAATCAACTTCTATATCTTATTATTCATGCCTGATTTGAGGAATTAAATGCTGACCTGTTCTGTGGCACCCTGCACCCTATAGAGAAAACACTTCAGGATGCCAAGCTATATAAATGTCAGATCCACAATATTGTCCTGGTGGGTGGTCCTACCCCTATCCCCAAGATTCAGAAACTTCTGTAAGACTTCTTCAGTGGAAAAGAACTGAATAAAAGCATCAACCCTGATGAGGCTATTCCTAATGGTGCAGCTATCCAAGCACCATCCTTTCTGGAGACAAATCTGAAAATGTTCATTTGCTGCTGTTGGATATCACTCAGTTTTCTCTTAGCTTTGAAAGTGCTGGAGGAATCATGACTGTCTTTATCCAGTACAATACTACCATTTCTACCAAACAGATGCAGACCTTCACTACCTACTCTGATGACCCGCCTGGTGTGCTCATTTAGGTTATGAAGGTAAGCATGTTATGACGAAGGATAACAACCTACCTGGCAAGGCATTCCTCAGATTGAAGTCACTTTTGATATTGATGCTAATTGCATCCTCAGTGTCTCTGCTGTGGATAAGAGTACAGGAAAAAAGAACAAGTTTCCCATCACTAACGACAAGGGCCACTTGAGCAAGGAAGACATTGAGCTGAAAAGGAGAAGCAGCAGGACAAGGTGTCTTCCAAGATTTCACTTGAATCTTATGCATTCAACATGAAAGCAGATCTTGAAGATGAAAAGAGGCAACTTCAGGGCAAGATCCATGGTGAAGACAAAAGATTCTTGACTTGTGTAATGAAATCATCAACTGGCTTGATAAGAACCAGTTCCAGAGAAGGAAGAATTTGAACATGAGCAGAAAGAGTTGGAGAAAGTCTGCAACCCCATCATTACCAAACTGTACCAGAGTGCAGCAGGCATGTCAGGAGGAATGCCTGGGGACTTCCCTGGTGATGGAGCTCCTCCATCTGGTGGTGCCTCTTCTGGCCCACCATTGAAGAGGTTGAATAAGCCAACCTGAGAAAAGGCCTAACATTCTTCCATACAAAACATTTGAAGGACCCAAATTTGTAGCAAATTCCATGGCACTTTTAAAGTTGAGCTGCTATAGTAAATAAACTGGACATTCTTTATATTTTAATATGGAATATATGCACAGGGAAAGGAAATAAACATTGCACTTTATAAACACTGGGCTGTAAGTGGAAAAACAATGTCTTAAATAAAACTGTATTTAAGATTGAGAAAAAATAAAAAGAGAAAACACAAGCATATGATAAAAGGTGAAAAATAACTACCAAAATTCAACCTACATTATCTGAAAAGAACAACAAACCCTAAACTACAGGTAAGCCAGGAATAAACTGATAAACATTTTCTCCAAGAAATCTAAGGAAACATCATAATTAGTAACCAAATACCAGGGTATTCCCATGAGACAGTTTTAAGGTAAGAATTTGTTCTTCTACTCTCATTCATTCATTCATTGCTACTAATTCTTATTGTACTGAAAGCTCTTGCTAATATAATCAGCCAACTAACCAAAATTTAATATTAGAAAGGAAAAATCAAAACTGTCTCTTTTTTTCTTTTGCAGATAGTAAGGTAGTTTATTTTAACATACAAGGTATTCAGTTGAAAAATTAGTGAACTAACATGAGTTCAATTAAAGATGTTAAATCAAAATTAACAAAAACTAGTAATGAAATTTATGATGTGGCATCACAAACCAATAATAAAATTCTCTAGAAAAAAATATTCCCCATTCACATTAGTGAAAACAAAGACATGTGAAAAACAAACCTCATACATATATCAAGATAATAAAAAAAATTGTACCAAAGATTAAAAAATCTGAACAAACAGAAAGCCATACAATGCTTTTGATTGGGAAAGCTCTACATTATGAAAATATTGGTTCTTCTCCACTTAACCTACACATACAGAAAGTCCCAATCAGACTTTTAGTTTCAAATCGTAGACTGAGTACATGCATTTATATCTTCTCCTTCTTGAGATTTCATTTAAATGATAGCAAAGCAAGAAGATGCAAGAAGACACTGGCAGAGAAAGAGAATTTAACTAAGTTCAAGACAGAGGAAAGATAGAAGAATGTTCACAGTTTGGGAGAAACATGGAACTGCTGAATGGTGTCAATCTGCCCTGCTCAACCCTGAAGGGTTTTGCATTTGGTGGCTATAGGTCTAATGGAAGGAACATAGAGAATTAAGTTTTGTGTGTGGAGTAGTAGCTCTCATCACTGCACCATCACCCATAAACAAGAGAAATACACAGGAGTCTCAGTAGCCAGACAAGCTCTCTCCAGGCAGAAAGGTGAAAAGTTATAAAAAAATTGAACACTCTTGGGGAGAACTAGAGTGTCTGATGAGGCTGTTAGAAGGCCTGAGAAAAGCATGCAATGATCTGGCCCTGATCCCTCCTCCACCCAATAAAGCTGGCTGGGCCCCAACCTGCTCATTTCAAGGTAAAGACCTTCAGTGGACAATCCCTATCCATATTCACATGCTCCCAACCAGGTTTACCATTCTTCACTCTTAAATATGAAATGAGGGTGCCTGGGTGGCTTAGTCGGTTAAGCATCTGCCTTCGGCTCAAGTCATGATCCCAGGGTCCTGGGATCGAGTCCCACATTGGGCTCCCTGCTCTGTGGGGAGCCTGCTTCTCCCTCTCCTCCCCACTTGTGCTCTCTCTCTCACTATCTCTGTCTGTCTCTCTCAAATAAATAAAATCTAAAAAAATGTATAAAAAATATGAAATGAAACATGACAACCAAGGAAACCAGACATTTAAGGAAAGACCACTGATGTACACCAAGGGGCAGAAAACCATGGTTGCACATAGAAGATGTTCGATGAATATTTGCTGAATAATTGACTGGCCAAAAGAAAAGTAACAAAAACTGACAGTGGAGGAAATGTAATTCAGGAAATGGAAAATAAATTAACATATAAAACAAGAAGTCTAGTATCCTTGGTGAAGTTTGGAATTATATTCCTCCCATAAAACAGCAACAAGCTATTAAAGAAATAAGATAGACAAAAGGAAGGAGTTAAGAAGAAAAGAAGGAGGGAAGGTAGGAAGGTTGGGAGGAAGGAAGGAAGTCTGACAGAAAGGGAGGAGGAAGAGAGTGAGCTAGAGAGAAAGGAAGAGAGAGAGAGAAAGGCAGACAGAAAGAAAGAAAGGAAGACAGGAAGAGGAAGGAAGAAACTCGTAAGATTTTTTTTAAAATACAGTTTCCCACCCACACCACCCCCAAAAAACTTGAAAGATAAAATGAAAGAAAGTAAACAAAATGTTGGAAAAAAGAGGAGATAAAATACATAAGAAAAAGTCAATTTTGAGGATTCGTGGTGGGCACATAGTTCATTTTTCTAGAGGAGTTCTGGAGTTGTAAGGGAGTGGGCCCTACAATATGGCCAGATCCACATTCTAGAGAGTGCATGTGCACATTAACACACAGCACACATGCACATACATGTACATACATGCACATGCTCATGTGTTCATGTACATATGTACCCATACCCACATGCATGCATGCATACATGTTGGCACACATGCACACATGCAGCTGCATTGCTAACCCCCTTCCCCAGATGGCTGTTTTCATCTGGCACTTTAGATGCAGATTCTCACTACTCCATGATCTCAAATCCAACCTAGAAGGATGGATAGGGCAGAGTGTGTGCTGCAGCAGCATGTGCACCCTGATTTGAGGGTGGAGGCTCTATGAGTGGGCAAGAGTAAGGACACATAGATGTATCCAGCCACATGCTTCAAGTGGCACTGATGCTCTGCCACTGATTTAAAAATAAGCTTGATTTCTGCATCCACTATTTGGTTACATTTAAGTGGATCTTCTGATTGAAACTGAGATCTAGTGCCCCTAATTCACTTCCACCCTCCTTCTAAGCCCAGAAGTATTTACACCAAGCCCAACATCACCCAACCTGGCTAAATGGCAGCTGTTCATGTCTCTGGATATCCATGTCAAAAAATACTAACTTTGACACTTCAACCATCCTCAGAAGTTAACTTTAAAGCTATCTGTGAAAGAAGTTAAAACCGTAAAATTCTGGAAATAGACGTAAGAAAATGTCTTCATGGTCTTGGGAGTAGGCAAAAATTTCTTAGAAAAAGTGTGGAAAACATTAATCAAAGAAGAAAAAATAAAATTTACTTCATCAAAATTTAAAAATTTACTTCTCAAGCACACCATTTAAAAAGCAAAAATATAAGCATAGACTGAGAAAAAATGTTTGCAACAAATACATCTAACAAAACTTTTATTCAGAATATGTAAAAATGGGGGCACCTGGATGTCTCAGTTGGTTAAGCATCTGCCTTTGGTTCAGGTCATCATCTCAGGGCCCTGGGATCAAGCCCCAAGTGTTGGGCTCCCTGCTCAGTGGGGAGTCTGCTTCTCCCTTTCCCTGTGCCCTTCCCCCAACTTATGTTTTTTTCTCTCTCTCAAATAAATAAATAAAATCTTTTAAAAAAAGAATATGTAAAAATGTACAATAATCAATGAAAATGTACAACTGAATACAAAAATTAACAAAGAACTTGAACAGACACTTCACAGAAGAAAATATCTGTAAGGCTAATAAACATATGATTAGATGTTCACATGAATTAATTAGTTATCAGAGAAATGAAAGAAAAATAAGACAAGACAAAACAAACAAACAAACAAACAAAAAACATGTTGTGGTATATCACTACACACTCACTGGATTGACCAAAATTAAAGAATCCAAATGTTGGGAATGGGTCAGATGAACCTCTCATACACTGCTTTTCAGATTGTAAAATGTGTAATAACATCGAGAAACTAACGGTTTTGAATAAAGTTTAACCAATTCTTACCCCATGTTCTCATAATTCTACTTCTAGATGAATACCTATATTAGTTTTCTAGGGCTGTCATAACAAAGTATGATAAATTGGGTGGCATAAACAGAAATGTATTGTTTCAGAGTCCCAGATGCTAGAAGTCTAAGATCAAGCTATTAGCAGGACCATGCTCCCTCTGAAGGCAGAATGGAAGGAGCTCTTCAGGACTCTGTCCTAGTGTTTGGTAGATCCTTGCTTGTGGCAGTTCTCCAGTTTTCTCATGTCATTCTCCCTGTTTGTGTACCTGTGTCCAACCCCTCCTTTTTTTTTTTTTAATAAGGACACCAGACATATAGGATTAGGCACCACCCTGCTCCAGTTATGACCTTATCTAAACAAATCATAAATGCAGCAACCCAGTTTCTGAATTGCATGTGCATGTGTGCCAACATGTATGCATGCATGCATGTGGGTATGGGTACATATGTACATGAACACATGAGCATGTACATGTATGTGCATGTGTGCGGTAGGATTTCGACAATATGAATTTTGGAAAACACAATTCAAGCTATAGCAATACCCAACAAAAGTGAATGTGTATGTTCACCAAAATTCACATATAAGCCCATTCATAGCAGTTTAACCTGTAATAATCAAAACTGAAAATAAACCAAATGTCCAACAAAGAATGGACCAAAAAAATGTCACACATTTATACAATGGAGTATCAAATGATGATTAAACAACAAAACAAAATAAAATGATTGCTACACTTAACAATAGGGTTGACCCTCAAAACTTTATACATAGCCCCCCTTGTCCATGGGGGATTCTTCCAAAGACAAAGACCTCCAATGGAGGCCTGAAACTGCAGATAGAACCAAACCCTGAATATACTATATTTCTTCCTATACATGCATGCCTATGATAAATTTTAATTTATAAATTAGGGACTGCAATAAAAGTTACATGAATGTGGTCTCTCTCTTTGTCAAAATATCTTATTGTCTTGTAGTCATACTTCTTGTGCTTATGTAAGATAATAAAATGCCTATCTGATGAAATGAATTGAGGTGAATTATGTAGGCATTGTGATATATGGTGAAGCCACTACTGACTTTTTGACAACACATCAGAGAAGATCCTCGGCTTCTGGACCATGGTTGACCTCAGATAACTGAAACCATGAAGAGTGAAACGGTGGATAAGGGTGGGGGTGGGGGGAGGACTATTGTATAGAGCAAAATAAGCCAGACCCAAGAGGTCATACACACTGATTCCTTTTTTATAAATTATGTATGCACTATAGAATTTTACATCAACAAGTACAGTGTGATGGAAGCTGGGAAGTAATAACCCATACCGTGGAGGTAGGGTGGCAGTGAGTATTGACAGGGAGAGGCATAAGGGAACTTTCTGGGGAGAGAAAACATTCTGCCTTCATCTGGGAACTGGTCACTCCCTCCAGAGCACATGCAAACATAATCCAGATGTGATTGAAATGTATTTTACTCCATATATCATATCTAGGGAAGACTTTAAGAAAAATAACAAGAACTATACAGAAGGACTGGTATGCTTTAATTCAGAGTCTTCCATATTGACACGATTTTGCTAAAATGTTGATAAAAAATAATTTATTTGGAGGATGCTTAATAAAAGCTACCTAGCAGGGTCTGGTTAACCATAGCCCCCGGGTCTAGGCAACATAAACCTGGGAACACATTCTCTTATGTGCTAATGTTGCAGGCTCTGAACCAACAGAATCTAGTGATTGGATAACTGCATCATCTCATGAGTGCTTTTACTTCATGCTTCTGAATAGTATAAGCAAGGATAGGAGAAAGGGTGAAGAAAGAGAGGGTAAGGGAGAGGGATGAAGAGGAAATTAAAAAGAAAGATATAGACATAATTATTTTTCCTGCATACCCTAGTAGACACATTGATAACACAAGAGATAACCCACTGCCTGGAGTGGGAGGCAAGTAAGCAGAGAACCAGGTCATATTTCAGGACTTTTTGCCCAAACAAGACCATCTGCAGTATTTACAGAAGAGCGAAATAATTGACCTTAATATTGATGATGCTTGAATCCCCAATATTCTGTTTCCTGTTTGAGAAAACAAGAGTATGGATATATATATTTTAAAGAATACTCTTGTGCCACATATAGAGGCATTTTTCATAAGGAATTAAATGGGGAAAAAAATCACATACCCAATGAATCCCATTGCTTGAGATGTGTGTGTGTGGTCTTTTCTACATGAATGATGCACAACTGTTATCTGAAATGTGGGATTATGGAGGCCCCTTAGCCAAGCCAGTCCATCCATTACTCAGTGGGAGATGCAACCTCAGGCCCCTACCCACTGAGAGACAAAGGGGTCTAGAAACCGTCTGATTTTAAGCAGGAGTTCTTTCTGCACTGATCCTGAGGGATGGTGCCCAGCTCAGAGGGCTAGGATTGAGAAGGCTGGGATATCCCTTAGCACTCAGACTGAGGTTCAGTAGTTATGATGCTAGAGTATTCTCTGTCTGTCAGAGCTAAAACCACCTACCCATAAGTTCTAGTTAAGCCACCTGCATCTAGTGCCCCTTTGTCATGATTGTTCTGGCTTTTCTATTTGCCACTCCTCACCCCCAGACTCCACCCCTCGCTGCCTGATCTGCATCTCTGGAGGCTGATACACAGAGACTTATATTATTATTATTTGCCTCTGTAAAAGCATTTTCCTGACCTCTGCACTTGTTCAGTGTCTTCCTTCATTTGACGGTAGGGTCCACGTGACAAGGATTATGCTTACTTCATTTTCTACTATATGTCCGAGGCCTAGAACAGCAATGCATAGGATGCAGTAAATGCTCAATAAATATTTGTTGAATAAATAGAAGAATAAGTAAATAAATGAGGATGTAAATGAATAAGGCAGGGAAATATATTTGGGGCCAATTCTACTAGTGACACAAGAAATAAATCTAATTCTTTATACTCAAATTATAGTTACATGAAAAGCTAATTTAAAAAGCAAGGCAGAAATAATAAATGCAAAAGCAATGAGGGAAATAGAAAATTACCATTAGAACAGCACAGTAATAATTGCTCCAGGCAACTGATGAATGCTAAAATTAGTGGGTGGTACATTAAGGAGAAACAGGAGTTTGCATAGCCTCAAAGTATCTCCTGCAAAATATTTAATTACTGTGCTGGCTTTCACATATGTTTATAAATTCTTTGTTAGTATTCTTCTACAAGGTAAAGCTCATTTCACTTCCTGTTGAGTATGGGCTGAAAGTAGTTTGTTGCTGCTAATGGGTAGAACAGGGTCTCTCAGCCCTCACTCTTCTCTGCTGTAGTGGCTACTCTGTGCAATATAAGATGTTCAGAAGCATCTCTCACTTCTACCTACTAAATGCCAATAGTACTGTCCTCTCCCATCTGTAACAACCAAATATGTCTCCAGACATTACTGAGTATTTCCAGGGACACAAAACCACTACTGGTTGAGAACCATTGAGGTAGGGTATGCAAAGGGGAAAACCTGCCAAAAACCACCAGAACTCAGCCATCAACATTAATATCACCAGTGACAAATTGTGTTGACATTAGGTACTCCCTGATATGATGAGATGAGAAAGGAAAACAGTCTAATATTAGAAAGTATCAGACAAACCCAAATTGAGATAGCTTCTGCAAATATATCTGACAAGTACTCTTCAAAAGTGGCAAGGTTGTGAAAAACAAGAAAAAAATGAGGGATAAAAATCACAGATTGGAGAAAACTTAGGAGGCATAATGATTAAATGTAACATGGTATCTTGGACTAGATCATGTAACAGAAAAATATATATTAGTGCAAAAATTGGCAAAATCTAAATAAGTCTGTAATTTACCTTATAGTGTTATACTGATATAAGTTTATTAGTTTAGATAACTATACCATAGTTAGGTAAGCTGCTAATGTAAGGGAAAGAAGGCATATAGGCACTGTCTGTATTAACTTCACAACTCTTCTGTAAATCTAAAATTATTATAAGATAAGGTCAAACAATGAAAAAACAAGTAAGGTAGTGAGTACTAATTGCAAATGATTGGTAGAGAACACTATTCAATCTTTCTCTCTCTCAATATGCTCCTTTACCTCAGCACTTTTTCCCTGGCCCTGTATTTCTGGTACCCTTTGCCAGTCCAAATTCATAATTCAGCTTATACTTGGAGTGACTTCTGGGTTCTATATTTTATTCCAGTTCCATGACAGCCTCACTTGCTAGGTAAACGAGATGATAAAATTTCTAGGCATCAGGCTGAGAAAAATAGCTTGGGCAAAGTTTCCTCTAACTCAAGTACAATTGATGGAAATCTCTTGGAAGCAAATTACTTCAATTTATCCCAAATTTCACTGTCTTTCCAAATGCCTAGCTGATGCTGCAGGCCCTCTGAGAATGGAGTCTCATTGGTGGGAAGGCTTTGTTGCTTTGAATTTTCTCCTGGAGTGATACCATTTGTGGACAGGCTGACCAATGAGATCTCCTGAATTATGAGAGGCACTAAGCTCTTCTAGCTGAAGAGTTATCTGTCCCATAATGGGAAGTGTAGGAAGTCTCACTAAGGCCAGCCGAGGGCTGGGGAAATGCACTATACCTTCAGTAAGGGCAATGAGTACACAACAAAATTGTATTCATTTTGATGGAAAAATACTAGCCATGATTCCAAAGCCTCCATTTGGTTTCCCAAGAATTATGCCCACAGGGGTGCCTTGACTAGTCCCCTCCAGTGCTCTGGGCTGGATCATACCTAGAGGCTGTGGAACCTTAAATTCAGTATCTTTCCTCAAGTCCCTGCTAGAGGAAGACTTGAAAAGTGTGTTCACAAACTGTGCTCCTCTGCCCCAGCACACTGGCCCTCATGAGCAGGAGAAGAAGAGCATAGACATGTTTGCTCCATACTTTATTATGTCTCTTTGGAGATAGTGGTGTTTACCTGAGGTTACAGAACCCCTGCCCTTTCTCCTAGGAGCCACATGGAGGAAGGATAGGTGTATAACCAACATTTCGTGCCTGGCAATCTTCAACAAAAGGGATTCTTAGTGGCTGTCAAAGGACTCATGGAGTTATTAATCCAATGGATGGCTGATTTGTTGATGTAGGAGATCTATGACTTTGGTCCATTGAATCTGAGCATATGAATGTTTAAATTATGGATTTTTCTAGCTAAAATAATATTGACTTATTATTATTTTTTTTTTAGAAAAGGAAAAGATAAAATTAACTACAATGTCAAAAGTCTGAGCATAAAATGGAGCCTAGTCAGAAGCCATTGAGGAAAAAGTCTTTGAGATTTGATTTCATAAATATTAAGAATTTGGGTACTGTCAAAGGCATCATATAAATCTTTAAGTGACAACATGGGAAAAAATAGTGAAAATTTATGTGATGAACAATTCATAGTTGTAGGGAGTGCCTATATCAATGACAAAAGAAAAATTAATAGAAGATTTGGTAGTGGCTATGAATGAGCAATTTACATATTAAAAACACAAATCATCAATAAACATTTAAAAATATACAACTTCATAAATAATCAAATAAAATTTAAGTAATATTTAAAAATTTAAACTGCAATGGGATTTTTTTTCTTGACCCAAAAGACAAAAACTAAAAAGAATACCGATATCAATTTAGTATTGGCAGGAAAATTGGAGCTATTACCTATTTTTGGCAGAAGGATAGATCTGTTTAAATTAAAAGTTATGTACTCTGTACAAAAGTAAATTTATACAAATACCTTGAAGATAATTTGACAAATTGATCAAAACTTAAAATTTGCATGTCTCTTACACTCAACATTTCTACTTACACCAAGGATCCTATGGATATATTACACAAATATGTACAAATGATAATAAAACCAACACCAAAGAAAGCCATGAGACTTAAATAAATGAAAATGTATATAACAATTTGAAACGATGGCTGATATTAGCAAATATACATTGTAAGTTACTATTTTTATTTTCACAAAGATGTTAATTTTAGTGAGGATTATAGTAATCAACAAAATTAAAATCTGTTTATCATAAGAGACTGGTTAAATAAATCACACTATATCCATATTGGTACCTGATTCCTGATCTATAGGTATTTGTTGAACAAATGAATACTTCTGGTTGTCTTTGGAGATTTGGCTTCATAGAGCGGTTTTGTGCAAATTCTGGATGATTCTCGAATATCTGTTGATCTTTGTTTTAGAGCATCAGTGTTTACTTGCCAGTTCCCCCTGCGACATGCTGTCTTCAGACATTGCTTGGGAGGCATATACATTCCTAGAAATCGAAATATTTTCACAGTATGAAGTGTGTGTTGTCCCAAAACCACTCTATGGTTTTGTGCAGTAGAGATATGCAGCCAGAAGGCTTTCTGCTGGGTGTGGGGACCCCCCTGACCTCAGGGGTGATACCACCTACCTGAGCCACAATCTTGACTCACCAAACCCACGCACAACACCTCAGTGTTCTGTGGAGTAATTGCAGTGGTCCCCAGATTCTCTACAGAGGATGGTAGCTACCTGACTAGACACTCTGAGGGTTATCTGTCCCACCTCCTACTTATCACTGCCACTGGCTCTAAGCTATAATCTCTGTCACTTCTCTGGCAGTTGCTCAGTGTTCACATGTTGGAATATAGATTCCTATGCATGTTTTGATATATAAGATCTGATTTGTTTCCTATTTTTCATGTCCTGTTTGCCGGGGCATGCTTTTTGTTTTCCAGAGCTATCACTGATTCAATGATTCCAAGTGCTGGGAAAAACGGAAGGAAGTTTTTCTTAAGGATGGCTGAATAGCAACTGTGGAATGTAGGTCTGGTCTTTGGGCAGTTTCATATGTACCTATTATCCTATCTCTGGCAATATCTATTGATTATCAAAGTTTGGTCCAGGAAATATTAAGGTCCCCCAAATACTTTCAGTGGATCCATGAATTCAAAATCATTTTTATGATAATGCCAAAGAGGTGTTTCTAAATATATACACACACACACACACACACCCACACACACACACACTTTTTTTCCCACTGCCATTCTCTCACAACTGTACAGTAGGGTCTTCTAGAGACTGTCATATGGTATCACCATAGATTCCATGCAGAACAAGAAAATTCAGCTGTCTTCTAGTAAGGCACACATTAAAGAGATTTGCAAAACAATGAATTGATGCCAATTTTCTCACTACATTTTTTTTCTTTTGAAGAACATTTTAGTTAATTTTTATTTATTTTTTATTTTTGATTGTTTTTTGTATTTTTCTATTTATTTATTTATTTATTTATTTTTATTCTTATGTTAATCCCCATACATTACATCATTAGTTTTAGATGAAGTGTTCCATGATTCATTGTTTGTGCATAACACCCAGTGCTCCATGCAGAATGTGCCCTCCTCAATACCCACCACCAGGCTAACCCATCTTCCCACTCCGCTCCCCTCTAGAACCCTCAGTTTGTTTTTCAGAGTCCATCGTCTCTCATGGTTCATCTACCCCTCCAATTTCCCCCGCTTCATTCTTCCCCTCCCGCTACCTTCTTCTTCTTTTTTTTCCTAACATATATTGCATTATTTGTTTCAGAGGTACAGATCTGAGATTCAACAGTCTTGCACAATTCACAGCGCTTACCAGAGCACATACCCTCCCCAGTGTCTATCACCCAGTCACCCCATCCCTCCCACCCCACCCCCCACTCCAGCAACCCTCAGTTTGTTTCCTGCAATTAAGAATTCCTCATATCAGTGAGATCATATGATACATGTCTTTCTCTGTTTGACTTATTTCACTCAACATAATACCCTCCAGTTCCATCCACGTCGTTGCAAATGGCAAGATCTCATTCCTTTTGATGGCTGCATAATATTCCATTGTATATATATACCACCTCTTCTTTATCCATTCATCTGTCGATGGACATCTTGGCTCTTTCCACAGTTTGGCTATTGTGGACATTGCTGCTATAAACATCAGGGTGCATGTACCCCTTCGGATCCCTACTTTTGTGTCTTTGGGGTAAATACCCAGTAGTGCAATTGCTGGATCATATGGTAGCTCTATTTTCAACTTTTTGAGGAACCTCCATACAGTTTTCCAGAGTGGCTGCACCAGCTTGCATTCCCACCAACAGTGTAGGAGGGTTCCCCTTTCTCCACATCCCCGCCAACATCTGTCGTTTCCTGACTTGTAATTTTAGTCATTCTGACTGGTGTGAGGTGGTATCTCATTGAGGCTTTGATTTGGATTTCCCTGATGCCAAGCGATATTGAGCACTTTTTCATGTGTCTGTTGGCCATTTGGATGTTTTCTTTGGAAAAAAATGTCTGTTCATGTCTTCTGCCCATTTCTTGATTGGATTCTTTGTTCTTTGGGTGTTGAGTTTGATGAGTTCTTTATAGATTTTGGATACTAGCCCTTTATCTGATATGTCATTTGCAAATATCTTCTCCCATTCTGTCGGTTGTCTTTTGGTTTTGTTGACTGTTTCCTTTGCTTTGCAAAAGCTTTTTATCTTGATGAAGTCCCAATAGTTCATTTTTGCCCTTGCTTCCCTTGCCTTTGGCGATGTTTCTAGGAAGAAGTTGCTGCAGCTGAGGTCGAAGAGGTTACTGCCTGTGTTCTCCTTTAGGATTTTGATTGACTCCTGTCTCACATTTAGGTCTTTCAACCATTTGGAGTCTATTTTTGTGTGTGGTGTAAGGAAACGGTCCAGTTTCATTCTTCTGCATGTGGCTATCCAATTTTCCCAACACCATTTCTTGAAGAGACTGTCTTTGTTCCATTGGACATTCTTTCCTGCTTTGTCAAAGATGAGTTGACCATAGAGTTGAGGGTCCATTTCTGGGTTCTCTATTCTGTTCCATTGATCTATGTGTCTGTTTTTGTGCCAGTACCATGCTGTCTTGATGATGACAGCTTTGTAATAGAGCTGGAAGTCCGGAATTGTGATGCCGCCGGCTTTGCTTTTCTTTTTCAACATTCCTCTGGCTATGCGGGGTCTTTTCTGGTTCCATACAAATTTTAGGATTATTTGATCCATTTCTTTGAAAAAAGTGGATGCTATTTTGATGGGGATTGCATTGAATGTGTAGATTGCTCTAGGTAGCATTGACATCTTCACAATATTTGTTCTTCCAATCCATGAGCATGGAATGTTTTTCCATTTCTTTGTGTCTTCCTCAATTTCTTTCATGAGTATTTTATAGTTTTCTGAGTACAGATCCTTTGTCTCTTTGGTTAGATTTATTCCTAGGTATCTTCTGGTTTTGGGTGCAATTGTAAATGGGATCGACTCCTTAATTTCTCTTTCTTCGGTCTTGTTGTTGGTGTATAGGAATGCCACTGACTTCTGTGCATTGATTTTATATCCTGCCACTTTACTGAATTCCTGTATGAGTTCTAGCAGTTTGGGGATGGAGTCTTTTGGGTTTTCCACATAAAGTATCATATCATCTGCAAAGAGTGAGAGTTTGACTTCTTCTTTGCCAATTTGGATGCGTTTGATTTCTTTTTGTTGTCTGATTGCTGTGGCTAGGACTTCCAATACTATGTTGAATAGCAGTGGTGATAGTGGACATCCCTGCTGCATTCTTGACCCTAGGGGGAAAGCTCTCAGTTTTTCCCCATTGAGAATGATATTCGCTGTGGGTTTTTCATAGATGGCTTTTATGATATTGAGGTATGTACCCTCTATCCCTATACTCTGAAGAGTTTTGATCAAGAAAGGATGCTGTACTTTGTCAAAAGCTTTTTCTGCATCTCTTGAGAGGATCATATGATTCTTGTTCTTTCTTTCGTTAATGTATTCTATCACATTGATTGATTTGCGGATGTTGAACCAACCTTGCAGCTCAGGGAAAAATCCCACTTGGTCGTGGTGAATAATCCTTTTAATGTACTGTTGGATCCTATTGGCTAGTATTTTCGTGAGAATTTTTGCATGCATGTTCATCAGGGATATTGGTCTGTAATTCTCCTTTTTGATGGGGTCTTTGTCTGGTTTTGGGATCAAGGTAATGCTGGCCTCATAAAATGAGTTTGGAAGTTTTCCTTCCAGTTCTATTTTTTGGAACAGTTTCAGAAGAACAGGTATTCATTCTTCTTGAAATGTTTGGTAGAATTCGCCTGGGAAGCCATCTGGCCCTGGGCTTTTGTTTTTTGGGAGATTTTTGATGACTGCTTCAATTTCCTTAGTGGTTATAGGTCTGTTCAGGTTTTCTATTTCATCCTGGTTCAGTTTTGGTAGTTGATACATCTCTAGGAATGCATCCATTTCTTCCAGGTTATCTAATTTGCTGGCATAGAGTTGCTCATATGTTCTTATAATTGTTCGTATTTCTTTGGTGTTGGTTGTGATCTCTCCTCTTTCATTCATGATTTTGTTGATTTGGGTCATTTCTCTTCTCTTTTTGATAAGTCTGGCCAGGGGTTTATCAATCTTGTTAATTCTTTCAAAGAACCAGCTCCTAGTTTCGTTGATCTGTTCTACTGTTCTTTTAGTTTCTATTTCATTGATTTCTGCTCTGATCTTTATTATTTCTCTTCTCCTGCTGGGTTTAGGCTTTATTTGCTGTTCTTTCTCCAGCTCCTTTAGGTGTAGGGTTAGGTTGTGTACTTGAGACCTTTCTTGTTTCTTGAGAAAGGCTTGTATTGCTATATACTTTCCTCTTAGAACTGCCTTTGCGGAATCCCAAAGATTTTGAATATTTGTGTTTTCATTTTCATTGGTTTCCATGTATTTTTTTAATTCTTCTTTAATTTCCTGGTTGACCCATTCATTCTTCAGTAGGATGCTCTTTAGCCTCCATGTATTTGAGTTCTTTCCGACTTTCCTCTTGTGATTGAGTTCTAGTTTCAAAGCATTGTGGTCTGAAAATAGGCAGGGAATGATCCCAAACTTTTGGTACCGGTTGAGACCTGATTTATGACCTAGGATGTGATCGATTCTGGAGAATGTTCCATGGGCACTAGAGAAGAATGTGTATTCCGTTGCTTTGGGGTGGAATGTTCTGAATATGTCTGTGAAGTCCATTTGGTCCAGTGTGTCATTTAAAGTCTTTATTTCCTTGTTGATCTTTTGCTTAGACGATCTGTCCATTTCAGTGAGGGGGGTGTTAAAGTCCCCCACTATTATTGTATTGTTGTTGATGTATTTCTTTGCTTTTGTTATTAATTGCCTTATATAATTGGCTGCTCCCATGTTAGGTGCATAGATATTTACAACTCTTAGATCTTCTTGTTGGATAGATCCTTTAAGTATGATATAGTGTCCTTCCTCATCTCTTATTACAGTCTTTGGTTTAAAATCTACTTTGTCTGATATAAGGATTGCCACCCCAGCTTTCTTTTGGTGTCCATTAGCATGGTAAATGGTTTTCCACCTCCTCACTTTCAATCTGGGGGTGTCTTTGGTTTTTAAATGAGTCTCTTGCAGACAGCATATCGATGGGTCTTGTTTTTTAATCCAGTCTGATAGCCTGTGTCTTTTGATTGGGGCATTTAGCCCATTTGCATTCAGGGTAACTATTGAAAGATATGAATTTAGTGCCATTGTATTGCCTGTAAGGTGACTGTTACCGTATATTGTCTGTGTTCCTTTCTGGTCTATGTTGCTTTTAGACTCTCTCTTTGCTTAGAGGACCCCTTTCAAGATTTCCTGTAGGGCTCGTTTTGTGTTTGCAAATTACTTTAGTTTTTGTTTGTCCTGGAAGCTTTTTATCTCTCCTTCAATTTTCAATGACAGCCTAGCTGGATAGAGTATTCTTGGCTGCATATTTTTCTCATTTAGTGCTCTGAATATATCCTGCCAGTCCTTTCTGGCCTGCCAGGTCTCTGTGGATAGGTCTGGTGCCAATCTAATGTTTTTACCCATGTAGGTTACATATCTCTTCTCCCGAGCTGCTTTCAGGATTTTCTCTTTGTCTCTGAGACTCGTAAGTTTTACTATTAGATGTCGGGGTGTTGACCTATTTTTATTGATTTTGAGAGGGGTTCTCTGTGCTTCCTGGATTTTGATGCCTGTTTCCTTCCCCAAATCAGGGAAGTTCTCTACTATAATTTGCTCCATTATACCTTCTGCCCCCTCTCTCTTTGTTCTTCTTCTGGGATCCCAATTATTCTAATGTTGTTTTTTCTTATGGTATCGCTTATCTCTCGAATTTTGCCCTCGTGATCCAGTAGTTGTTTATCTCTCTTTTTCTCAGCTTCTTTATTTTCCATCATTTCATCTTCTATATTACTGATTCTCTTTTCTGCCTCATTTATTCTAGCAGTTAGCGCCCCCATTTTTTATTGCACCTCATTAATAGCCTTTTTGATTTCTACTTGGTTGGATTTTAGTTCTGTTACTTCTCCAGAAAGGGTTTCCCTAATAACTTCCATATTTTTTTCAAGCCCAGCTAGTATCTTTAAAGTGATGATTCTGAACTCTAGATCTGACATCGTACTAATGTCCATATTGAGTAGGTCCCTGGCAGTCGGTACTACCTCTTGTTCTTTTTGTTGAGGTGATTTTTTTCTGTCTTGTCATTTTGTGCAGAGGAGAATAGATTAATGAGAGAACAAAATGCTAGCAGAGTAACAACGTCCCCAGAAAATATACTCTAAACAAATCAGAAAAGACCTGAAGCAGTGGGAAAAGAAAGGGAAAGAGAGAAAAATGAAAAAGAAAAAAAGAAAAAGATAAAGATAAAGATAAAAACAAAAACAAACAAAACAAAGCAACAACAACAACAAAAAACCAGAATGTGTTCAAATATGATCAGGCTGGTATATAGATCAGTGCCACACACTAGATTTGGGGAGTATTTTGGTCTTTTAGAAGAAAGTGCCTCCCAAAATTTTAAGGAAAGAAAAACTTATATATGTACAAAAATAAGGGTTGATATGATGAAGGGATGGAATATGACTGTAAAGATGGAAATTATAAAAAAATTTATAAAAGAAATTGATAAGAAGTTGTTTGAAAAAAGAAAGAAGAGGATTTAAAAAAAGAAAAAAGAAAAAAAAAGGGAGAGAATGTGATCAGGCAGGGGAATAGAAAACACCATATACTAGAGATTTAGGGTATATTTTAATGTTAGAAGAAACTATCTCAAAATTTTAAAGAGGGAACAACTTATATATATAAGCCAAAAATACGGGTAACTACTATGAAGGGATAGAATATGACTCTAAAAATGAAAAATAAAAATGTTTTTTTTTTTTTTTTAAAAAGGGATTGATAAGATGTTGGTTGAAAAAGGGAAAAAGAAAAATTCAAAAAGAAAAAAAAAAAAGACAGTTAAAAAAAAAATTAACTTTGAAAGACTAAAGAATCACGGTAAGAAAGCCATGAATTCTATGTGCAGTATTCCCCTAGCGCTGGAGTTCTGCTGTTCTCATTGATCAGTAAACTTGTTCTTGGCTGGCTGTTCTCGCTGATCTTCTGGGGAGGGGCCTGTAGCCCTGGTTTCCAAATTTCTCTGCCAGAGGCAGAATTGCCCCACCCCTGCCCCCTCCCGGCTAAGTACTCTGCTCGGGTTTGCTCTCCGGGGCTTTTGTTCCCTGCGAGCTTTCCGTACAGCTTTGGAGGCGGAGAGTGAAAATGGCGGCCTCCCAATCTCCGCCCTGGAGGAGCCGAGAACTCGGGGCCCCGCTTCTAGGTGAGACCCCAGAGAAAAGATGTCAGTCACTCCCGTCTCCCCGGTCTCCGGCTGCACTCCGTGCTCACCCGGCCTGTGACCGCGCGTTTCTATCTCTGGCACCCGACCCTGGGTGGAGTCTCCAAACCCAGCAGATCCCTGCGGTGCACTCCCGCGTGGCTCCTCCCGGGGAAGGAAGGTGAGTCTCCCCAGATCTGCCCCTTGTTGGGTCCCTGCTGGAGGAGCAGGGGCCCGACTGTGCCGCGGATCACGGTTTATGGCCACCCCGAGCTGAGAGCCCGCGCCTGGGCTCCGCCTCTGCAGCCGGCTTCCCAGCTCCGATACCTGGGAGCTCTGCCACACTCAGGCACCCCCGGTCTTCCTGTGACCCCAAGGGTCCTGAGACCACACTGTCCCGGAGGGTTCCACCCCCCGCTTAGCCACCAGAGTGACGTCCTTTGGCGGAGCAGACTTTTAAAAGTTCTGATTTTGTGCTCCACGGCTCTATCACTTGCCAGAAGCGGCTGACAGAGGCCCCTCCCCCGCCGTCTATCCTCCCAAATATCGCCTCGGATTCACTTCTCCGCACGTCCTACCTTCCAGAAAGTGGTCGCTTTTCTGATGAGAGAGTTGTTGCTCTTCTTTGCTTCGATCTCATGTTGAGTTTGTAGGTGTTCAGAATTGTTTGATCCCTATCCAGCTGAATTCCTGAGAGGAGACAAAATCCAGGTCTCCTACTCCTCCGCCATCTTGCTCCACCCCCTTAGTTAATTTTTATAAAACAGAATTTATTTTATTATCAAAGGGGTTTATTATTTTTAAATAAATAATAAATATATTAATACATGTCAAACATAACTTCTAATACAGAAACTATGGATAGACAAGATCTTAGGTGTGCTCAGGAATTTTGCAAAGAGTGAAGGGAACCTGTGACCAAAGCTTTAGAACTGCTTCTCTGGAGAATCGTTTTAATTCTTCCTTGAAAGTGAGCTGGCAGTGTTTGTTCCCAGGTGCCAAGAAGTTATCGTCTACCATCTACCTAGCTGATGCCTGCCCACCATGTCCTGCTGTCTGCATGTCTGTGATTGACATAGTCTGCCTACGGCTTCACTAGCATGGTAAACTAGCACATTGCTCTTCTCTGATTTACGCTCTGTCAGATATTTTTGCCTCTCCTGCCTGAGAATCTTTTTCCCCCTTGAGGCCTCTGTGGTTTTGCTTCTTAACTATTTATCTCTGCTTGGGGTCCAAAAAGGTCAATAAAATGCAGTCAAGTACATAATTGATTTTAGGAATACTGGAAAGCCTCATGTCCACACCCATTCCTTATACATTATTACATCTTCTTGATGATGCTTTTCAATTCTTTTTTAAAAAGAATATTAAATTATTCACAATACATAAATAATTATGCATTTTAACTTTACATTATATATGGAATAATAAAATAATAATTTTGAAATAATACACACTCCTATAACTAAAGATAATTTATATAAAATCTTAGTCACTTCTTCAAAAATACATTTAGTGGTTTTAATTTTATAAAACAGGTAACACATTTTCACAGTATAAAACACATTCTTACAAACATTTTTTTGTTTCATAATACATAATTTCACAAGTATATCAGAAGTTGCATATTGGTTCTTACCATGGGCATTTTTGTTGCTTCTATTTGTTTTCCTATTATGAATCAAGCTGTACTAAAAATCTTTGTATCTTAACCTTTCTTCAAAACCATGATTATTTTCTAAGAATACATTCCTAGAAATTGAAATATTAGCCCATAAAGCACAAAAAATGTTAACGTTCTCCAATTTGGGGGCAACTTGGTTTCCAGGAAAGTTATACCAACACACACTCACTTCAGCAGCATATAAGAAAACTCATCTCCCTGGACCTCCTCAGAATTAAATAGTTTGATTTAAAATATCCAATTTGATTGGAAAAAGATGTATTTCTTTGTTCTTTAAAGTTCCATTCTTTGGTTACTAGTATGATTGAACATTTTCCTCAATGACCTTTCTATGTGTTTTTTTGGTCTGGTTTATATATATGTGACCATCCTGCCTATCCATTTTAAGCCTATTTTCTCACTTGATTATTTTTCCCATGCTATCCTTATCTCTTTGTCCATCTTCATTAGTTTGATAGGACTGCTATAACAAAGTGCCATAAACTGGGCAACTTAAGAGAAACACATTGTCACAGTCTGGGGTTGGAAGTCTGAGATCAAGCTGTGGGCAGAACTGGTTCCTTCTGGGGCTGTAAGGGAGACTCTGTCCCAGGCCTCTCTCCCTGATTTGTAGATGGCCATCTTCTCCCAATGTCTTCACATTATCTTCTCTCTCTACACAGTTCTGTTCAAATTTCCCCTTTTCATAATGACTTCAGTCATTTTGTTGGGGCCCACTTTAATTACCTCATTTTAACTTAATTACTTCTATAAAGACCTTATCTTCAATTAAGGTCACATACTTGGGTACTGGGGGTTAGGACCTCAACATATGAACTTTGGAAGGACACAGTTCAATGTGTAACACCATCCTTGAGCTTGAGCTTTGTCTTTATTTGTGATTATTTTCTTAGATTAATTTCTTGAGAGTAGAGATAAAGACTATAAATTTTGCTGCATACTATCAAAGCGATAGCTTGCCTTTCTTTAAGAGAAATAACTCATTTACAGTTGGAGATGAGACTTTATAAGAAGCATCTTTAGTCCCCTGGCAAGAACAGAATCAGTAACATAAAGGGGGGAATAAGAAACCAAGGGCAATGCCTTGTCTCAGGTCATATCCTGGTAGGGGAGGAGGAAAGATGAAGGCTCTGGGTTGCAGAGGGATTGGGGGCAGATCCACGTGGACAGTGAATAGCCAAGGAAACAAAACTACCAAGGCAGATGCCTGGTTTTATTCACCTTTCCTTAAGGGAGACCTCCTACTCAAGACTTGAAGTCTGCTACAAACATTTGTTCTGACAAATTATAGTCTGTTCTTACGGAGAGCCATGGAGAGAAGGTGTTTTCTTCAAGGGCTGGAAAAGTGGGCCTGGGGGAGTCTGGCAAGGAAATGGAGCCTCCAGGTAAAGTATCCTCTCTTGGTGGCAACAACCATCTCTGAGGAACATCCACAGTCTGCTTCACCCTTCAGGCCTATCCTGTGTCCTGCTCATTTCACATCCATTTTCCAGTGGACAGAATCTCATTAAGAAACAATTTAGAATAATTAGAAGCCAGTAATGAATAAAAGGTAATGAGACATTCTGCCAGTAATTTAGCAAGAGCTCTGACTTTGCTAATTAGTAAGTGAAGCATCTGCCTGAACCTGGAACTACCCAGCAGTGTGCCAGTTTTGTGGCACAGAAAGTCACTGGGCAAGTGAGGGTCAAGTACTGTGTTCCTATTCCATGGAGGTAAGATGCCAGTGCTGATGGTGCTGCAGGGGCAGAGGGAAGGCACAGATAGATCCTGATGACTCCAGATCACCAAGTCCTGGCCAGGAAGAAGGCACTGTGCTGGAGGCATTATATAATCCTTGCAGTAACCTATAAGGTACATACTGTTACCCTCTGTTTTAATATGAGGGCATAATAACTATGGAAGGAGTGAAGAGACTAAAGGGAAGAGCTACTATTAATAATCCAAACCTGTCTGATTTCAAAACCCACCACTTGCCACTTTCTATCATCGCCTTGGACACCTTAGGACAACAATCAGTTAGTGAAGGCAAGTTCCTATTGCTGTTCTGTTTCCTTCCTAATCAATATTGGCTTATTTGAGAGGTGCAGCTTTTTTGCATTACTAGTGACTCTTCTCTTAAGTCATCTATGATGGTCCTAGTGGGATTTTCCCCATTTTTGAGGGGAAAAAAAGCAGAGAAAAATAGATTAGCCTCATTCCAGCCAACCTGTCTAGGAAAGATCCTCCTCAGCCACCACAATGAAATGACTTTCATTAAATGGCAATGCTTAGTGCCACATTCCACAGGGATGAGAAATAGATAGGTATGCTACCTGGCCCATTGGTAATGACTAGATAGACAAGCACAACTAATGGGGATTAAAGCACATGGTATGAAACAGTAAATAATTGAACAAGAACCTATGTGAATGCTAGAACAGAAAGGAAAGAACAAACATGACTTATTAGATTACTGTGTTAGAAGCTGTGGTATGTCCTTTACATATGCTGGTCTCTTTGTCCTTTTTTTTTAAGAATGATTTCCTGCCTCTATTCATCTTCCTTAATCCACTTAAAATAATTCATGAGATTAAGCTTCAGTGACATAATAGAGTTAAATATAATATTAATTTTCACTAATTTTTATGAAGGGCAAGATCACATCTGTTTTGTTTAATACCGTATCATATAAAGGACACACTGTTAATATTTCTAGAACTCAATGATTTTAACACTGCTACTTGCTTTCTTGTCATCCTGGGCTACTGAGCTCTTATCTCCGAGCCTCAGTTTTCTCATCTATAAAAGTGGATACAGGGGCTCCTGGGTAGCTCAGTCGGTTAAGCATCTGCCTTTGGCTCAGGTCATTATCCCAGGGTCCTGGGATCCAGCCCCACATCATATCGGGCTCCCTGCTCAGCTTTTCCCTCTCCCCCCTGCTAGTGCTCTCTATCTCTTGCTATCTCTCTCTCTCTCAAATAAATAAATAAAACATTTTTTAAAATGGATACAGGATAGTGACATGTTTTAGGTATTCAATGAATATTCTCAGTCTCAGAGTCCAGACAATTGGCAAAGATAATCTAATAAGGATTTATGGATCCATCTACCACTGAATATGTGATTTAGACCCAGTTACTTGACTTTATCTATATGTCTTAGAGAAGGTGTGGGGTCTCTTTGTCTTTTTAGAACCTTTTAGCTCTGCCAGCTCAGTGGATCCTTCTCAAACTTAAAAGCTTTTGCCCCATTTTCAACTCCTGAGAACCATTCCATAAAGTAGAGATTAACACTGAACAAGACAGAAGAGAGCAGAGATATTGACTGTTTATTTAAATGTCAGCCATTTAGCGCCTCCATATTTGTTCCACAGACTTTCCATCAAGAAAAAGTTCTGAACTAATGTGGTATTAGGTGAGAAGAGCGAGTAAGGTACTTGAAGAGATTGTGGCCTTCACTGGGTTGACTTCCTTATGGAGATGGCAGCAGCACTCCATTGCAAATGTTTTTCCTACCTAGCCTATACCTGCTCAATGCTCACAGCTTCAGGCTCTGGCCTGACTGCTCTGCCAGACTAGGTGTGGCTACTCTGAACATGGACATCTCCTCTACTGGCCAAAGTGCAAGCCTCTGCCTTCCAGTTAATAAAATGTCAGTTACTTTCAGTTTCTCACCACTTAAAGTTGAGTGCAACATGCTAATTTATGCAATCCCTCTGACTGTCTAATTTTTCTTAATACTAATGTTTAGTCTCCCAGTTCCTATCCCCTCCTCCTGAATCCCTAAGAAAGTATCCAGGTTTATAAGGCAGGGAACTTCTACATCTTCATGGTGATATGAGGAAGGGGAGGGGATAGATGATCTCTAAGTGATATGCTTTGTTCTCCTATTCCTGGCATGACCTGATAAATTCTGAAGATCCAGCTTTAGCTGGGTGGACTTGTGGACCATTTCTCTGCCAAGATAGTGCTCCAAAAGGGTCTCCCTAGCTGTTTTGGTTCCATCTGGGAATTCACCAGCTATACACTTCAACTTCTCACCAGCCCCTCCTTCCAGCTTGCTGCCTCAGTGAACCACTCTCCAGCTTCTGTTGCAGGGTCAAATCCTCAGCTTCAGTGGATCCCACAGCAAGACATGGTTGTATTTCAAAGAGAGGGCTACAACAAATTCAGAGGACACATGGTAAGACCATGGTGCACTCCCTTTCTGTGGCTGTACCCCAAGTTTTGCAAAGGGCAGCTAGAAGTCTCTCAGAGCTTAAAGATGCATCCAAGAGACTCTTCTCATGTTCTAACACACCTCAGCCTCTCTAGGAACTAATTAGATTTTCATGTATCAGGAGAGGAGGTATGTAGTAACTACAACCTATGTGAATGCTAGCAAAAGGCTCAGTTTCTAATTCTCATATATTAATATAGAATGGCCTATATAAAGCCTTTTTGACTTCCTCTGATAGAGGCTTAAATATCACAAATTGAGTTTTGTCCTGGAGCTGACTCCTTAGTCAGCAAGACTCAATAAAGCCTTAAGAATGAATAGAGTATCTTCTACCACATGTTCTTCATTGGGGCCACTCCATGAGTTTTAGTGCTCCCCACCATATGAGATTTTATTCTCACAGAGGAAAGATGGGATCAGATCAAGTTTCACACTGAGTTCCAAGCAGCCAGAGATTGGCAATGTTGGGTCCAGGCCCACTGATGGAGATACAAACAAGTTACTACAGCAGGACTTGCTCCAACCCCACTTCCACTAGAGAACTGATGTTTGTATATTGAAGCTGAATCTTCTTAAATTCTTTATTACTGTTGAAAATTTCAGAAATCTAATGTGTTCAATGGTCATTATTTCTTCTATTTTTCAGACCCCATTATTCTGATAATCTATCCTCTGTTATTCTTGTGACCCCTTCCTTCTGATTCCAGCTTTCTTGACCCAGAAAAATATATTTAAACAGATCCTTGGTGATCTTACTAAATCCCATCATTATACAAGGTTTTACTTGGATACCCTAAGGGTACAATTAGGCATTGGGATTGAATAATCTTTCTAGGTCTCGGAGCAAGAAGGACGAAGCAAAGGCAAATTCCTGGTTCTCAACCAACCTTTGTCATCCTATCAAGCTGCCATCCTGACAATATCTACCATGCATCCATTCTGCATTCCTTTTTCAGCAGCTTCTCCAGTAACGAGGGCATTTTTATATTAACATTTCCAAAATATTAATATGCTTTCCATCAAAAGCTTTATGATAATTAAATTGGAGAAAGGGAAAAATGAACAAAGTTTGTAATATAAAGTAGTGATCCAGTGAATTTATTGTATCAAGTAGATCAATTACAGCATTGCCAAAGATCAACGTCACCTGAAATTGCTGTTTCTACCTATTGACAATGATTTTTGCTAAAGTAAATTTGGTGGTAAAAAGCAATATATTGGCATAATAGTTCAATAAAGATAAAAGTTCTGATTGTGAAAAATAATTTAATGCAACAGTCACAATAACACATGGAGATAAAATATTGTTTTCCTTAATTTTGTAAGATGGAACCGTGCTCAAAGCTTCATGGCAGAAAGGCATCCAAAATGGTGGTACAAAGAACTCAGGGAAAACTCTGCCCCAGATAGGTACCTACTAAGCTCGTAAAAATTAGGAAAGACAATCATTCAAAGTCTGTGAAGATTGATCAAAGGGCTTACAGCAAACTGAGAAACATTTATTCAACAAAATTTATGGCAACTCAAGTCATAACAGTGGATGGCTATGGCATTCGTGCTAAAGACTACACTCACCTCCTTCCCCAGCTCTTCCATGTTGTGACAGTGGGCTTTGCAGCCAAGTAGAAGTTTATTTCTGCCCTGCCCCCAGCTTTCTAGAAGCCAATAAGTATCAAGTATTGAATATTCTGACATTTTCTGGGTGAAACTTCAGGTGCAACTTGCATAGGGCAGGTGCTGGTGGAGGGGATAATCTATCCTTATTACATTTTCCACAGCTCCATGCTGCAAAAGGCCTACATTGAGGGTGTGGTAGCAGTGAGGTGGTAATGACTATTTTTCCACCCTAATTCCCATAAATAGGAAGGATCTGGACAGGGCAATCTGTGAAGAGTTCAGTTCCCTTTTCCATATAGTTTATATTATGGGAGAACTTCTGTCATGCAGAGTTGACAGAAAAATGGCAAATATCTGTCCCCAGCTTCCTCAGATGAAAAAGCTATTCTGGATAGATTAGAAAGCTGAAAAACCACCAAATCTTATTCTCCCTTGTTCTGAGTCACAGAACATCCATAATGGGTGGAGCTCCGTGCTGACATCTGTTTCCACCTCCCCCTGGCACACATACACCATAACTCATGATTCATAAGGAGACTACAGGTGGGGCAATCAGTAGAGAGCAACCCCCTCCACCAGCACCTGCCCTATGCAAATTGCACCTGAAGTTTCACCCAGAAAATGTCAGAACAATACTCAAGACTGTCAACAGCCCACCTCTTTAGGAGGAGGCCTCACTTAATTGGATCCAACTATGGAGCACACTGTATCCCAGGGTATTGGTAAAGTTAGCTAGCAATTAGTGGAGCCTAACAGCTACAGGTGATACCAATAGAAGTTTATCTGGGAGGTCAGGAAAAGAGAGTCAGAGAACCCCCAAATTATTCATCCCTGCCAGTCAGGAAGGCTATGCAGATTCAAGGATCTTTCATCTAAGGAATGACTGAGAGGGAACTTTTGAGAAAAAAAGTCTCTAGAAGAATGTGCAGAAAACTCATAGACTACCTCAATGATAAAATAAGTCTTGAAGCCACTTACAGATCTAATGTTAAAAGGAAAAATAAATAAATAAATAAACCTTGCTAGTTCAAAGGTGTTAAGCACAACCTCTGACAAATCAGTGGCTGGCAACTAAACAGTGTTAACCAAGTGGCAGATCTTAGGACCCTAGGCTTAAGATTTTTAAAAAGGAGCAAAACTTTGATCAGAACATTGGAGTCAGAACACTTGAGAGAAAATAAACTTCACAGAACTACTACAGCCAAATCATTATCATATAAGGAAGCACAACATATTAATAAGATGGGAAGAAGAGATCAGTATCTGGACTTGCTATACTATATTTCCTAAAAGTTTTGTTTTCAACAAAAACCTACAAGACACACAAAAGAAGAAAATGTGGCCCCTACATAGGAAGAAAAAAAAAACATGCTAGAGGATTTAAAAGTAATTTTCATAATTATATTCAGAGAATAAAAGAAAGTGATGTATAATTAATTAAATGAAATTATGATGACAGTGTCTTATCAAGTAAAGGATATCAATAAAAATATATAAATTATAAAAGAAAAAATAAAAATTCTACAGTTGAAAAACATAATAACAAATAAGAATTTCACTGGAAAGGTTCAACATTATATTTGGGCTGGCAGAGGAAGAATTAAAATATTCACAGACTGAGCTGTAAAAATTATGCAAGAAAGGAATAAGAATGAAGGAAAATAAACAGATACTCAGCAAAATATTGGATATTATTAAGCATAACAACATACAAATAGTGGGCTACCAGAAAACAAAAGAAAAGAGAATTAAAAATGTTCAAAGAAATAATTGCTGAGAATATGACAAATTCAATTAATGCATTCAAAAAGCTCAACACAAAGAAATCTACATAAGATACATGATAGTCAAAGAGATATCTTGAAAGCACTAAGAGAAAATGACTAATCATGAACAAGAAAATCCCAGTAAGATTAACAGCTAACCTCAAATCAGACACGACGGAGGTCAGAAATAAGTATGATGACATATTCAAAGTGAAAAAAGCAAAACAAAACAGAACACAGAAAACTCTCAACCAAATCTCTTATATCCATGAAAACTACATTTTATTTTTGGGGGGAAATTCTTTTTTTTAATTTAATTTTATTATGTTAGTCACCATACAATACACCATTAGTTTTTGATGTAGTGTTCCATGATTCATTGTTTGTGTATAACACCCAGTGCTCCATGCAGAATGTGCCCTCCTTAATACCCATCATGTCAAAATAAAGACATTCCCAGGGTGCCTGGGTGGCTCAGGTGGTTAGGCAACTGCCTTTGGCTCAGGTTATGATCCCAGGGTCCTGGAATCAAGTCCCGCATCGGGCTCCTTGCTCAGCAGGGAGTCTGCTTCTCCCTCTCCCTCTACCTGCTACTCCACCTGCTTGTGCTCTCTCTCTCTGTCAAATAAATAAATAAATAAATAAATAAATAAATAAATAAATAAATAAATAAATAAAAAATAAAGACATTCCCAGATGTTATAAACTGAATATTTGTATTCCCTCAAAATTCATATGCTGAAACCCCAAAATCCAATGTGATTGTATATGGTAATAACATTTATGGAGATAATTAAGGTTAAATGAGGTCATAAGGGTTGGGCCCCAATTCTATAGGATTAGTTTCTTTATGAGAAGAGACACCAGAGAGCTCTTTCTCTCTCTCTGCCATGTGAGGACACAGTGAGAATGTGACCATCTGCAAGCCAGAAAGTTCTCGCCAGAAACCAACACTGCTGGATTTTGATCTGGGACTTCTAGGCTCCAGAAAGGTAAGAAAATAAATTGCTGTTGCTTTAGCCACCCAGTCTGTGGTATTTTGTTATGGCACACCAAGATGACTAGTACCCCAGGTAAACAAATTCCAAGAGAATTTGTTGCTAACATACATGTCTTATAAGAAGTACAGAGAAAATTATTCAGGTTGAAAGCAGGTGATAAAAGAGAGTGATTTGAATCCACAGAAAACAAATAAAAAACAAAGAGTGCCATTTAAGATTTTTATGAAGAAAATTATAAAATTCATTATAATTTCATATTTCTCCTTTGTTGCTTAACATCTTAAAAACTTTATAAAACAATATGTATATTATTGTATTATGTATCTACATCATAGTAATACAATATATTAGAAAATAACAGCACAAAAGGGGGATGGGACCAAATGTGTATTGAAGGAAGGAAAAGACAGGAAAAGGTAACACAAATTCTAGTTAAGAAATGAAAATAATATTACAAGTTCTCTATCTACTATCGATATTCTTTATTCCCTCACCTTCCTTTAAGAGATATAAGATTAAATTCAATAATAATCATAACTATATATTAAATAATTTATAACATATACTAGACAAAGTAATTAATCAAGAAAGAAACAAAAAGGAGAAAGTTAATAGAGCTATATAGGAATAAAATTTGTTTTTTTTTTATTTTTTTATTATTTATCTTCTGAGACAGATACAGAGCAAGAGAGAGAGAGAGCAGGAGCAGGGGGGAGAGGCAGAGAAAGAAGGAGAAACAGACTCCCTGCTGAGCAGGGAGCCAGATGTGGGGCTCGATCCCAGGACCTGGAGATCATGACCTGAGCCAAAAGCAGATGCTTAACCATCTGAGCCACCCAGGCACTCCAAAATTTGTTTTTTTTAATAACTGAAATTAAATTAATGGAAATTGGACATAGATTCTGGTAAGTTAAGATATATCTCATAAGCCTTAATACAACTGCTAAAAAATTACTAAAAGTTTTAAAGTAAAAATTTATGAAGACGTTCAAGTGTTACACAAGAAAATATCCACTTGGGGCACCTGGGTGGCTCAGTCGGTTAAGCGGCTGCCTTCGGCTCAGGTCATGATCCCAGGGTCCTGGGATCGAGCCCCACGTTGGGCTCCCTGCTCGGTGGAGAGTCTGCTTCTCCCTCTCCCCCTGCCTGCCTCTCTGCCTACTTGTGCTCTCTCTCTAGCTCTCTGTCAAATAAATAAATAAAATCTTAAAAAAAAAAAAAGAAAATATCCACTTAATGCAAAATAAGGCAATAAAGGAGGACAGAGGAATTTTAAAAAGACATGAGTCATATAGAAAGCAAACAGCAAAATGGCATATGCAAAGTCCATCATATGGGTGATAACACTGAATGTAAATGGATTGAAAAAAGCAATAAAAAACAGAGTTTCAGACTAAGTTAACAAATAAGATCAAACCATATGCTGTCCACAAGAAACACACTTTATTTTTTTTAGTGTAAATTGTATTTATTTGTTCTCTACTAATGAGGTTGAACATGTTTTCAAATGTTTATAGGCAAAATATCTTTCCTTTTCTGTGAATTGCCTATTTGTATTATTTGCCCATTTTCCTGGTATATTATTTATATTTCTCTTTATTGATTCATAGGGGCTCTTTGGGCTTTTTGTTTTTGTTTTGTTTTGTTTTAATTTCAGAAGTAGAGTTTAGTGATTCATCAGTTGTATATAACACCCAGTGCTCATTACATCAAGTGCTCTCCTTAATGCCCATAACCCAGTTACCCCATTCCCCCACTCACCTCCCTTCCAGCAACCCTCAGTTTGTTTCCTGTAGGTAAGAGTCTCTTATGGTTTATCTCCCTCTCTGATTTCATCTTATTTTATTTTTCACTCCCTTCCCCTATGAGCCTCTGTTTTGTTTCTTAAATTCCACACATGAGTGAAATCATGTGATAAATTTTCTTTCTCTAATTGACTTCTTTTGTTTAGCATAATACCCTCTAGTTCCATCCATACCATTACAAATGGAAAGATTTCATTCCTCTTAATGGCTGAGTAATATTCCATTGAATATATATCTACATCTATAGATACAGATAGATATACATTCATCTGTCAATGGGCATCTGGGCTCTTTCTATAGTTTGGCTATTGTTGACATTGCTGTCAAAAATATTGGGGTACAGGTGCTCCTTCACATCACTATGTTTGTATCTTTTGGGTAAATACCTAGTAGTGCAATTGCTTAGTCATAGGGTAGCTCTATTTTTAACATCTTGAGAAGCCTCCATACTGTTTTCCAGAGTGGCTGTACCAGCTTGCATTCCCACTAGCACTGTAAGAGGGTTCCCCTTTCTTCACATCCTCTCTAACATCTGTCATTTCCTGAGTTGTTCATTTTAGTGATTCTGACTGGTGTGAAGTGATATCTCATTGAGATTTGATTTGTATTTCCCAATGCTGAGGGATGTGGAGCATTTTTTCATGAGTCTGTTGGCCATTTGTGTGTCTTCTCTGAATAAATGTCTGCTCATGTCCTCTGCGCATTTCTTGACTAGATTTTTTTTTGGGGGGCAGGCATGTTGAATTTGATAAGTTATTTATAGATTTTAGATACTAGCTATTTATCTGATAAGACATTTGCAAATATCTTCTCCCACTCAGTAGGCTGTCTTTTGGTTTTGTCAGCTGTTTCCTTTGCTGTGCAAAAGCTTTTTATCTTGATGAAGTCCTAATAGTTTTATTAATTACTAACAATTTCCCTTGCCTTTGAAGACATGTCTAGCAAGAAGTTGCTGCAGCCAAGGTCAAAGAGGCTGCTGCCTGTGTTCTCCTCTAGGATTTTGATGGATTCATGTCTCACATTTAAGTCTTTCATCCATTTTGAGTTTATTTTTGTGTATGGTGTAAGAAAGTAGTCCACTTTCATCCTTCTGCATGTGGCTGTCCAATTTTTCCAACACCATTTGTTGAAGAGACTGTCCTTTTCCATTGAATAGTCTTTCCTGCCTTGTCCAAGATTAGTTGACCACAGAGTTGAGGGTCCATTTCTGGGTTCTCTATTTTGTTCCATTGACTTGTGTAGGAGACACACTTTAGATTAAAATATGCGAATAAGGCAAAAATAAAAGGGTGGGAAAACAAATGTCATCCAAATAGTAACCATAAGAGAACTGAAGTGGCTGTACAAATATAGGGGAAAATAGGCTTTAAAACAAACAAACAAACAAACAAAAAATGTTACCACATGTAAAGAAGGACAATTAATGATAATAAATATATCAGGAAGATAAAAATTATGAAGACATATGCATTGATAATATCATTAAAATGTCAATACTTCCAAAAGCCATTTATAGATTTAATGCAATCCCTATCAAGATTTTAATGGCATTTTTTACAGAAGAAGAAAAAAATACTTCTAAAATTTATATGAAACCATAAAAAACCCTGAATAGTCAATGAAATCCTGAGAAAAAAGAAAACAAGCAGAAGGCATCCCACTCCTTGGTTTCAAATTATATCATAAAGCTATAGTACAAAACAGTGTTGTAATAACATAAAAACAGACAAATAAAATAATGAAACAGAATTGAGAGCCCAAAAATAAACCATCACACCTACTTTCAGCTAATATTTGACAAGAGAACCAAGTCTACTCATTGGAGAAAAGGTAGTCTCTTCAATAAATTGTGTGGGGATAATTGGATATTCACATGTAAAAGAATGAAACTTAACCCCATCTTCTACTACTCACAAAAATTAACTTGAAATGGATAAGACTTAAATGTTAACATCTGAAACCATGAAACTCTTAGAAGAAAGCAGAGGAACAAAGTTCCTTGATATGGACCTTGGTAATTACTCTTTTGATATGACATCTCAAGCACAAGCAACAAATTAAAAAACTAACAAGTGGGACTACATTAAGCCAGAAAGCTTCTGTATAGCAAAAGAAATCATCAACAAGGTGAAAAGACAACATGTAGAATGGGGGGGGGGAGCATTTGCAAACCATGTACCTGATAAGGGGTTAATATCCAAAATATATAAAGAACTCATATAACTCAATAGCAAAAAAACAAAACAAAACAAAACCCCACCAAAAAAAAAAACAACAACAACAACAACAACAACAAAAAAAAAAAACCACCATAAAACCCAGTTTAAGAAATGGGCAAAGTACCTGCATAAACTTTTCTCCAAAGAAGATATATGAAAGACCTGCAGGTACATAAAAGATGCCCAATATCACTAGTCATTAGGGAAATGCAAAGTAAAGCCACAATGAAGTATTACTTCAGACCTGCTAAAATGGTTATTATCAAAAAGACAAGAGATAACAAATGCTGGCATGAAAGTGGAGAAAGAGGAACCCTTTACACCCTTGATCGGATTATAGCTAAGTACAAACACTACAGAAAGCCATATAGAGAATATTCAAAAAATTAAAAATAGCACTACCATATGATACAGCAGTATCACTTCTGGTAATATATTGAAAGGAAATGAAAACACTAACTGAAAAAGATATGTGCCCCCATATTTATAGCAGCATTATTTACAATAGCCAAGACATAGAAATAACCTAAATGTTCACCAATGAATAAATGGATAAAGAAGTTGTGGTTATATACACATATACTTAATTCAGCCATAAAAAGAGAAAATCCTACCACTTATGATAACATGGATGGACCCTGAAAGTATTATGTGAAGTGATGTAAGCCAGACAAAGACAAATGCTATATGATCTCACATATATATAGATTAAAAAAAAAAAAAAAAACTCATGGAAAAAGATATTGGACATGTGCTTTTCAGAGGTGGAGGGTGGGAAGAAGATAAATTGGAGAAAGGTGGTCAAAAGTTGCAAATTTCCAGTTATAAGTTAAATGAGTACTAGGGATATAATGTAAAACATGATGACTACAACTAACACTGCTGTATGATATATAAGAAAGTTATTAAGAGAGTAAATCCCAAGAGTTCCATTACAAGGATAATTTTGTTCATTTTCTTTCTTTTTTCTTCTTTTTATTGTACCCATATGAAATGATAAATGATAGCTAAACTTATTGCAATGATCATTTTACAATATATATAAATCAAACCATCATGCCATTAGACAAACTTACAGTGATGTACGTAAATTTTTCTCAATAAAACTGAGAAAAATATACATGCATTCAACAACAAAGCCCACAAAACTGACCAAGTTAAAGGGAAGAATAGATAACAACATTAATACTCAGAGACTTCATCATGAGACTCATTAATGATTAGAACAGATGATAATGGCAGAACAATGATTAGGCAGATCAGCAAGGGTACAAAGAGTTGTAGAATATTATAAACTAACTAGACCTAATAGACATCTACAGAGCACTCCATCCAATAGCAGTGGAATGTATAGCCTTCTAAGCACACATGGAGCATCTTCCAGGATAGACGATATCATTTACCACAAAACAATACTCAATAAATATAAAAGTTGAAATCATACAAAATGTGATTTCTAACTTGGTGGAGTTAAATTAGAAATAAATAACAAAAGGGAATTTGAGAAATTCACAAATTAGTAGCAATTAAATAACACATTTAAAAGTAACCAGTGAGTCAATTAAGAAATTATAGGGAAATTAGAAAATACTTCCAGATGAAAAAAACTAAAATGCAACTTACCAAAATATATGGGATATAAATAAATCAGTGCTTTGAGGGAAACTGCCAATTCCAAATGCCTACATTAAAAAGGAAGAAAGATGGGTAGCTGGGTGGCTCAGTTGGTTAAACAGCCAACTCTCGTTTTAGGTTCAGGTCATGATCTTGGGCCTTGAGATCGAGCCCCATGTCAGGCTCTGTGCTCAGCAGGGAGTCTGCTTGAGATTCTCTTTCTCTCCTTCTGCCCCCTCCCTTGCTTGTGGGTGCTCTCTCTCTTTCAAATAAATAAATAAGTCTTTAAAAAATAAAAAAAAAAATTAAAAGGAGGAAAGATTTCAAATCATTTAGCTAACTTTTCACCATAAGAAACTAGAAAATAAGAGCAAACTAAACCTGATTAAAGCACATGAAAGGTAATGATAAAGGGAAATGGAAATAACTGGAATAGAAAATTGAAAAACAAGAGTAAATATCAATGAAATAAAAAGTTAATTCATTGTAAAGATCAACAACATTGACAAACCTTGAATTAGATTGACCAATAAAGAAGAGAAAGGACTCAAATTATTAAGACCAAGAGTTTACTATCCTTCAAAACTGAAGGAGATAAAGACATTCCCAGATAAACAAGAGCTAAAGTAGTTTATAACCATAGAAGTGCCTTATAAGAAATACTTAAGGCATTCTTCAAGTTGAAATGAAAGGATGCTCAGTAATAACATGAAAACAAATAAAATAGAAAACACACTGATAAAGATAAGTAAAATTCACAGTACTTGAATACTGTAATAGTGGCATGTAAATCATTTTTATCTCTAGTATAAAAGTTAAAAGTACATATTAAAATAACGAATTGCAATATTTTGTTGTTGATTCAGAATATAAAAATATGTAAAGTGTGATATTGATAGAAAATTTAGAGTGGAGGATAAATAAAACTATAGAGTGTTTACATATAATAGAAGGAGATTATTATAAACTTAACACAGACTGTCATATCTGTAAGATGTTTTATGTTAGCCTCACGGCAACCACAAAGGAAAAAATACCTATTATGGGTATATAAAAGTTAGAGAGAAAGGAATTAAGGCATACCACTACAAAATTAATAATAATAATAATAATAATAATAATAATAATAATAATAATAAACACAAAGGAAGAGCGCAAGAGAGGAAGAAGGAAAACTTAAAAAAAAAGTCAGAAAACAATGAACAAAATGGCAATAGTAAGTCCTTGTCCATCAATAACTATTTCAAATGTAAATAGACTATATCATCTAGTTAAAAGACACAAAGTGGCTAAATGGATTTAAAATAAAGATCCAACAATATGCTTTCCATAAGAGATCCACTTTCACTTAAAATACATACATAGGTTGAAATGAAGATGTAGAAAAAGATATTCCATGAAATGGTAATCAAAGGAGAGAAGAAGTGGCTATACTTGTAGCAGATAAAATAGACTCTCTGTCAAAATTGATCACAAGAGACACAGAAGGTCACTATAAAGGGGTCAATACATCAAGAGGATATAGAAATTGTAAATATAGATGCACTGAACATTAGAGTAATATTTAAAGCAAATATTAACAAAACTGAAGAGAAATAGACAGCAATATAATAATAGTAGAGAACTTCAATATCCCACTTTTTTTTTAATTTTATTTATTTATTTGTGAGAGAGACAATGAGAGACAGAGAGCATGAAAGGGAGGAGGGTCAGAGGGAGAAGCAGACTCCCTGCTGAGCAGGGAGCCCGATGTGGGACTCTATCCCGGGACTCCAGGATCATGACCTGAGCCGAAGGCAGTCACTTAACCAACTGAGCCACCCAGGTGTCCCCAATATCCCACTTTCAATGTTAGATAGATCATCCAGAAAGAAAACTAATAAGAAAACTGCAAATCTGAATAACCCTATAGACCAAATGGACCTAACAGGTATACACAGAACAGTCCATGCAACAGAACCAGAATACACATTCTTTTCAGGTGCACAAGGAACATTCTCCAGAATAGATCATATGTTGGACCACAAAGCGAGCCTTAACATATTTAGGAAGATTGAAATCATATAGTATCTTTTTCTGACAGCTACAATATGAAAATAGAAATCAATAATAGGAAGAAAATTTTAAAGTTCACAAATATATGAAAATTAAACGACATATTCCTGAACAATCAATGGGTCAAAGAAGAAATAAAAAGGAAATGAAAAATTTCTTGAGACAAACAAAAATGAAAACACAACATAGCAAAACTTACTGGATGCAGCAAAATCAGTTCTAAAAAAAAAAAAATCTCAATTACAACCTAACATTACACTTCAAGGGATTAAATAAAGAAGAAAAAACTAAGCCCAAAGTTAACAGAAGGAGAAAATAATAAATACTGGAGCAGAAATAAATGAAATAAGGACTAGAAACGCAATAAGAAAAAGTACAAAACCAAACAAACAAATAAAACAAACAAAAAACTGAAGAGTTGCTTTTTTTAAAAGATAAAAAAATGTACCCAGAAAAAAGAGTAAAGATTCAAATAAATAAAATTATAAATGAAAGAGGATACATTATAACTATAATGTACCTGTAATTTACCAAAAAAAAAAAATACAAATTATCATAAAAGGCTATGAACAATTATACATCAACAAATTGGATAATCTAGAATTGGACACATTTTTAGAACAATGCAGTACAACCCACCAAGCCTAAATCATGAAGAAATACAAAATCTGAACAGACCAATAACAACTAAGGAGATTGAAGCAGTAATTAAAAACTTTCTAACAAAGAAAAGTCCAGGCTCAGATTGTTTCACTGGTGAATTCTACCAAACATCTAAAGAATTAATGCCAATCCTGCTTAAACTCTCCAAATAATTAAAGAGGAAGGAATACTCTTTTTTTTAATTATTGCATTTTTATTTATTTATTTTTATTATTATGTTATGTTAATTATCATACATTACATCATTAGTTTTTGATATAGTGTTCCATGATTCATTGTTTGCGCATAACACCCAGTGCTCCATGCAGAACATGCACTCTTTAATACCCATCACCAGGCTAACCCATCCCCCCACCCCCCTCCCCCTCTAGAACCCTCAGTTTGTTTTTCAGAGTCCACAGTCTCTTATGGTTCATCTCCCCCTCCGATTTCCCCCCCTTCATTCTTAATCTCAGGAGACAAACTGGGGGTTGCTGGAGTGGTGGGGGGTGGGAGGGATGTGGTGGCTGGGTGATAGACATTGGGGAGGGTATGTGCTATGGTGAGTGCTGCAAATTGTGTAAGACTGTTGAATCACAGACCTGTACCTCTGAAACAAACAATACATTATATGTTAAAAAAAAAAAAAGATGAAGAAGAAGAATGAGGAAGGAATACTCTTAAACTTATTTTATGAGACCAGCATTATCCTGATATCAAAACCAGCTAAGGATACTGTAAGGGGGTAGGGTACTACAGACAAATATCCTTAAGAATATAGATACCAAAATTCTCAACAAAATGCTATAAACCAAACTGAGCAACACATTAAAAACACATGATTAAAAGGATCATACCCTCTGATCAAGTGGGATTTATCCCCGGGATGCAAGAATCGTTCAACATATAACAAAACAATAAATGTGATACACAACACTAACAGAATAAAAGATTAAAATTACATGATTCTCTCAATAGATGCAGAAAAAAAACACTATAAAATCCATCCCTTTTCATGATAAAAACTCTCAACAAATTGGGTATAAAATTAACATACCTCAACAAAAATAAAGGCCACATATGAAAAATCTACAGTTAACTTTATACTCAACAATAAAAAGCTGAAAGCTTTTTCTAAAATTATGAACAAGACAAGGGTGCCCAATCTCATCACTCCTATTTAACATAGTAGTAGAAGGACTAGACAGAGCAATTAGGCAATAAAAACAACTAAAAGGCATCCAAATAAGAAAGGAAGAGGTAAAAGTGTTTTTGTTCGATGACATGACCTTGATTATAGAAAATCCTACATTGTCTATATGGACCACATCTTGATGGGACTGGAGGAGATTATGCTAAGTGAAATAAGTCAAGAAGAGAAAGTCAATTATCATATGGTTTCACTTATTTGTGGAACATATGGAATAGCATGGAGAACACTAGGAGAAGGAAGGGAAAAATGAAGGGGGGAAATCGGAGGGAGAGATGAACCATGAGAGACTATGGACACTGAGAAACAAACTGAGTGTTTTAGAAGGGAGGGGGGTGGGGGAATGAGTTAGCCTGGTGATGGATATCAAGGAGGGCACGCAATGCATGGAGCACCAGGTGTTATACTAACCAATGAATCATGGATCACTACATCAAAAACTAATGACATATTGTATGGTGACTAACATAACATAATAAAATAAAATTTAAAAAAAGAAAAGAAAGAAAATCCTACAGACGGTGGGAACCTGGGTAGCTCAGTCAGTTAAGTGTTCCAGTCTTGATTTGGGCTCAGGTCATGATCTCAGGGTTGTGAGATTGAGCTCTGTGTCAGTTCTGCACAGAGCAGGAAGCCTGCTTAAGATTCTCTCTCTCCCTCTTCCTGTGCTCCCACCCCTCACTTGCTCTCTCTCTCTCTCTCTCAAAAAAAAAATTTTTTTTTGAAAAAGAAAATCCTACAGACTCCACCAAAAAACTGTTTGAACTAATAAATGAAGTCTGTAAAGTTACCAAATATAAAATAAACATTCAAAAATAGTTACATTTCTATACATTCACAACAAAATATCTAAAGGAGAAATAAAGAAAACAATCATTTATAATAGCATCAAAAACGATAAAATACTAAAGAAAAACTTAAATAGGTAAAAGATCTGTACAATGGAAACTATAAGACATTCATGAAAGAAATGTAATGACACAAATAGATAAATAATATCCCATGTTTGTGGATTAGAAGAATTAATATTGTTAAAATATACATAATATCCAAAGCCATCTATAGATTCAATGCAATCTCTATCAAAACTCCGGTGATATTTTTCACAAAAATAGAAAAAATGTCCTCAAATTTGTATGAAACCACAAAAAAAACTTTACTAGCCAAAGCAATCGTGAGAAAGAAGATCAAAGTCAGAGGCATCATATTTTCTTTTTTTTTTCTTTTTTTTTCTTTTTTGTGAAAAACCGAACCTCAAAAAAAAACATTTTAATTCCAACCTAACATTATTATACTCAACAATAAAAAGCTGAAAGCTTTTTCTAAAATTATGAACAAGACAAGGGTGCCCAATCTCATCACTCCTATTTAACATAGTAGTAGAAGGACTAGACAGAGCAATTAGGCAATAAAAACAACTAAAAGGCATCATATTTTCTGATCTCAGACTACAATTCAAAATTATAGTAATCTGACATAAAAACAGAAACATAGACCAATGGAAATAGAATTGAGAGACCCAACATAAACCCATAAATATATGGTTAACTAAGATTTTACAAGACAGCCAGTGTATTATAAAAACAGTGTTTTTAAAAAGTAGTGTTGGGAAAACTGGATATTCACAAGCAAAAGAATAACACTGAGCCTCATTTTACACCATTCACAAAAGTTAACTAGAACTGGTTTAAGAATTTAAATGTGAGACCTGAAACTGTAAAAATTCTAGAAAAAACATAGAGAAATATCTTCTTGACATTGGATTTAGAAACAACTTTTTGGGGTATGACAACAAAAATAAAAATTAATGAATAGACTACATCACTTAAAAGCTACTGAATAGCAAAAGAAACAATCAACAAAACAGGCAACTCATGAAATGAGAGCAAACCATCTATCTGATAAGGATTTAATAGCCACAAAATATAAGAAACTCATACAACTCAATAGCAAATAATAATAATTTTAAATTTAAAAGTGAGCAGAGGAACCCAAATAGACTTTTTTTTTGAAAAAAGAAATAAAATTCCCAACAGGTACATGAAGAGATGCAAATCAAACCTGGAAGGCAATATCACCTCACAACAGCAGAGAAATTGAATCAGTAATCAAAAAGTCCAAATGAACAAAAGTCCAGGACCAGACGGCTTCACAGATGAATTTTACCAAATATTTAAAGAAGAATTAATACCTATTATAACACAAACTATTCAAAATATAGAAGAAGGAAAACTTCCAGACTCATTCTATGAGGCCAGCATCACATTCATACAAAAACCAGATAAAGACACCACTATAGGCCAGTATCTCTGGTGAAAATAGATGCAGATTTGGGAGGAGCAAGATGGTGGAGGAGTAGGAGACCTAAATTTCGACCAGTCCCAGGAACTCAGCTAGATAGCTATCAAACCATTCTGAACACCTACAAACTCAACAGGAGATCAAAGAAAAGAATAGCAGCAACTCTCTGAACACAAAAGTAACCACTTTCTGGAAGATAGGACATGTGGAGCAGTCAATCTGAGGTGATATTCAGGAAGATAGATGGTGGGGGAGGGAGCCTCCATCAGCCCGCTACCGGAAAGTGATAGAGCAGAGGAGCACAAAATCAGAACTTTCAGAAGTCTGCTCCGCTGAGAGACATTGCTCCAGTGGTTAAGCGAGGAGTAGAACACTTGCTGAGACAGTGTGGTCTCAGGACCCTCAGGGTCACAGGAAGACCGGGGGTGCCTGAGTGTGGCAGAGCTCCCAGGTATTGGATAAGGGAAGCCAGCTGCAGAGACGGAGCCAAGGAGTGGGCTCTCAGCTCGGGGTTGCCATAAACTGTGATCCTCTTACATTAGTGTGGTACATTTGTACAATCAACAAGCTACTATTGATATAAAGAGTCTTTATCCTCTTTGATTGAAGTACTAAATACAGCCTATTAAATATGATAAAAAATGTTATGCATAAAGATGCATAATGGTACAACCCCTTGGAAAGCAGTTTAACTTCCAAAATTTAAATGTAGATTAACTACATTACCCAGAAATGTCTCTCCTAGATATATACCAAATAAATGAAAACATATTCACACTAAAACTTGTAGTGAATGTTCATCACAGCACTATTCATAATAGACAAAATTGGAAATAAATGTGCATCAAATTAAGAATTGGTAAACAATGTGGTATATCCACACAGCTGGATATTATTTGGTAATAAAAAAGGAATAAAATACTGTAGACTAGAGGTTGCCTAGGTTGGGGGTTGGAGTGAAGAGCAGTGACTGCTGATGGCACCCAGTTTCTTTTGGAAGTGATGAAAATGTTCCTAAATTTTATTTCCATGACATTTGCACAACTCCATGAATATAGTGTAAAAAAATCATTGACTTGTGTATTTTAAATGGATGAATTTTATGGTATGTTGATTATATTTTATTAAAGCTGTTAAAAAAATGGCCACCACCATTAGTTTCCATGAAAACAGCAGTGCTATTCAAGTCATTTTACACTGCCAGATAAAATAAATTGCTGTAATGTCCTTACATTTATGTACTATTGCTCATTTTGTTCTTAACTTAGGAAATGTTCTTCAGGCTACTTCATAAAATTTACTAAGAAGCACCCTTTGGCTATTATTTCTGTGGTTAAAACTTCAGGGGATGCCTATATTGAAAAGTTTAAAGTCTCCCTTGAAGTCCCAACTGTCTTTTGACTCACTGTCCTGTGACACCATGCACTCCCACATTTGACAGCTGGGAGACAAGAACTGTTAACCCACCCACCCCTGCTTTTCTCCAGGCCATTTTTGCTTCTGCTCTATCTGGTGGTCTTGCTTGACTCATAACAACGAATATTATGTTGAGAGTTCCTTGGAACTAATCCCTTTTTTGGCAAGAACTCTCCATGTTTCTGATCTAGAACCAAGAGGTATATATTTCCACATTCCTTTTCATGTCATATTTCTTCCTACCTCTCTGTTATTGCCCCTCCCTGTTTTTGCCTGTTATTCTTTTATTTTCCTATCAGATTTTATTTTTTGTTTGTTTTAGTATTAGCTCAAACTCCAGTCTCATCCTGAATACTTCAGAGTGCAATGCATTCTGAGATCTCTGTATTCTTATTATATCCATTTTGTATTCTACTTTTAGCATGGACCACAAACTGCCAGCCACTTTGTTAGCACTATGCTGGGAACATATTTGTCAGCCTACTTAACCACCTGAATTAATCTTGTCTTCTTTGTCAGCAAGCAAACCATTCTATGAACTTTCATTATTTCCGTGATTCTGTATGTATCAAAATGCCCCCCAAAATCCATTACACAAAAGTTAGGGCTTGATAAATTCTAGCAAATTACTTAAGTTACCAGTTATTTTCTGGTCTTTATCCTCTTTGATTGAAGTACTAAATACAACCTACTAAATATGATTAAAAAATGTTGTTTACTCACTGCCACATCTCAGTGAATTTCAATAATTTTTCTTTGTATGTGTTTAATTAATAGACTTTTCAGAGCAGTTTTAGGTTGACAAAATTAAGTAGAAAGTACAGAGTTCCCATATATCCTGTCACCCCCAACACATGATTTCCATTATCAATATCTTACATTAGTGTGGTACATTTGTACAATCAACAAGCCACTATTGATATATTATCTTTAAGTAAAGTCCATAGTCTACATTAGGGTTTACTCTTTGTCTTGCACATTCTATAGGATTTGATAAATGAATGATGATATGCATCCACCATTACATTATCAGACAGAATAGTTTCACTGCACTAAAAGTCACCTATTCTCCACCTATTCATCCCTTCATCCCTCCCCCAAACCCTGGTTTTGCCTTTTTCAAAATGTCATGTATTTAGAATCATGAATGAGTATGCTATATTTTCAGAATAGCTTCTTTCACTCCTTGCATTTAAGTTTCCTCCATGTCTTTTCCTGGCTTGATAGCTTATTTCTTTTTATCATTGAGTAATATTCCATTGCTGGGATATACCACAGTTTATCACCTCACCTATTGAAGGATATCTTGGTTGATTCCATGTTTCAGTGATGAATAGAGCCCCTATAAACATTTGTGTTTTCTGCAGACCTGAGTGTTGTTGTTGTTGTTGTTGTTTCTTTTTTTTACTCTTAATTGGGTATGTTCCAAAAAGTTCAATTTCTGGATCATAAGAGTATCTTTAGTTTTCTAGGAACCTAACAAACTGTCTTCCAAAGTGTCTCTACCATTTTACATTCCCATTAGTAATGAATCAAAGTTACTGTTGCTCCACATCCTTGTCAGGATTTGGGGTTGGAGTATTTTGGATTTTAGCTATCTAATAGGTGTGTAGTAATATGAAGTTATCATTTTAATTTGCAATTTTCTGATGACAGATGATGTTGAGCATCTCTCCATGTGCTTATTTTCTGTGTGGTTATCTTCTTTGTTGAAGTGTCTGTCCAGATCATTTGCCCATTCTATAACTGGGTTGTTTGTTTTATTGTTGAGTTTTAAGAGTTGTTTGTATATTTTGGGTACCAGTCCTTTATCAGATGTGTTTTGCAAATATTTTTTCCCAGTTGGTGGTTTGTCTTTTCATCCTCTTAACAATCTCTTTCACAGATCAGGAGTTTTTTTTATTTTTTTTTTCAAGAGTTTATTTGAGGGAATATTGATTCAAATATGGCAGCACCAAACTGAAAATGATAAAGAGTGCATCTCTGACAGAAGCGAAGGGAAAGGCTTTCATAGAGCAGAAGCAAAGCTAGGAAATTATCTGTTCACACTAGCTCAAGTGATTGCCTTACTTGGAAAATAGCTCTAATGTCTTGGTAGCCTACCTGAACAAATTGAAACCTAAGCCAGAATCAATTCCTATAGATTTGCTTATATCCCAGAAAAAAAAATGTCAAACAGCCAACTAGGAGTTTTTAAATTTAACTGAGTCCAAATTATCAATTTTATTCTTTCATGGATTTGGTGTTATATCTAAAAAGTCATCACCAACACCAAGGTCACCTAGATTTTATCTCCTATGTTAGGACTTTTGCCGTTGTGTGTTCTACATTTAAGTCTACCCATGATGCATTCTGAGTTCATTTTGGGGAAAATTAAAAACTCTGTATCTGGATTCTTTTTTTTTTTTGTTAAGATTTTATTTATTTATTTGACAGAGACAGAGATAGCGAGAGCAGGAACACAAGCAGCGGGAGTGGGAAAGGGAGAAGCAGGCCTCCCCTCGAGGAGGGAGCCCGATGTTGTATCTGGATTCTTTTTTCTTTCTTTTCCCATGGGGATGCCCATGGGAAATGAAAGGTGTTGCAGCACCTTTCATTGAAAACACTTTTTACTCCGTTGAATTGTCTTTATTCCTTTGTCAAAGATCAGTTGACTATTTTTGTGTGGGTCTATTTCTGGGCTTTCCATTTGGCTCCATTTATCTATTGTCTATTCTTCTGTTAATACCACACGGTCTTAATTGTTGTTGGATAGTGTCAGTCCTTTAACTATTCTCCTATGGTATTGTGTTGGCATTTGGGGTGTTTTGCTTCTTCATAAGTTTGTCAATACCCATAAAATGGTTTGCTGAGATTTTGGTTAGAATCTCACCGAATCTATAGATCAAGATGAGAAGAACATACATTTTGACAATATGGAATCTTCCTAACCATGAACATGGAATACCTCTTCATTTATTCAAGTTTTTTATTTCTTTCATCAGAGTTTTATAGTTTTCCTCATATAGATCTTCTATATATGTTGTTATAGTTATACCTAAGTATTTCACATTTTGGTGAAATTGGAATTGTATTTTTTTATTTTTAATTTCAAATTCCAATTATTCATTGCTGGTATATAAGAAAGCAATTGACTTTTGCAAATTAACCTTGTATCCTATAACTCTGTATAACCACTTATTAATTCTGGACATTTTTTGTTTTTTATTTTTTCCATTTTCTACATAGACAATAATGTCATCTGGGAACCAATACAGTTTTATTTACCTCTTCTCAATCTGCATGCCTTTTATTTCCTTTTATTATTGTATTAGCTATGACTATACTGAATACAATGCTGAATAGGAGTGGTGAGAAGGAACATCCTTGCTTTGTTCCTAATTTTAGGTGAAGTTTCTCATCAATAAGTATGATGTTAGCTATATATATAATATATATATATATATAATCAAGTGAGGCAAGTTTTCCTCTATTCTCAGGTTTCCAGTAAATTAATTTGGTTTTCTTTGTCAGCAAGAAAGCTATTCTAAGAACTCTATTCTTTGTGATTTTTTGTATATATATCAAAATGCCTCCAAAATTCCATTATTACACAAAACTTGGGGCTTAGTAAATTCTAGTGAATTATTTAAATTACCATCTTATTTTCTGGTTTTCATTTTCTTTTATTATCCTGGATTAAAATATTGAAGAAAGTTGTTTTATTAAATATGGTAGATGTGTTCTTTCTCTTTACTCACTGCCACATCTCAGTGAATTTCAGTGATTTTTTTTGGGGGGGTGTTTTTCTTAGAAAGTGCATTCTAAAGAACACTAATCTTTTGAGATGTGTAACTAAAGAGTACTGTATAAGTACCCCTATTCTTCTTGGAAAGACCTATTGTACATTATCATATTAAAAGTTCTGAGAAACTCTCCAAGAAAGAATCCCTAATAATTCTGCCAAATATACTCAATTGTAAAACTTCACTTTTCACTTATGATATTCCACAGACTTAGTGAACCACAAAATACACCTTCAGGAACACTTCTAGTTGTTCTGTTTAGGTCAAGAAATAAATAAGGCACATATTTTTTTTCTTTCTCTACTAGATATGATGCTTCAGGTGCATATGAAAGATCAATACATCCTGCACAGCAAACATTTTTTTTTTCCTGAATTTATTGGCTTATTTATTTCCAAAACAAAGTGAAGGTCATTTCAGCTGTGATACAAATGCTGAATATTAAATTTGGTAGAATCACTTTATGGTCACCTTTGAAACACACTGAGCCCCTCCATGGTTCTCATGAGAGGGGGCTACGCAGAGACACTGAACAACCAGGTGTATCACTGAAACTTTATACCTCCTCATCTCTGCGCCCCAGTAGCTTCTGCAACAGGACCAGACAACTTCCAGCATCATCAAGCTCTAGAACTTAATGGATCTGTCTGCACCTTCATTTAGACTTGTTACAGCAGTCCTGTCCCCACTTTGCTCTTCTTTGGTAAGTGTGTGCTCTGGGGCTGGACCTGCTGGCTTCCCATCATCCAGAGTACAGTGGCAGGAAATGTCATGGGGAAACAAAAGGCTTGGATTTGAAATGCCACATTAGCTTCTTCAAAAATACTTAATGGGCGCCTGGGTGGCTCAGTCAGTTAAGCGGCTCCCTTTGGCTCAGGTCATGGTCCTGGGGTCCTGGGATCAAGCCCCACATCGGGCTCCCTGCTTGGATGGGAGCCTGCTTCTCCCTCTCCCTCCACCCTACCCCCTGCTCTGCTCTCTCTTGCAAATAAATAAATAAATAAATAAATAAATAAATAAATAAATAAATAAATAAATAAATAAAATGTTTAATTAAAAAACAATACTTAAAAGGAAGGCTACATGTTTTTCAGGGTAACATCTTTTTTTCCCCCTTTTAACTCTATAAAAACACAAGGTCCCTTATAACCTAGTGATTCTCAGTGGAATTTGTATTTAAAGAATGGCTTAAGAGTTCTTTAATGCACTGAGGTTATCATTGAAGTATTTATGGCAAATTATAATATAAAGTAACAGCCTCACTCTGTGGCTGGTTAGCTTAGTTATAGGATCATAAAATGATAAAGTATAAAACTGGAGGGGAACTTGGAGGTCATTGGCCTGACTTTCAAAGCAAAGGAGGAATCCTTCAAGCTTTCCTGAGGAAGACTGCGTACTCTCTGCCTTAACTAATCCAGTGAGGGCAGAGTCTTAGTCTCCCAGAAGCTGGTTCTACTTTGGGGCAACCCACTCACTGTTTGGCACAGCAATGTTGTTTCCCCAAAGCCCTAACACTAAACTGCAATGATGGAGCTCACTTTAAGTTTCTTAACAGTGACCTTATTGCCATGAAAGTTCATTGGCCATTAGATATTTCCAATACCAGCTGAAGATTTACCTCAAATTCTGGACAAAGAGTCACCTGCTTACCTCAGGTACAGGCTTACTCCTAACCTGGGCCTTGTTATTTTAGCAACATCTCCAGTTTTCAATATTCCTTCATATGCTCTACCTCATTAGTCCAAAGACTCCTGAATAAGAAGTTAGAGCAATATTCATTGTCCTCAAGAGAAAATAAGTCTCAGTGGAGTTGGTGATAAATCTCAAACTACACACACCTGGTTATGACCAAGCTGACCCCAAATTTCAGGTCTTCATCATCTCACTGAAGGATTTCAGTGGTACTGAACCTACCAATGGGTTAAAATGCTAGCATGTATAAGGGTTGTCTGGTGTGCTTGTTGTAGATGTAGATTTCCAAAGGTGCTAACTCAGCAGCTCTACAGCATGTGTTTTCCACAGTGCCTCTACCAAGTCTGTGGCTTGTGTCCAGGTTAGGAGGTTAGACTCTGATCACAGACAGACCTCACTTCTCAGCAGCCTCTCTAGCAACTGTAGTGAGTATGGACCTCTATGCCTGCTATGAGGAATATATCCCATAGAGCCCCTAATAGAGGGGGTTCAGCAGTGCTGCCTATGTGTACCTATTTGAGCTTCCTAAGTAATCTATGCAAAATCCAAATATCCCTGCCCTGATTCCCATTTTACCCTTCTCTGATTTCCTAGAATCATAAAACCTCAGAATTGCAAGGAATCTTAAAGTCTTTCTGATCCAATCAATCTTTTACTCATTTAGTTATGCTTTATTACTACAAACTATGGAACGTGCCATTTTATGTGTCTATGTGTAGTACTCTGGACACTGTTAAAGTCCTTTGAATAAGCCATAGTTGTGAACCATGAGCTATTTATCTTATAGATATTTATTGAGTAGCTCCCTATCATGTAATCAACACAGTGTGAATCCACTGGCCAGAATACAACAAAATAGACATGTCCCTGCACTCTTGCAGAAACTTAATTTTAGGTACCAATACTTTATTTTTTTTTATTTTACCTTTTTTTATTATTATTATGTTATGTTAATCACCATACATTATATCATTAGTTTTTGATATAGTGTTCAATGATTCATTGTTTGTGTATAACACCCAGTGCTCCTTGCAGAACATGCCCCTTTAATACCCATCACCAGGCTAACCCAACCCACCAGCACCTCCCCTCTAGAACCCTAGTTTGTTTCTCAGAGTCCATAGTCTCTCATGATTCTTCTCCCCTCTGATTTCTCCCCCTTCATTCTTCCCCTCCTGCTATACTCTTCTTCTTTTTTTTTTTTAACATATAATATATTCTTTGTTTCAGCGGTACAGATCTGAGATTCAACAGTCTTGCACAATTCACAGTGCTGACCATAGCACATACCCTCCCCAATGTCTATCACCCAGCTGCCCCATCCCTCCCACCCACCACCACTCTAGCAACCCTCAATTTGTTTCTTGAGATTAAGAATTCCTCATATCAATGAGGTCATATGATACATATCTTTCTCTGATTGACTTATTTCGCTCAGCATAATACCCTCCAGTTCCATCCACGTCATTGCAAATGGCAAGATTTCATTCCTTTTGATGGCTGCATAATATTCCATTATATATATATATATATATATATATATATATATATATATATACCACTTCTTCTTTATCCATTCATCTGTTGATGGACATCTTGGCTCTTTCCAGAGTTTGGTTACTGTGGACATTGCTGCTATAAACATTGGGGTGCACATACCAATTCGTATCCCTACATTTGTATCTTTGGGGTAAATACCCAGTAGTGCAATTATTGGGTCATAGGGTAGCTCTATTTTCAACTTTTTGAGGAACCTCCATACTGTTTTCCAGAGTGGCTGCACCAGCTTGCATTCCCAACAGGGTAGGAGGGTTCCCTTTTCTCCACATCCCTGCCAACATCTGTCATTTCCTGACTTGTTAATTTTAGCCATTCTGACTGGTGTGAGGTGATACTCATTGAGGTTTTGATTTGGATTTCCCTGATGCCGAGTGATGCTGAGCACTTTTTCATGTGTCTGTTGGCCATTTGGGTGTCTTCTTTGGCATAATGTCTGTTCATGTCTTCTGCCCATTTCTGGATCGGATCATTTGTTCTTTGGGTGTTGAGTTTAAGAAGTTCTTTATAGATTTTGGATACTAGCCCTTTATCTGATATGTCATTTGCAAATATCTTCTCCCATTCTGTCAGTTGTATTTTGGTTTTGTTGACTGTTTCCTTTGCTTTGCAAAAGCTTTTTATCTTGATGAAGTCCCAAAAGTTCATTTTTTGCCCTTGCTTCCCTTGCCTTTGGCTATGTTTCTGAAAGAAGATGCTGTGGCTGAGGTCGAAGAGGTTGCTGCTGTGTTCTCCTTTAGGATTTTGATGGACTCCTGTCTCACATTTAGGCCTTTCATCCATTTTGAGTGTATTTTTGTGTGTGGTGTAAGGAAATGGTCCAGTTTCATTCTTCTATATGTGGCTGTCCAATTTTCCCAACACCATTTGTTGAAGAGACTGTCTTTTTTCCATTGGACATTCTTTCCTGCTTTGTTGAAGATGAGTTGACCATAGAGTTGAGGGTCCATTTCTGGGCTCTCTATTCTGCTCCATTGATCTATGTGTCTGTTTTCGTGCCAGTACCATACTGTCTTGATGATTACAGCTTTGTAATAGAGCTTGAAGTCTGGAATTCTGATGCTGCCAGCTTTGCTTTTCTTTTTCTTTTATTTAAAGATTTTATTTATTTATTTAATTGACACAGAGAGAGAGAGACAGCGAGAGAGGGAACACAAGCAGGGGGAATGGGAGAGGGAGAAGCAGGCTTCCCGCCGAACAGGGAGCTTGATGCGGGGCTCGATCCCATGACCCTGGTATCATGACCTGAGCCGAAGGCAGTTGCTTAACTAACTGAGCCACCCAGGCGCCCCGTTGCTTTTTTTTTTCAACATTCCTCTGGCTATTCGGGGTCTTTTCTGGTTCCATACAAATTTTAGGATTATTTGTTCCATTTCTTTGAAAAAAGTGGATAGTATTTTGATAGGGATTGCATTGAATGTGTAGATTGCTCTAGGTAACACTGACATCTTCACAATATTTGTTCTTCCAATCCATGAGCATGGAACGTTTTTCCATTTCTTTGTGTCTTCCTCAATTTCTTTCATGAGTATTCTAGAGTTTTCTGAGTACAGATCCTTTGCCTCTTTGGTTAGATTTATTCCTAGGTAACTTATGATTTGGGGTACAGGTGTAAATGAGATCGACTCCTTAATTTCTCTTTCTTCTGTCTTGTTGTTGGTGTATAGGAATGCCACTGATTTCTGTGCATTGATTTTATATCCTGCCACTTGACTGAATTCCTGTATGAGTTCTAGCAGCTTTGGGGTGGAGCCTTTTGGGTTTTCCACATAAAGTATCATATCATCTGCAAAGAGTGAGAGTTTGACTTCTTCTTTGCTTTTTTGGATGCCTTTTATTTCTTTTTGTTGTCCGATTGCTGTGGTTAGGACTTCTAGTACTATGTTGAATAGCAGTGGTTATAGTGGACATCCCTGTCATGTGCCTGACCTTAGGGGGAAAGCTATCAGTTTTTCCCTGTTGAGAATGATATTCCCTATGGGTTTTTCATAGATGGCTTTTGTGATATTGAGGTATGTACCCACTATCCCTATACTCTGAAGAGTTTTGATCAAGAAAGGATGCTGTACTTTGTCAAATGCTGTTTCTGCATCTATGGAGAGGATCATATGGCTCTTGTTCTTTCTTCTATTAATGTATTGTATCACAGTAACTGATTTGTGGATGTTGAACCAACCTTGCAGCCCAGGCATAAATCCCACTTGGTCATGGTGAATAATCTTTTTAATGTATTGTTGGATCCTATTGGCTAGTATTTTGGTGAGAATTTTTGCATCCATGTTCATCAGGGGTATCGGTCGTAATTCTCCTTCTTGGTGGGGTCTTTTTCTGGTTTTGGGATCAATGGTGGCCTCATAAAATGAGTTTGGAAGTTTTCCTTCCATTTCTATTTTTTGGAACAGTTTCAGAAGGATAGGTATTAATTCTTCTTGTAATGTTTGGTAGAATTCCCCTGGGAAGCCATCTGGCCCTGGGCTCTTGTTTGTTGGGAGATTTTTGATCACTGCTTCAGTTTCCTTAGTGGTTATAGGTCTGTTCAGGTTTTGTATTTCTTCCTGGTTCAGTTTTGGTAGTTTATACTTCTCTAGGAATGCAACCATTTCTTCCAAATTGTCTTAATTTGCCAGCATATAGTTGCTCATAATATGTTCTTATAATTGTTTGTATTTCTTTGGTGTTGGTTGTGATCTCTCCTCTTTCATTCATGATTTTATTTATTTAGGTCCTTTCTCCTTTCTTTTTGATATGTCTGGCCAGGGATCTATCATCTTATTAATCTTTCAGTGAACAAGCTCCTAGTTTCATTGATCTGTTCTACTGTTCTTTTGGTTTCTATTTCATTGATTTCTTCTCTGATCTTTATTATTTCTCTTCTCCTGCTGAGTTTAGGCTTTACTTGTTGTTCTTCCTCCAGCTCCTTTAGTTGTAGGGTTAGGTTGTGTATTTGAGACCTTTCTTTTTTCTTGAGAAAGGCTTGTTTTGCTATGTTCTTTCCTCTTAGGACCGCCGTTGCTGTATCCCGAAGATTTTGAACTGTTGTGTTTTCATTTTCATTGGTTTCCATGAATTTTTTTTTAACTCTTTAATTTCCTGGTTGACCCATTCATTTTTTAGCAGGATGCTGTTTAGCCTCCATGTATTTGAGTTCTTTCTGACTTTCCTCTTGTGATTGAGTTCTAGTTTCAAAGCATTGTGGTCTGAAAATAGACAGGGAATTATCCCAATCTTTTGGTACCAGTTGAGACCTGATTTGTGATCCAGGATGTGATCTATTCTGGAGAATGTTCCATGGGCATGAGAGAAGAATGTGTATTCTGTTGCTTTGGGATGGAATGTTCTGAATATATCTTGAAGTCCGTTTGGTCCAGTGTGTCATTTAAAGTCTTTATTTCCTTGTTGATCTTTTGCTTAGATGATCTGTCCATTTCAGTGAGGGGGGCTGTTAAAGTCCCCCACTATTATTGTATTGTTGTGAATGTGTTTTTGCTTTTGTTTTAATTGGCTTACATAATTGGCTGCTCCCTTGTTAGGGGCATAGATATTTAAAATTTTTAGATCTTCTTGTTGGATAGACCCTTTAAGTAGGATTTGGTGTCCTTCCTCATCTCTTATTACAGTCTTTGATTTAAAATCTAATTTGTCTGATATAAGGATTGCCAGCCCAGCTTTCTTTTGGTGTCCATTAGCATGGTAAATGGTTTTCCACCCCCTCACTTTCAATCTGGGGGTGCCTTGGGTCTAAAATGAGTCTCTTGCAGACAGCGTATCATTGGCCTTGTTTTTTATCTAATCTGATGGCCTGTGTTTTTGATTGGGGCATTTAGCCCATTTACATTCAGGGTAACTATTGAAAGATAGGAATTTAGTGCCATTGTATTACCTGGAAGGTGACTGTTACTGTATATTGTCTGTGTTCCTTTCTGGTCTATGTTGCTTTTAGGCTCTCTCTTTGCTTAGAAGACCCCTTTCAATATTTCTTGTAGGTCTGCTTTCGTGTTTGCAAATTCCTTTAGATTTTGTTTGTCCTAGAAGCTTTTTACCTCTTCTTCTATTCTCAATGACAGCCTAGCTGGATATAGTATTATTGGCTGCATATTTTTCTCATTCAGTGCCCTGAATATGTCATATCAGTCCTTTCTGGCCTGCCAGGTCTCTGTGGATAGGTCTGTTGCCAATCTAATGTTTCTACCATTGTAGGTTACAGATCTCTTCTCCCGAGCTGCTTTCAGGATTTTCTTTTTGTCTCTGAGACTCGTAAGTTTTACTATTAGATTTCAGGGTGTTGACCTACTTTTATTGATTTTGAGAGGGGTTCTCTGTGCCTCCTGGATTTTGATGCCTGTTTCCTTCTCCAGATTAGGGAAGGTCTCTACTATAATTTGCTCCAATATACCTCTCTTTCTTCTTCTTCTGGGATCCCAATTATTCTAATGTTGTTTCATCTTATGGTATCACTTATCTCTTGAATTCTGCCCTCCTGATCCAGTAGTTGTTCACCTCTCTTTTTCTCAGCTTCTTTATTCCCCATCATTTGGTCTTCTATTTCACTAATTCTCTTTTCTGACTCATTTATCCTAGCAGTTAGAGCCTCCATTTTTATTGCACCTCATTAATATCCTTTTTGATTTTGAACATAGATTTTTGTTCTTTTCTTTCTCCAGAAAGGTTTTCTCTAATATCTTCCATGCTTTTTTCAAGCCCAGCTAGTATCTTTAAAATCATCATTCTGAACTCTAGTTCTGACATGTTATTAATGTCCATATTGATTAGGACCCTTGCAGTCGGTACTGCCTCTTGTTCTTTTTGTTGAGAACATCCTCATGCCTATTTGCAGGCACAGACCTCTATTATCCTTCCTTTCCTCTCCTTCTGAATTTTTCCCAACAGCATGTTAACCTAATTCACCTTATGTTAAAAAAAAAAAAATCTACCTCTGTCATAGATCCTTTTGCTCCTTTCCCAAACTCATGGGATTCTCTACACTCATTGTGTGTACTTCCCGTTCTCCCACTCACTCCTCAACACAGGCCATCCAGCCCATTGCTATGCTTAGGTGGCTTATCATCAGGTTTGTGCTGGCTTCTTCACTTCCAGGTTTGACAGACATCTCTGGACTCTATGCTGGGAAGTCTTTAGCATCTGCCAGCACCACTGTCCATACCCCCCTTGATACTACACCAGCTCGTTTCTCCACACACACATTCTGCTTCCTTCACAGCCTCTGAATAGAACCTTGTTGCTCAATGTGAGTATTCCTTTGGGGTCTTAGGATTTTGTCTTTCTGATTCTCACCCTGTCTCTGGGTGAGTTCATATGAAGAGTAATGATGGCTTCAATTTTATAGTGATAACTCAAACATCTACAATTCCAGTACAGATTTTTCTTATATGGTTCAGTCATGTGTATCCACCAGTTCCCTGGATTCTCAACCTGAATGTCCACAGGTAAGCTTTAACATGGGTTGTATACATGGAGTAGTACTGGAGTATTGTGTAGTCAATGCTAAATAAAAACCAAAACTGGAATGTGCAGAAATAGGATTTGGTTAACTTGTGGACTCATTTTTACTTCTTTGTTTAATTTTTTTTAAAAAACAAAGTTCTTGGAATAGATTGGTATATTCTCTTAAAGACTTACAAAGATCAATTTCTTTGCAGTGTTGCATCACAAGGGACTCAGGGACCATGACCTGCTGGTGTGTATATATATTTACAAAAACAAAATGAACAAACCACCCATTGGGATATAAGGTAGAAATCACAAACTAAAGACTGTGGCTTGTTTAGGTACAATACCTTGATTCCCAAAGTTAGTTACAGTAGGTCTTATTGTTTTTGTGACAGGATATATTCAGATTGCTGTAGTCTTCATTTGATGGAACAAAATACTATTAATCTAAATATTTGTAAAGAAAGTACCTATATCTAGATTAAAAAAATAATCAGCAGGTCCAACATGGCATTGATCATCTCCTCACTTTCTGCAAAACAAAACAGATCAGAATACAATGCACTCTTCCTCCAGATTTCTCTCTCTCCCAGGGAAGACATTATCATCTAGCAGTTTCCCACTATCTCTGCCCCTGTCTATCCCCACATCTTAAAAAAAAAAAAAAATCAACTACTGTTGCTGTACTTCTTAATGTTCTATAGGGGTTTAAGCAGTTTTCTTCATACTCATGCCCTTTGAGATGAGGCAAAGAGAGCAGGTACAGACTGAATATGGGCATCTTCAAATATGTTGATGAATATTTTGCCTTGGAAAAGCAATAGGATTCATACTATTTAGAATTACAAGGTACATTAGTCTAGATATGCAATGCTACATTAATAAATAAATGCCAAAATTCCACTGGTTTAGCAAAGGGAAGATCTGTGTCTCACTCAAGCAAATTTCAAGGGGGTCGGTTGGTGCTCTTGTATTTTGTAGCTCTGCCACCTGAAACAGGGATCCCAGGGTGGTTCATCTTCACAAAAGAGGAAGAGAGGCCTAGAATTTCAGATGGGGTATGGTTAAGGCCCAGACATGGAAGTGGCTTACATCATGTGCGACTATAAACCATGGCCCACAACACAGTCATGTCCCAAAATGATTGCCATAGAGGCTGGGAAAGGAACATTTGGTTGTGCCAACAGTCTCCATCACAGTAAGGAATATGTTTTCGTTTAAAATGCCATATTAATTGGAAAGAAGCCTAAGTTGATCAAGTCCTAAACAAAAAAATTTTAAGCAGTAATCCAATATGATCATCTTTAATAAGATAAAAAATACGGTCTTCTGTTTCTTTGACAAAGTTTTAGAAATAAATGATGTAGAGACTGATGAACCTTGCTTTTGCTGCAACAGCTTCTGGAATATGATATCAGAGGGTGCTGGTCTTCTGATTATTAGGAACTGGAAAGAGAAGCATACAGAAACCTGATTTGTTGGACCTTTTGACAACTCATATGGTATTTGAGGATAATTTAACTTCTCATGAGTTCTGTGGAACTCACCGTTAAAACCTGGTGCCAAGTACAGTCATGTCTAAGACCAACCACTGATGATTACAACCATGCTGAAGGACAAATAAAAGACCTCAGAAAAGTCTTACAATGGAAGCACGATTGACAGGAAAAGTGGTGGGTGGGCAGTTTGGTGCCACTATTACCTGCTTTGTCCTGAAAGACTGATAAACCAGCCACTCTTTTTTCTGCAAGAGCCTGGGATTAAGCAAACTGTTAAATAGAGAAAGGTTATCCCTTTCCATCAGAAAGAAGTTTTGATATGCAGCTTTCAGTTGCCATCTGCCATACTGTCTCCATAATCCACCCATAATTTCAGTTTCCTCTTCCTCCACTGATGTTCAGACCACCATCCTCTGAATTACTAAAGTGGACTCTTAAGTGGATTCTCAGCTCCCCTGGTCCACCAGACTCGTTCTAGGCAGTAGTGTTAATTGCAGCCTCATCTTCAATTCACTTTCCATACTGGAGCCAAAGCATTGTTTGTCTAATTCAAAAATCTAAATGTCATGGCCATCTTTAAAATACTTCCAACTGCTCATACACTGTAACCTGAGTTCTATGGCTGGCATGACCAGGCCCTTCTCACCTCTCCACTTTCATCTCTCCCTCCACTCCCCATGCTCTATACAGATTGACATTCTTTCACTTCCTTGGAAGTCCTGAAATTTTTCTAATGTCTGATGCTTCATGTATGCTTTCCCCTCTGTCTGTCTGAAATCTTCTTCCATCCAACACCACCTAACTCTTGCCAAGCATTCAAGTCTCAGCTTCAGCCTTTCCTGATTCAAGCCACTGTGCCTCTGTCCACCAAGTTAGAGAGATTAAGGTTACCCCTCGGCAACTTCCACCACCCCTCTGAAAGCAAGTATTACTCCATGTTTATTGCCTCCCTGGACAAAACTTCTATTTTACTCATCATTCTATAATCAGAGCACAGGACAGCATAAGAGGTACCAAATTAACAATTATCAAATGAAGAGTTTCCACTCTACCCTTTTTCCATCTGTCTAAGTCATTACTTGTCTTTCTGGCCTCAAGTGTCATTCCCTTTCTTGAAGTTTACTGTGACTCTAGTCTGGATTCAGCACACAGTGATTCCCTCCATCAGAGCATTCATCTCACTCTAGTATAATTGTCTGTCCCCACCATTTGTAGAAAGGACAAGAATGGTGCTTACTCAACACATTATCTCTAGCTACCATTAAAATCCCCAGTACAAAATTAGTACGAGTAAGTAACTACCAGATGCAAGAATAAATCCTGCATAGCTCACTACCTAAGCTGGAATTTTGACATAGTCTGACAGGCAGATAAATCACGGTTGAGATAACCTTATGTAAATGATCTTAATTAATAAAAGGTAGCTCTGTTTTATGACCTATCTGAGAGGTATCTGCCACCCACCTGTGCATGGAGGTACATTAGAAAGCCCTTCTAGGCAGAGACTGGGTCACTCTCTGAAACCTCTCCATATCTGTCTGCTTCAATGCTCAGACAGACTCTCAGACAAAGCCCAAAGCCTTACCACTCTGACCTAAGGATTATCGAGGGGCCCTTCACAATGACCGTAAGGATATTTTTACTTCCTGATACCCAGAGACCAAGTCAGGCCCACAAGTCTTATTATAGTAATATCAGTGCAGAATGAGCAAGATCAATCCTAGCAAAGCGAATAAGATCCCTCAAAGAATACAGATTTTGTCAGTATGTGGTCATGATGCATTCATATATTTTCCATAAACATTTACTGAATGCATGATGAGTGCCAAGGGATGGGTTAAATGCTGCATGTACATGAACACTGCATTCCTTATAAATTGCCTTGAGAGGGAGATGTTCTTATCTCTGTTTTCAAAGATGAAGAAACTAAAGATGAGAAGAGTGAAATAAATGGCAGGCGGTACCAAGCACCATGTTTATATAATCCAAAGCTTGTGTTCTGTTCACCAAAATCCTCTCAAGGACTAGTCATTTGTTAACCATCACAAAGAAGACTGCACACATGCATTTCCAGGCTCACTGTTCTTCACTTTTGCCTTAACTCATTCTTTATGAAGCCCTAGGAGTCCCCAGGAGGAGTCTCATATGTGTTTGTATGTCATTCACCCCAAAGCACTACAGTCTTCTATCCAGAGTTGCCCTCAACGTACTGAGGTGAAATTTCTCCATCAGCGGGGTCTGTGTCTTACTTCTTGGGGCCTGATGTCCTTATGAATTATAGTCCAGATGCCCCGCACTACATGTGACCCAAATACAGGTCCACAAGGAGCACAGGCAGGTGATGTGTAACTTATTGCATTCCTGTCCCATGACCTGCCTCTCCCTGGGGCACTAGAGCAGGCTCCCTGTGCTTTGACCCTTCCTTCCTTCCCCCAGAAACCTCAGTCACTGTGAAAATAGATTCCTCTTGGTTCATCCATATCATCCTTTTAGGATGTAGCTTGGAATCTTGCTATATTAATACCTTCTTAACACGGTTGAGGCCCCATCTAGCTTCTGTATATACTCCCAAGAATACACAGAAACAGAAACATCTGTTTGAACCACACACTACAAAGGACAATAAATAAAACAGTCTTGCCTGGTCTGTGTGCTTTAATTCAGCTCCTATACCCTTCACTCTCTTCCCTCAGGGGAGGTTATACTGTGGAAAACCTAAGCTCCAGAATCCTGTTATGGCAGGACAGTGGTGGTGACATGCTTCCCTCTCATCCAGGAGCTCATGGGCATTTCTGTGTGATTCCCTCTGTGTCTACAGAGTGCTCTGCCATAGCACTACTCTAGGAAGTACTTACGGTATGGCCACCTCCCACAGCCAATGAGAGTGACTGTCTAGGATTTATGAGTATCTCATATGTGCCCTATGCAGTAGACTTACCTGGGAGCATTGCTGCTACATTCCTGGTTCTATGAGAAGGCAGGCAGGAAGCCCTCAGCCCTTCTTTTGAAGCCCACTTGAAGGGCGGTAGCTGCTGTGCCAGCTGCCTTGGAGGGGGAATGCCTGAGAACTACCTCTGGGAATCAGTGGGGCAAAAGGAAGAGAATGTCCCAGGAGGAAGGAGGAGAGGACCCACCAGCAGGAGAGTAACCTTGAGACCCAAATGAAGAGAGGTCTGTGGACAAAGACATCCCAGTTCTAGGGTTGAGGAAAAGGGCAGCATGGCCTCGGTTCAGGGTCAGTTATGTCATGGCTGGAGGCACCTCTGCAGGGAGGAAGGCAGACATCACAGCAGTTTTTCTGCTTCTGTGTCTTGGTCTAGTCCTAACTTGATATGGTTTTGTCCCCACCAGCATGTAGACTGATGTGGGGCAGTGTGCCTTGATAAACTTGCTTCTGAAACTCTGGGCCCCTTTGCTTGCTAGGCGGTGTTGTCATGGGGATTGCTACTGGCAAAAGCCAGTCACACAAATGTGTGAGCCTTGTGGCATTTGGACACACACACACACAAACACACACACACACACTGCATTATTTCACAGCATTGATGAATCCCTGAAATAAATCATCTAAGTTATGCAGCTTGATTTGGGCTGGAGATCTTTAATGATTTTACAATTGCCATCCAAAAAATAAATAAATAAATAAAGTGCCCTGAAGCATTTACAGTGTTTGTTTGAATATTTAATGGGAGCTGCTGGAAAACTGTTTTATCATGCATTACTTAGACTTGTAGGTGGATTGCTGTTTTATTTGGAGTACAATATACTTGGTAATCTTTCTATATACAAAATGCTTTTATAGAGAGGTAAATTTGTATTTTACCCAGGATGTCCTGGGGTGGGGATAATTATTTAAATAATATAGGTTGAGAAGTCAAACTGATAGAAAAACCATCCATTAGTAAGACATCCTTCAACTCGTCCTAGACACCAGGGTGTCTGAAAAGGTTGACCCTTCACCTTTGCCCCAGAAGTGCAGGATCCTTCACATAACAGGGACTGATGGGTCAAGAGAGGCCCCCTCTTGTGAGATGTTCTTGCTAGTGTGTGGCAAGGAACAGGACCAGCCTGGAAAGAAAGAAAAATGAGACAAGGTATAGGGAGTTGAGGGCTGGGAAAGAAGAATCTTGTGGTTTCTCTGTTACTTTTTTTTAATAAAAAAATTTTTATTATTATGTTATGTTAATCACCATACATTACATCATTAGTTTTTGATGTAGTGTTCCATGATTCGTTGTTTGCGTATAACACCCAGTGCTCCATGCAAAACGTGCCCTCTTTAATACCCATCACCAGGCTAACCCATTCTCCCACCCCCTCCCCTCTAGAATCCTCAGTTAGTTTTTCAGATTCTATCATCTCTCATGGTTCATCTCCCCCTCCGATTTCCCCCACTTCATTCTTCCCCTACTGCTATCTTCTTCTTTTTCTTTTTTCTTTTGAAATATAATGTATTATTTGTTTCAGAAGTACAGATCTGTGATTCAACAGTCTTGCACAATTTACAGAATTCACCATAGCACATACCCTCCCAAAGCCTATCACCCAGACACCCCATCCCTCCCACCCCCACCACTACAGCAACCCTCAGTTTCCTGAGATTAAGAATTCCTGATAGCAGTGAGATCATATGATACATGTCTTTCTCTGATTGACTTATTTCACTCAGCATAACACTCTCCAGTTCTATCCACGTTGTTGCAAATGGCAAGATCTCATTCCTTTTCATGGCTGCATAATATTCCATTATATGTATATATACCACATCTTCTTTATCCATTCATCTGTCGATGGACATCTTGGCTCTTTCCACAGTTTAGCTATTGTGGACATTGCTGCTATAAACATTGAGGTGCACGTACCAATTCGGATCCCTACATTTGTATCTTTGGTAGTGCAATTCCTGGATCATATGGTAGCTCTATTTTCAACTTTTTGAGGAACCTCCATACTGTTTTCCAGAGTGGCTGCACCAGCTTGCATTCCCAGCAGGGTAGGAGGGTTCCCTTTTCTCCACATCCCTGCCAACATCTGTCGTTTCCTGACTTGTTAATTTTAGCCATTCTGATTGGTGTGAGGTGATACTCATTGAGGTTTTGATTTGGATTTCCCTGATGCCGAGTGATGCTGAGCACTTTTTCATGTGTCTGTTGGCCATTTGGATGTCTTCTTTGGAAAAAATGTCTGTTCATGTCTTCTGCCCATTTCTTGAATGGATTATTGGTTCTTTGGGTGTTGAGTTTAAGAAGTTCTTTATAGATTTTGGATACTAGCCCTTTATCTGATATGTCATTTGCAAATATCTTCTCCCATTCTGTCGCTTGTCTTTTGGCTTTGTTGACTGTTTCTTTTGCTGTTCAAAAGTTTTTTATCTTGATGAAGTCCCAATAGTTCATTTTTGCCCTTGCTTCCCTTGCCTTTGGCTATGTTTCTGAAAGAAGATGCTGTGGCTGAGGTCGAAGAGGTTGCTGCTGTGTTCTCCTTTAGGATTTTGATGGACTCCTGTCTCACATTGAGGTCTTTCAATCACTTTGAGTCTATTTTTGTGTGTGGTGTAAGGAAATGGTCCAGTTTCATTCTTCTGCATGTGGCTGTCCAATTTTCCCAACACCATTTGTTGAAGAGACTGTCATTTTTCCATTGGACATTCTTTCCTGCTTTGTCAAAGATTAGTTGACCTTAGAATTGAAGGTCCATTTCTGGGCTTGATGATGATGACAGCTTTGTAATAGAGCTGGAAGTCCGGAATTGTGATGCCGCCAGCATTGCTTTTCTTTTTGAACATTCCTCTGGCTATTCAGAGTCTTTTCTGGTTCCATACAAATTTTAGGATTATTTGTTCCATTTCTTTGAAAAAAGTGGATGGTATTTTGATAGGGATTGCATTGAATGTGTAGATTGCTCTAGGTAGCATTGACATCTTCACAACATTAGTTCTTCCACTCCACGAGCATGGAACCTTTTTCCATTTCTTTGAGTCTTCCTCAATTTCTTTTACGAGTATTTTATAGTTTTCTGAGCACAGATTCTTTGTCTCTTTGGTTAGATTTATTCCTAAGTATCTTATGGTTTTGGGTGCAATTGTAAATGAGATCGACTCCTTAATTTCTCTTTCTTCTGTCTTGTTGTTGGTGTATAGGAATGCCACTGATTTCTGTGCATTGATTTTATATCTTGCCACTTTACTGAATTCCTGTATGAGTCTAGCAGTTTTGGGGTGGAGTCTTTTGGGTTTTCCACATAAAGTATCATATCATCTGCAAAGAGTGAGAGTTTGACTTCTTTGCCAAGTCGGATGCCTTTTATTTCCTTTTGTTGTCCAATTGCTGTGGCTAGGACTTCTAGTAATATGTTGAATAGCAGTGGTTATAGTGGACATCCCTGCCATGAGCCTGACCTTAGGAGGAAAGCTCTCAATTTTTCCCAATTGAGAATGATATTCACTGTGGGTTTTTCATAGATGGCTTTTATGATATTGAGGTATGTACCCTCTATCCCTATACTCTGAAGAGTTTTGATCAAGAAAGGATGCTGTCCTTTGACAAATGCTTTTCCTGCATCTATGGAGAGGATCATATGGTTCTTGTTCTTTCTTTTATTAATGTATTGTAGCACATTGATTGATTAGCAGATGTTGAACCAACCTTGCAGCCCAGGCATAAAGCCCACTTGGTCGTGGTGAATAATCCTTTTGATATACTGTTGGATCCTATTGGCTAGTATTTTGGTGAGAATTTTTGCATCCATGTTCATACAGGATATTGGTCTGTAATTCTCCTTTTTGAAGTGGTCTTTGTCTGGTTTGGGGATCAAGGTAATGGTGGCTTCATAAAACGAGTTTGGAAGTTTTCCTTCCATTTTTATTTTTTTTTGAACATTTTCAGAAGAATAGGTAGTAATTCTCTTGAAATGCTTGGTAGAATTCCCCTGGGAAGCCATCTGGCCCTGGGCTCTTGTTTGTTGGGAGATTTTTGATCACTGCTTCAATTTCCTTACTGGTTATAGGTCTGTTCAGGTTTTCTATTTCTTCCTGGTTCAGTTTTGGTAGTTGATACATCTCTAGGAATGCATCCATTTCTTCCAGATATCAAATTTGCTGGCATAGAGTTGCTCATAATATATTCTTATAATTGTTTGTATTTCTTTGGTGTTGGTTGTGATCTCTCCTCTTTCATTCATGATTTTGTTGATTTGGGTCATTTCTCTTCTCTTTTTGATAAGTCTGGCCAGGGGTTTATCAATCATGTTAATTCTTTCAAAGAACCAGCTCCTAGTTTCATTGATCTGTTCTACTGTTCTTTTGGTTTCTATTTCATTGATTTCTTCTCTGATCTTAATTATTTCTCTTCTACTGCTGGATTTAGGCTTTATTTGCTGTTCTTTCTCCAGCTCCTTTAGGTGTAGGGTTAGGTTGTGTATTTGAGACCTTTCTTGTTTCTTGAGAAAGGCTTGTATTACTATTTACTTTCCTCTTACGACTGCCTTTGCTGCATCCCAAAGATTTTAAACAGTTGTGTTTTCATTTTCATTGGTTTCCATGAATTTTTTTAATTCTTCTTTAATTTCCTGGTTGACCCATTCATTCTTTAGTAGGATGCTCTTTAGCCTCCATGTATTTGAGTTCTTTCTGACTTTCCTCTTGTGATTGAGTTCTAGTTTCAAGGCATTGTGGCCTGAAAATATGAAGGGAAAGATCCCAATCTTTTGGTATCAGTTGAGACCTGATTTGTGACCTAGGATGTGATCTATTCTGGAGAATGTTCCATGGGCATGAGAGAACAATGTGTATTCTGTTGCTTTGCGATGAAATGTTCTGAATATATCTGTGAAGTCCATTTGGTCCAGTGTGTCAATTAAAGTCTTTATTTCTTTGTTGATCTTTTGCTTAGATGATCTGTCCATTTCAGTGAGGGGGATGTTAAAGCCCCCCACTATTATTGTATTGTTGTCAATGTGTTTCTTTGCTTTTGTTATTAATTGGCTTATATAAGTGCCTGCTCCCATGTTAGGGGCATAGATATTTACAATTGTTAGACCTTCTTGTTGGATAGACCCTTCAAGTAGGATATAGTGTCCTTCCTCATCTCTTATTATAGTCCTTGTTTTAAAATCTAATTTGTCTGATATAAGGATTGCCAGCCCAGCTTTCTTTTGGTGTCCATTAGCATGGTAAATGGTTTTGCACCCCCTCACTTTCAATCTGGGGGTGTCTTTGGGTCTAAAATGAGTCTCTTGCAGACAGCATAATGATGGGTCTTGTTTTTTAATCCAGTCTGATAGCCTGTGTCTTTTGATTGGGGCATTTAGCCCATTTACATTCAGGGTAACTATTGAAAGATAGGAATTTAGGGCCATTGTATTGCCTGTAAGGTGACTGTTACCATATATTGTCTGTGTTCCTTTCTGGTCTGTGTTGCTTTTAGGCTCTCTCTTTGCTTAGAGGACCCCTTTCAATATTTCTTGTAGGGCTGGTTTTGTGTTTGCAAATTCCTTTAGTTTTTGTTTGTCCTGGAAGCTTTTTATCTCTCCTTCAATGTTCAATGACAGCCTAGCTGGATAGAGTATTCTTGGCTGCATATTTTTCTCATTTAGTGCTCTGAATTTATCATGCCCGTCCTTTCTGGCCTGCCAGGTCTCTGTGGATAGGTCTGTTGCCAATCTAATGTTTCTACCGTTGTAGGTTACATATCTTTTCTCCCGAGCTGCTTTCAGGATTTTCTCTTTGTCTCTGAGACTCGTAAGTTTCCTATTAGATTTCGGGGTGTTGACCTATTTTTATTGATTTTGAGGGAGGTTCTCTGTGCCTCCTTGATTTTGATGCTTGTTTCCTTCCCCAAATTAGGGAAGTTCTCTGCTATAATTTGCTCCAATATACCTTCTGCCCCCTCTCTCTGTCTTCTTCTTCTGGGATCCCAATTATTCTATTGCCGTTTTGTCTTATGGTATCACTTATCTTTCGAAGTCTGCCCTCCTGATCCAGTAGTTGTTTATCTCTCTTTTTCCCAGCTTCTTTATTTTCCATCATTTGGCCTTCTATATCACTAATTCTCTCTTCTGCCTCATTTATCCTAGCAGTTAGAGCCTCCATTTTTTATTGCACCTCATTAGTAACCTTTTTGATTTCAATTTGGTTCGATTTTAGTTCTTTTATTTCTCCAGAAAGGGTTTCTCTAACAACTCCCATGCTTTTTTCAAGCCCAGCTAGTATCTTTAAAATCATCATTCTGAACTCTAGTTTTGACATCGTACTAATTTCCATATTATTTCCCTGGCAGTCAATACTGCCTCTTGTTCTTTTTGTTGAAGTGATTTTCTCCATCTTGTTAATTTGTCCAGAGGAGAATAGATGAATGAGAGAACAAAATGCTAACAGGGTAACAACGTCCCCTGAAAATATACACTAAACAAATCATAAAAGACCCAAAACCAGGGGAAAAGAAAGGGAAAGAAAGAAAAAAAGAAAAAGAAAAGAAAAAGATAAAAACAAAAGCAAAACCAACCAAACAAACAAACAAAAAAACAGAATATGATCATATATGATCATTCTGGTGCATAGATCAGTGCCACACACTAGATTTTGGGCATATTTTGGTCTGTTAGAAGAAAGTGCCTCCCAAAATTTTAAAGAAAGAAAACTTATATATGTACTAAAATAAGGGTTAATACGATGAAGGGATGGAATATGGCTGTAAAGATGAAAATTATAAAAAATTTTATAAAAGAAATTGATAAGATAAGAATTTGGTTGAAAAAAGATAGAAGAGGATTTAAAACAAAAAACAAAAAAAAAAAAGGAGAGAATGTGATCAGGCAGGAGACTAGAACAAAGCCATATACTAGAGATTTAGGGTATATTTTGATCTTTTAGAAGAAACCGTGTCTCAAAATTTTAAAGAGAGAACAACTTATATATATATACCAAAAATAAGGGTAACTACTATGAAGGGATAGAATATCACTCTAAAAATGAAAGATATTTTTTAAAAAGGGGATTGATAAGGTGTTGGTTGAAAAATGGAAAAAGAAAAATTAAAAAAAAAGACAGTTAAAAAAATTAACTTTGAAAGACTAAAGAGTCATGATAAAAAAGCCATGAATTCTATTTGCAGTATTCCTCTAGTTCTGGAGTTCTGCCGTTTTCATTGATTGGTAAACTTGGTCTTGGCTGGCTGTTCTTGCTGATCTTCTGGGGGAGGGGCCTGTTGCCGTGGTTCCCAAATGTCTTTGCTGGAGGCAGAATTGCGCCACCCTTGCTCTACCGGGCTAAGTAATCTGCTCGGGTTTGCTCTCAAGAGCTTTTTTTCCCTGCAAGCTTTCCCTACAGCTTTAGATGACAGACTGAAAATGGCAGCCTCCCAATCTCTGCCCCGGAGAAGCCAAGAACTTGGGGCCCCACTCTTCTGTGCACCCCCAGAAAAAAGCAGTCAATCACTCCCCTCTCCCCGGTCCCTGGCCGCACTCCGTGCTCACCCGGCCTGTGACCAAGTGTTTCTATCTCTGGCACACAACCCCGTCTGGAGTCCCCAAACCCAGCAGATCCCTGTGGTGTGCTGCCACGCTGCTCTTTCTGGGGGAGGAAGGGGAGTCTCCCCAGATCTGCCACTTGTTGGATCCGTGCTGGAGGAGCAGTACCGCAGATCATGGTTTATGGCAACCCCGAGCTGATAGCCCACTCCTCGGCTCCATCTCTGCAGCCGGCTTCCCTGCTCCGATACCTGGGAGCTCTGCCACATTCAGGCACCCCCAGCCTTTCTGTGACCCCAAGGGTCCTGAGAGACACTGTCCCAGAGAGGGTTCCACCCCCCACTTAGCCACTGGAGTGACGTCCCTCAGCAGAGCCGACTTCTCAAAGTTCCGATTTTGTGCTCCGCAGCTCTATCACTTGCCAGAAGCAGTCGCTGGAGTCCCCCTCCCCCACCGTCTATGCTCCTGAATATCACCTCAGATTCACTTCTCTGCATGTCCTACCTTCCAGAAAGTGGTTGCTTTTCTGTTCAGAGAGTTGTTGCTATTCCTTTCTTCGATCTCCTGTTGAGTTTGTAGGTGTTCAGAATGGTGTGATCCCTATGCAGCTGAATTTCTGGGACCAGACAAAATCCAGGTCTCCTACTCCTCCGCCATCTTGCTCTGCCCCCTCTCTCTGTTATTTTCTTTCTCTGTTTCTTTACAACAGAAAAGATAAAATCCATAGGGCCAATACCAAGATGGAGGTATAGGGAGAAGGCACAAAACAGGCTCATGGGCCTGCCTTTTGGGGGGAAAATATCTGAAGTCTGACCCACTATTTTAAGAGGTCATCCAAATTTGCATTTTCTAAAGTGTGCTTGGTAACCTATCTGCATTTATATCTATGTTTCTAGGTTGGTATGTATAGATCTTTATCCATCCATCCTACAAGAATCTGTCAGGGACAGTGGCAGCCATGGGAAAAAGTTACAGAAATCTGGAGAATTCTAGCCATTTCTCTTTACTAGGTCATGACTAACATTTAGCATTCTTGGCAAGTAAAAAGATTTATAATGAGAGACTCAGAACACCTGGGTTTGTAAAAAAAAATAGAGCATATTTGGTTTTGGTCATCATGTATCTGTGACACTCACTTTGGTCTTTATGTGACAGACTGTAGACAAATAAGTGCCTGGGGAGCATGGAAGGAGTGAAGCAACAGTGTGGTCCCCAGGACTTGCAAGGAACAGCTGTGATGCCCTATGGCCTGACACAGAAGTCAGGAAGGGCAGTGATCATGTGGGACAGAAGCAGCCTGGAGGGGAAAAATGGCTGGGAGCTGAGTAAGTCCAGTGGAGGCTCTGCTAAGTGCTGGAGGGCCAGTGTGGGTGCACAGGAGAAGCAGAGAACTTCAGACTAAGAGCTAAAAGCCCACTGACAGCAATGAAGCAGATGACTTTTTGGAGGAATAATTATCCTGATAATTGCTGGGGGGAAATCAGGCCTCAGCAGATTGCAGCACAGAGATTCCTGCATCCAGGAGGCTTCTCCTCCCAAAGCAGCTTCTCATAAATGTTCTCATGGGATACTTGGGGTTCATTATTTTGTCTTCACTCAACAGTGCCAACTGCCTACACCATGCCAGGCAAGATCTACACCTGGGGACATGGCAGTGACTAAGTGAGACCCAGAGGCTGCCCTCATAGACTCCCCAAACTAGGACAAGTCAAGGGATGAGGAAATGAGTATACAAACATAAAATGTTAGGGCAGGATCATTCTGAAACAATGTGACAAGGTGTTACCTATGAACCTATGTGAAGGTTCCGGGTATCACAGTAGACTTTTCAGCCTTGAAGATTAAACAGCTGCTAATGAAAGCAATTGATTGGGGCGCCTGGGTGGCTCAGTCGTTAAGGGTCCTGGGATGTAGCCCCTCCTTGGGCTCCCTGCTCTGCGGGAAGCCTGTTTCTCCTTCTCCCATTCCCTTACTTGTGTTCCCTCTCTCGCTGTGTCTCTCCCTCTGTCAAATAAATAAAATCTTAAAAAAAAAAAAAGAAAGAAATTGATTTAATGTCCTACTAAGAGAATAGAAAGGGTGTGGGGCTGGATTTGACTAGATTCATATCAGAGCTCCTTTCAGCACTATTAAGAGGGGAAGGTGATTATTCCTACCCTGTGTGATATTGCGAGGGCATGGACAGCTGTTCTGTAAACAAACAAATGAATAAATTTTATAGTAAAATGTGTGTATACACATTAAATAAATAGAATTATTTATATGTATTTTTAATCCTGGTATAAGGTATGATCCTTTAGAATCCGCATGTCTAATTGATCTTTATTTTTTTTAAGATTTTATTTATTTATTTGACGGAGAGAGAGAGAACAAGGGCAAGCACAAGCAGGGAGAGGAGGAGAGGGAGAAGCAGGCTCCCCGCTGAGTAGGGAGCCTGATTCGGGGTTCAATCCCAGGACCCTGGGATTGTGACCTGAACCGAAGGCAGACACTTAACCAACTGAGCCACCCAGGCACCCCTCCAATTGATCTTTAAAACCACAATATACATGCTGCCAAAGGTCCTTTATATATATATATATATATATATATATATATATATATATTTTGGTAACAAATGATGAATGCATGAATAATGTAACTCATGTATAACTGGGGTGTAACCGTTCAGCTCTAGATGTAATTAATGCAGTCCCTATAGCATCTCAAAGTAAAATATATGAACCCTCAGTGACTTTCTCTCTGTTACAACCCTCCTTCCCCCAACCAATTTCACCCAGTAAGTCCCTGGGCTTTTCATGCTTCCAAAGGTTTCAAGGGTCAGGGCTCAGTCATATCACTCCAGTCAGGGAGCCTCACTGCTCAGCAGCGACCAGTGCTCTGCACACATGGGGGAGAATCCCTCACCACTCACCATGCTACAAAACACAGGCAAGGCCGGGAAACCTCTGCTAGTCAACGGAGACTACTGCAGCTGGGACAGTGGGGTGCACTCCAATCACTCCAGTGCTCCACCCCAGGACCCCCAACTGCCACGATGCTGGATTCTGTGCAAGCTGGGGTGGGAGCTCCAGTTCAGGCAGCATGAGGAGGCCTTCAACATAGCCGGACCTGACCTCCACCTCTTGTGGCCACCCTACAGCACGGCCTCTCCAGGCCTGAGAGCCCCGGGAAGGACTAACATCCATCCATACCTAGTTTTGTTGTTCAAGTAAGATTGCTCACAATGTCACCACTCTTTAAATCACTCAGAGGCACTGCTTCAAGGAGCAGGCTGTCCCCTGGAAACAGATGATGATGAGCCCCTAGACCCCAGACTCAGACTCACTGTTGGTTTTTCTTGACTCTGGGCCAGCTCTGCAGTCTGCCTGACTTCTCATCTCTTTCAAACCTCAAGGATTTTATATCAGGGGCCTCATTTACCTCCATGCATCTGGAATTTGCCCAGGGTGACCCCAGGCCATCAGGCTCTTCCCAAAACATGTCAGTTGCTTTGAATCTCAGACAAAGCATAAGGGATGCTATCCTTCCCCTAAATCCCTTGGGCTCTGAACATTCAGCCACCCTCCCAAGCAAGCTGCCAGCTTTGCATAAGATTAGTTTCTTAACAGAGAATAAAAGATTAAGGCCCTTACTCAGCAGATTTTCATACTATTTTTATAAAATTAGAATTTTTTTTTTATTTATTAATGTGTTTGGCTACCAATTTCCTCAAGAATCTTTATCATGTTCTTTAAAATGGCAATGGGAATAGAAAAAAATCTTTCCAACTTCAGAGCCTAGGGAGGTACTGGGAAAAGAACATACATGAGGCAGTCTGACCCCCCACCCCTTACTGGGGCATCTCACTGCGCCTCTGGTGACATTGCCATCTGGAGCAGTGGAGGGCAGTGCAGAGAAAGGCCACCCCACCACTCCTTTATTTATCTGGATGCATCAGATGATTTTAATGCCAGTGAATGTGTCCAGATTTACAGCCTGGAGCCTGGAGGTTAAGACAGCAGCTTTGGGCATTTTATTGAATACCCCCTAGGCATCCTCTCAGAAATCCCCAACAACTCCCAGTGGATGAGCATGAAAACAGCGCATGTGGAAGTGCTGAGTAAACTATAAGCACTAAATAAATGTGAACAGCAGTTAACAGTTATTATTACTGATAATACCCGAGAGAGGTCAGAGTTGTCTCATCAACAGTCTGGCTCTCAGGAAAGCAGGTGGATTTAAGACATACACAGCTGCACATTTAGCTCTTTGGAGACTTAGGGCTCTGCTTCCCCAGTACTATCGTTTGTGTTTCTTAGGTAAGTTATATAAACATTCCCACGTCAGTTTCCCAAGGATGTTCATGCTCACCCCTACACCATTGCTGTTAATGTTTTCCATGTGCTTACTCTGGCTGGACACACTCTTGGGGCTCTGCATAGATGAATACTTGCACACCTCACCAGAGCCTCTGGGGTGAAGTTATTGTTATGTTAGATGAAGAAACAGAAGAGAGGTGAAGCACTTCGCTCAAGGTTAGAAAGAAGAATGTATGTACAAGGCTAGGAGGAATGCCTGGTGCACAGGAAGAGCTCAAACCCATTTTCCCTTTCTACCATCACAGGAGGAGCTGGACTCTTGGTCAGAAGAGGAACTGTCACCCACCTATTCCTAGGAGGAATGTGAGCTGCCCTGGTCAGGAGAAACCACTGCCCCCAGCCTCCTGCCTTTTGACTTGTGCTGTTTTCTACACACAAACATACACACACACCCCACAAATATGCTACATACATACACCCCATACATGGTATACACACCACTCACACACCACACATTATATACATGCACACACCATACATCACACACACACATGCTATATACACATACCATACACACACACCACACACGTTATACATACACATACCACACACACATACCACACACACAGCACACACACATGTTATACACACACACACACACACACTGATATTGTGATTTGTAATAAGAAATATACATTCAGTCTTCATCCTCTTTCTGGCACAGAGCTCCTAAAACCCTTGGAATTTCCTAAGGGTTCAAAGCAACTAAGGTGTCTCTTGTTATGTTAGTAGTGACTTTGGAACTGGTTGAGGGCTGGTTGCTAGGGGAGCCAACCCTGCCATTAAAGAGTTGAAAACATCAGTCCCAAACCTTACCTCAGGGGAGGAGAGAGGGTTTGAGCTTGAGTTCAGAGACCAATGGCCAATGATTTAATCATTCATATCTATGCAATGAAGCTTCCATAAAAACCCAAAAGGACTGTGTTCAGAGAGCTTCTGTGTTGGTGAACATGTGTTTGTGCTCTGAGGAAGTTCCATGCCCTTTCCCTGAACCTCACTCTACTCATCTTCCATCTGGCTGTTCCTGAGTTATATCCTTGCATGATAATCTGGTGATCTAGTAAGTAAAATGTTCTGAGTTCTATGAGCCTTTCTAGCAAATCAGTTAAACCCAAGGAGGGGTGTAATGGGAACCTCTGATCTGTAGCATGCAGGTCAGAAGCACAGGTAAAACTGGGGCTTATGACCATCTTCTGAATTGGGAGGAGGGCAACCTTGTGGGACTGAGCCTTCAATCCATGGAATCTGATGCTATCTCTAGGTGAATAGTGTCAAAATTGAGTTGAATTTTAGGATACAAAGCTGGTGTCCCAAGAATTGCTTGATTGTGTGGGGAAATTCCCCTGCCCACACATTGGAATCAAGTCCAGGCCAAAATACACACACACACACACACACACACACTCTACTGCAGCATTCCCTGCTCAGGCTAATATGCTCCTTCTCTGTGCTTCCCAACTCCTGTGCTTCTCCAGCAGAGCTTGTAAGGATGCAATCTAGATTATAAGAACATGCGTACTCTTCCCTGTGCATTTCTGTAAATTCATACCTACAACAAGGATCTTCTTATAGGAGATGGTTGTATGATTTTTAACTTAAATTATCTGATGCTTAGGAGAAGAATAAGGAAGATACAGTTTGAATTTTGCATATTTATTCATTGATTAACCATATGCACATGGAATCATTGAACACTGAATGTGTTTCATGTACCTTTCTTTTTTGCAATGTGGTGGTATTCTTTGATATGACTGGGTATGACCAGAAAGAAAAATGACAGGGAATATTTGCAAATTACTTGGTAAATATAACTTTAGGAGAATTGCTTTTGACAATATGAGGGGAGGTAGGAAGTATATCACTATGGAAACCAAAGGAAAGATGAAATTAATTTAGGCCAACCATACAAAGTTAGACTCCTTAGGAGGAACGGTAGAAGGCTCTAAGTCATTCCAATAAAATGGATTCCCCATTCTAAAGGAAATATATCTCTTCTTCTCCTTGCCCCCTCACTGTGTATCCTCTATACTAGAATCAGGAATTTCCATAGGAGCAAACACAGATGGTGGGACAAGCATGCTAAATGGCTCCCATTCACTCACCACCAGGCCAGGCCAGGGGCACACAGACACAGTAAGAGGGGGCCACAACCCCCTTTTGGCACATACTACAAGTAGTAATTTACTTTCCACCTCTATAATTTTGTTATTTCAAAAAAATAGTGCATGGGGTGCCTGGTTGGCTCAGTCAGTTAAGCATCCAACCCTTGATCTCAGCTCAGGTCTTGATCTCAGGGTTACGAGTTCAAGTCCTGCATTGGGCTCCACACTGGACATGGAACCTACTTAAAAATTTTTTTTTTCAATAGTGTATCAACTCAATGATACAGTACATAACCTTTGAGATTAGCTTTTTGCACTTAATATTATTCCTTGAAATTCATGCAAGTAATTGCATACCAATAGTTTCTTGTTTTTGTGGCTGAGAAGCATCCCATGGTGTGGATTACTGCAGTCTGTTTAACCACGTGCCCAGTGAAGGACAACTGAGTCATTTCCAGTTTTGGCTTCTATGAACAAAGCTGTCATGTATTTTGTTTATCTCTTTTGAGACTCTCTATTTGACCCAAGGATTACTTAGAAAAAAATATGCTGTTTAAATTTCATGTATTTGAATATGTCTCTGTTGTCTTTCTTTGACAGACTTCTAGTTTGTTTCCATTCTGATTATAAAACATACTCTACATGATTTCCATTCTTTGGAGTTAGTTAAGGTTTGTTTTATGAGCTCAGGATATGTTACATTATTAATAAAACTTCCATGAACATATGTGTAAAATTTTTTTATATGAAAATAAGCTTTCTTTCTCTGAGAACAATCCCATGCTCTATAAGCACTTGAATAGAATGTAGATTCTGCTATTGTTATTTAGGATATTCTGTAAGTATTAATTAGACCCTTTTGTACAATGTTGTTGCGATTTTCTCTCAGATTTTTTCTAGTAGTTCCATAGATAGCAGAGAGAGCAGTGTTTAATTCCCCAGCTACAAGTGTGCATTAGCTGATTTCTTCTTTCAGCTGTCAGTTTTTGCTTCATATATTTTAGAGCCTTGTTATTTAGTGTATACATATTTATTGTTCTTCTAAGCGTCTTTGACTGCTCTGCTCTTATCCTGCTCTTTTGGTCTGCTCTTTTAAAGTTGTTTGTTACACCTGCCAGAAATTCTAGCCTTCAAGATTAGGCCAGGAAAGACCAGAACCAACAAATGCTTATATTTAAACATGTTTATTTCATTTTCACTGATACAGGAAACTAAGTAATAAAAAACATAACATATGATCCATAAATAAAGTGAGAAAGTCAAATACTTTGACTTTTTCCTCCATTCCCCAAGGGAAGAGAAAGGTATGCTTTCCCCTTTCCCAACTGAGACAGGAAATTAGGAATGCCTGGAAGGGTGAGAAATGGGTGCTCTAACACCTTTGCTAGAGACTTGCTGAGAAGCAAGGATTTGTTGTTTGCATTTGTATTTATTGGTGGGGATGTTTTGTGGATATTGCAGGTCAAGAATGACATTGTAGGGAGGGCTAAGAAATAGGAGCTAAAGATTATCAAGTAAATTTAGGATGTTATCTCTAGGATTTTTGCTCTGACCATGTGGTGCCTATGTTTGGGTTGGTGCCACTGCATTCTATCATCCCCCATATGGTGACTTATGAATTTCCTCTGTGTCCTCAGACTGCATGTTCCTTGTGAATAGAGAGCCAATTTTGCACACGTATGCGTCTCTAGACCCAAGCGCACCATGCCTAGCACCATAGAGGGTCTGCTACATGTGTTGCAGCCTGCTGAATTGGAAGTTTCTACTGAAACAGTGTGAAATAACAGATGAAAACATTCCAAAGGAGCTTCCAGAACATGTGCAGGATTTGTAAAGAAAGCTGGTTACTTGATTCTTGAAACCACTCACCCACAGTTGGAATATAAAAGGTTATCTGGATGGGGATTAGAAGGAACTTTGGTAGGGGATGTATTTGGAGAGAGCTCCTGGAGCATGTGACTCATTCTCCACACAGATAAAGAAGCTAGAAAGGGAGAATCAGGTCTTGTTTGACTCTGTCTAATAGAATCACCTGCGAGCAGGGGCAAATAGGTCTCAACAAAATCTCTTGAAATACACCTTTGTATTAGTAGGAGCTAAGAATGAGGAAACAGACAAATGAAAACACTTGAATATGGGTTATACAGGGGGCGGGGTCATATGGGTCAAAGAAATCACAGGTAAGAGACCCTTAGCAGTGGGGATAGGAGTATAATCATGGTGAAGGTTCAAGGGAGGGAATTAGTTTAAATATCTTCTGAGCCCAAAGTATAAGGCCGTTCTACACCATGAAAATTATGAAAGAATTTTTGTGCCTCTTTTAGCTCCCATTCCCCCAGTGCCTCTTTCTTAGCAAGATAGTGGGTAGAGAGATAAGTGGAAGGGGAGAGGTGATAGACATAGATCAGACCACAACTCACCTTGGGAAGGCAGAATGACCACATAAAACTGGAGGGAACTGAGGAAAGGTCTTATTTTTAAATGTGGTCAGAAGGTTTGATTAATACCTGAGATTATTAATTACTGAAATACATAGTGTTGGGTAACTTAGAGTGACCACAGGGACTCTCATTAACAAAGAGTGACAGGAAAATCTTTGTCTCCATAGCAGTGGAGGAATAGCTCCATTGCATAAAGGGGAAGTAGGAGACAAAAATCATGTTACCTTCTGATTACAACTCAAAGGTTTTGCTAAGAGCTCCATGTTCTGCCATTTACTGAGGGACTTCCATGTGCTAGGTACCATATTGGTAGCTTTAGGTGTGACATGCCAGTCCTCCTAGGAATTCTTGTCAGTGTTATTGTCCCCACTCATATGGGAGTCAACAAGCTCCAAGATATGTAATTTGTCTAAGATCTTATAGGTAGGAAGTGACAAAGTGATAGATTCAGGTCTGTTTGGCTCCAAAGCCTGGGATCTTTCTACTGGACATCTCCTATTTGCCATTTTAGGTGCTAAGGGAACCGTGATAAGCAGAATCCCATGTCATCCATCTTTTTATGGAGCCTGTGGTGAGACATGAATAAAATACTCACAAATACTCAAAACAAATAAGTGTCTGATGACCAAATAAGATAAGTGCTTTAAAGGAAATGAGGGTGGATCTAGGTAAAGAAGAGGCCTGACTTTGGATCAGGGAGACATCCTGATGGGAGGATGAGAAGATAACTGGGTGGGAGAAGGAAGGGAAGGGAGAACATTCCAGGCAGTGGCAACAGTACACATGAAATTGAGGGGAGAAAACTCAGTATCCTGCAGTTCAGGGACTGGAGTGGGGAGAAGGTCCAGGAGGCTGGAGCATAGCAAAGGAGGGGAAGAATGGCTTCATGAAAGGAAGCTGGAAAGTCCTGTAAGGGCCATGCATAGGGCCTATTATCCATGGAAAGGAGTTTAGTCTTCATCCCAAAAGCCAGGTGCTATCTTCCCATCCTGCAGCTGAGACCTCAGATCTCCCAGCTTATTGGATTCCTTTTCTGGTAGGTTGAGGTCGACACTGGGTAGTCAGTACATCATACACATGAAAGGTGCCAGACAGACCTGGCTCTGCCATTTGTTAGCCATGACACTTTGGGCATGTTGAGTTACCTCTCAACCTTCAGTTCCCTTATTTGAATATGAGAACAATAATAGGGCCTACTTCATAGGGTAATGATGAAGACTGAATTAGATTATGTAAATCAAGTGGTACCCAATCATCCCAGCCTGTAAATGTCCAGTAGATATTAGCTATGGTCACTACATTGTCCTCAAGGAGACCATGTCTCTTTGGGATGTTATACCCACAAGGGACTCTCTTCTCTTTTGGCTTCTAGGAAACTAATGTAAGACTCTCTTAAACCACTGGGGGAAAACAATTAAATTTTGGGATAGGAAGCACCCTTTTTACCTTAGTAATCAGAGAATAAATTTCTGAGCACTCTTATCTGCCTCTATCCTCATTTGGTGAGACACAAACTTCCCTCTAGGCCATCCTGTCTCACCACATAATGAACACATTCACCATAGTGGTTTGGAGAACAAGAAAATAAAAAATTCTTTATTAAGAATAAACAGGGCTGCCATATCACAAAAAGGATGAATGTCCCCTTGTTCAGGATAAAAGTCCAGGCACACCTGTGTCAAGAAGTGGTTGGAGATAGATAAGGAAGGAAGTGACATATTAACAAAAGGTGGAGAGCAGTAGTATTTTGTCACTCTGATGTAGGTAAACATGAGGAGATGTGTGAGGAGGCTCTTTCAAAAATTCTGAATTTCAGGATTATGACCAAGAGAGTAAAAGGAATTTGGGAGGACCAAGTTAGGGAGAATATGAGAGTGAGATTTATGGGTATAATTACATTCTTTTCCAGCTAACTAGATTCACTAATAGTACTGCTAAAACTTGCAATGATCAAGTACCTGTTGTGTGCTTTATGCACACAACAGTATATGCAGAAAAACAGATTTTGTAGATCATGGAAATATCTCATTTTTCATCTAAATTTTCACCAACACTTAGGGGAATGACACTGAAGTGGTCTTTAAATTTTCTGAGCATCAATTTCTTATGTACATCAATAATAATACCTACTAATAGGATTATTGTGGGAGAAATTAGATGGCTATCAGATCAGATTCCAATATAGGATTACAAACCCAACAGGCATAGGTTGGGCTGGGCTGGCTGCTATGAACATTGCTTGAAACAGGGCTAAGCACAGATTCTGAGAATGATACCCAGGGCTTTAGAGAGCACCTTTCTTCAGCATGACCATGCCCCTATCACTGTGTCCTCTATACCAACCTGGAATGTCTGAATGACCTGTCTCTTTTTCACATTGAGGACTGTGATGAATTCCTCTACCACCAGTGTGTTGTATAGAGCACAGGCTAAAACATTTCTATCAAAATGAAATGCAGTCACTGGTATGAAATCCCAGAGCCAAGACTAGAAATCTAGTCATGGCAACTGGAGATGACCTCAGGCATTGATGACAACATAAAAGTACAGTTAGCAGGAAGGGCAACCCAAGAATGGCTTTGGTAGCCAATGGAAAGCCACTGGTGGCAGTTATATCAGCAGATGTGTATATGCTCTGCAGTTAATGCTGTGTCCCTTAAACTGCTCATAGACTTCCACTTCTAGCCAGATGAAGTAACGAAGACTGGATTTACCCTCCTGCCTAAAGAAAGCTAACAACAACAATAAAAACAGAAAAGTCTATGAAACAGTGGTCTTCAAGATACTAGATATCTGGCAATGAAACCTGGATCTTATAGTAGATGCATATTTAACATTTTAAGAAACTGCTAAACTGTTTTCCATGGTGGTTGTACCATTTTCTTTCCTTTTACAGTTTTTTTTTTTTTTTTTTTTTTTTTTTTTACATTTCCACCAGCAGCATATTTGAATTCTAGTTCCTCTGCATCCTCACTAGCACTTGGTATAGGCAGACTTTTTAAATTAGAAATACTAATAGGTTTGTAGTGACATCTAATTTTGGTTTTAATTTGAATTTCCCTGATATATTGTGCTTTTGGTCTCATTACTAAAAAACAGCTTTGCTTAATCCAAGGTCACGATATTTTTTCTCCTTTGTTATCTTCTGCAAGTTCCATGGTTTAGGTCCTACATTAGATCTGTAAGGAACTTTAAGTTAAATTTTGTATATAGTGTGAGGTATGGATTCTTTTACTATATTGTTGGGTCCCATTTGATGAAATTTTGTTTGGTATTTTAACTCTATGAGAGAGATCAGTTTGTAGCATTCTTGTTTTCAAGGCAGAATTTTTTGTTATGATAGAAAAGTAGTCTCTTGTCTGTATCCAATGTCCTTTTATAAAATTTTATTTATGATTTTTTAAATTAAGGTGTAATTGATGTACAATATCATATTAGTTTCAGATGTACAACAGAGTGATTCAACGTTTATGTACATTACAAAGTATCACCAACATAAATCCAGCACCACCCATCATCATACAGTCATTGTGATATTATTACTATATTCCCTATGTTGCACATTGCATCCCTGTCTTATTTATTTATAACTGGAAGTTTGTACTTTTTAATCCCCTTCCTTATCTCACCTATAACCCCACCACCTTCCCCTCTGGTAAGCACCAGATCATTCTCTGTACCTATGAGTCTGTTTTCATTTTGTTTTGTTTGCTTGCTTTGTTTTTTTAGATTACACATATAAGTGAAGTCATATGGTATTTGTCTTTCTCTGACTTATATTTCATTTGGCATACTACCCTCTCCATCCATGTCATCACAAACAACAAGACCCCATCCTTTTTAATGGCTGAATAATATTCCAGTGTATATATACATATTCTTTATCCATTTATCTATGAATGGACTCTTAGGCTGCTTCCATATCTTGACTGTTGTAAATACTGGTGCAATGAATGTATGTGTGTATGTATCACTTTGAATTAGCGTTTTTATTTTATTTGGATAAATACCCAAAGGTGGAATTGTTGGATCACACAGTAGTTTCATTTTTAAATTTTCTGAGAAAACTCCACTAGTAATGATGTTGCTCATTTTCTCATGTATCTGTTGGCCCTCTTTGAAGAAATATCTATTCAGGCCCTCTGCCCATTTTTAATTAGATTTTTTTAATATTGAGTTATGCGAGTTCTTTATATATTTTGAATATTAACCACTTGTTGGATATATCTTTTGTGAATCTCCTCTCCCATTCAGTAGGGGTCCTTTTCATCTTGTTAATGGTTTCCTTTGCTGTGCAAAAGCTTTTTAGTTTGATGTAATCCCATTTGTTTTGTTTTGTTTTAGTTTGCTTTTGTTGCCATCACCTGAGACAACAGATCCATAATAATATTGCTAGGACTGATGTCCAAGAGTCTACTGCCTCTGTTTTCTTCCAGGAGTTTTATGGATTCTAGTTTTACATGTAAGTCTTTACTCCACATTGAGTTTATTTTTGTATATGACACAATAAAGTGGTACAATTTCACTCTTTTGCATGTAGTTCTCCAATGCATCCAGTTTCTTGAGGATAATAGTTTAAAGTAAAACCATTTGTCCATACAGGTAAAATGTAGTTTCTAATATTATTGAAATTTCTATTTTCATTTGTTTTTATTTTCCAGGGTGAGGGAAGGAAAGCTAATTCTGGTTTACCATGGTTGAATATAGATAGCATGTTTAAATTTGTAAATTAAAATTAATGCAAATGCAAGCTCTGAATTATGTTAATGCAATGAGGCTGGATGTGCTGGTGTAAGGTAGTCAAATCTTTTGGTGGAAGGAACATCAGGAAATCTGGATTACCTATCTCCAGCACTTCCATTTACAAAACAAGTGCTTAGTAATAAGTGATTCGTGTTGATGTAATTATGATCTGCTTCAAGTAGATTGGATGTTGCATTCTAGCTGGGGAAGCAGGATAAAAAGAAAATGGGCAGTGGAATGACCAACTGGACTACAAGTGAGGCTTCCATCTATAGTATTAAAAAGGGATGAGCTTGGGTACACTAGAAGAGTGAATCCAACAAGGGAGCAATAACATAGATAAATCAAAATTAAAACTAGGAAATGGTGAATGCCATCTTTTGATGGCTTACTTGTGAAAGAGAGACTTCTGAGTTACATTTTTCTTGCTATGATTGCTATCTATGGAGATGAATTGTTGATAGCCTCTGTCCTCCAGAAGGTAACTATCTTGGAGAACAGAATTCTCAGATCACATTCCAGACAATACTTGATGCAGTGGAAAGAGCATGGTATGTGGAGTCAGTAACTTACTTTACATTAGCAACCCACTTCACCACTCTGAGGGTGTCTTCTCATCTGAAAACTGAAAGCATTTCTACTTTCTCTGGAGAGAGGCATATAGCAAGGCTTAAATGTGGGTGCCATTACCTTTTGTGTAGAGCTCAGTGAGTGCCGTGTGCACTCCACCCCACCTTATCAGTCTTCATGCCCCTTCGTGATCCTGTGCAGGAGTAGCTCTAGGTGTGCTCACCCACCCTGTCAGCCACTTGTCAGCTCTGGACCAGCAGAGGCTTTGGTTACTCACCCATGCCTGTTATCCCTTCCTGATCCACACTCCAGAGCACCTACGGAGACTCTAGAGACAGCCCCACCAGCTCTCAACTGAAAGCTGTCAGTTATTTTTATGAACACAAACCAAAATCTGGCAGAAATATATATATAGATCTTTACCCCGGAAATAAATAAATCAACCTTCCTTCCTTGGGAATAGCATGAAAAATGCCTTTGCCTTAGTGGAAACTATGTAATAGCAGTCCTGGCTTTGTGCCAAGCAGATGTTTTATAAGCAAAGGTTTCAGACAGAGATGAATTGATTATTTTTTTCTTACTTCAAAGCCTCACAAAAGATAGTGTGCCTGAGAATTCACTAGAAAAACAGGATTTGTCGTTGTTTCTATAATTTTATTATTTAATGACAAACAGTTTAAAGCCACAGGTAATTGTTTTTTATGTTTCATTGACTGCCTTTGATTACCATGCTAATTATATTATAAACAGACTCCAAGATTCTCAGAAAGTAGTGACTTTAATGTTATTTCAGGGTAAGGACCTGTTCCGAGATCATCAGAACAGGACTCACTCTATTCTTCTTTGCATGAAAAAACAAAGCGAGTCTTTCAGGGAAGCCCTTGCAAACTAATTTCAGTTTCACATATATTATGGTGCATGCTTATGACACTAGGAGCCAGGGGTGTTCCATCTATAGAGGTCCAAAACAGAGAGCAGTGTGTTCACATGTGTGAGTGGGTGTGATGGGGGCAGATGCCAGGTCTTGGGAGACTTCTCTGAAGGCTATGTGAGTCCATTTAATCCCACCTTGGAAGGCTTATATTAGAGCCCATGCTGCTGCCATACCCACAAGGACTCCCCTGGGCTCCTACAACACTTCTAAGGTCTCACAAATGAGGCAAAGCAGGCCTCTAATTAGAAAAAAAATGCATGCTTCATTATGGTGATATCACAGGTGCCAACAAGCCAGAAGATAAAAGAACAACCCCTAACCTCTTATTCTCACTCTCAGGTTTGGGTACAGGATTTATATTCCTTTGCTGACTCCCTGCTCTATGATTTTATGAAACTGGTTTCTTCCCATTTTAGCTTCTTCTTGCTTCTTTTCCGACTCACTTCAACAGGGAAAAAGCATGGAATTAGGCTGTGCTCACAGGTGGGCAGTTGCCCCCACATTCTTGTCAACTAGTCCCATGAAAACCAAGATCATGTGTATGGAAAAGAGACTTTGTCTGTGACTGGATGTTTATAATGTAATAGGGTTCAGCTTTTTCCTTTCTACATGATTACCAGATGTCACCCAGACTTGTACCATAGGTCAATCTAGGGTCTCCTAGAGCTCATCCCCTATGTTTTTCCTTTGATCCTTAGTGGAATCGAAAAGGTCTAGGCCTTGGAATCTGTGGCAGGGACAGGAAAGATCCCAAGGATCAGTGCCCCCCCTCCCACTCCCATGGCAAGGCTAGGGTTGGTTGGCTAAACACTGATCTCCCAGCTGTCTGCATTGAGGTACAATCATATAACTGGTTCTTACTGTTGTAATGCCAGTGGAAATCCTGTGAATCATTCTCAGGCTGCAGTTGTTAAGTACTGAGTGAAAGATTTTCCATCCCATCCTGCTTTCCTCACCCAGCAGCTGGATGATGCCAAGAGAACTGAAATCACAAAATGGCAAGTCCTCAGAGGAGGCAGCCTGGAGCAGGGGCTGTCTGTCTAGGAGCACCCACATTGCACTTTGCATTAGTGAGAAAGAAACTTTATGATATTAATCATGGAGATTTGTAGGCTGCTAGTTACGACAGCTGTAACAACAAAGCTGGTGAATACATGGTCAGATTGATCTGAATTGGAATCTGTTGATCCTCAGCAAGCTACTTACCACCTATGAGCCTATACAACCAGGATTATGATATATATTTGTGAATATAATATTTAAGTAGACAAAGAAGACACATTAATTAAATTTAGCTGAAAAGGGGAGGCACTGGCTCACAAAATCCAAAGAAGCATCAACAAGGAAGCCATGAAAAGAGCAGGGAGGACTTTCCACTGGGAGATGACAATCTCAAGGTCTCAGCATAGGACCAACATCACCACATTCCAGTCTGCCTCTCTTTGCTGTCTGTGGATGTCATCCTAATTTTCATTCACTTGAGATCACCTTTCTCCACATGACCAAATATATAAAAACAGAGCTGCTAACAACACCTAGGTTATATCTCACAACTTCCACTTGAGAGGAAGATTGATCTGGCTTTCAGGTGAGCCACCTCTGACCTCAGTTCAGCTATCCTCCTCCTGGAAGGTTCCCATTCTGCACCCCTCCTCATCTCTCTCCCATTACCTCCTCTACAATCAGCTCAGTAAAAAGTCTCCAGAAGCCCGTGGGCCGGCCCAATTTACACCGACTTTATATTTTAATCACACCCCCCTGTCTATTTCCCCTGCTGGACTGTGCCTCCCTAAAGTTGTGTGGACAATCTTCTCATGTCTGTACTTTACCATCGACATCTAGCACAGTACCTGGCATGTGGCTGATGCCCTAAAACATCTGTTAAGCTGAATTTAGCACTAGAGAAAGAACATATAATGCATCTAAAGCATCTGCTCTAGTGCCTCCTCCAAATGCCTCTCTTTGGCAATCCTATTCAAAAGATTCTTTGTGACTCAAAATGACCCTCCCCACACAGCCTCCTGTGTCCTCCACGCCCACAGGGAGTTCTCTCTCTGGAGCCTGAGACACTCTGTAAATCCGTGGTTTCACTGATCTCTCTGGAATGCACCTGGCCTGAGCATGTCCACACAGTACACATAAGGACTGGGAGTAGGTACAAACCAGACCTAGTTTTTACCAGGGGAACTGAAAGTAACTTATTTGTACAAAATAAAATCTTATACTGTATTACAACATAGTGTAATAGTAAAAAGCATGGGTTTAGAGGAATTTTATCAGAAATCTTTCCCTTTTCAGCTGAATGACTTTGAGGGAATCACTGGCCCATGCTGACTGCAGCTGTCACATCTGTCAGACAAAGCTAAGAACAGGATCTAGGGAGTGTGAAGAATTAAGTGGGATCATGACTAGGGATGCAGTGCCAGGACCACAGCACACAGCACCCTCACCAACTGCTAATTGTCATCATAATTGCCCCAAAACGATTTCTCTTAGTTAATAAGTAGCATTAATTAATATTCCATAGTAGATGAATAAATCCTATGTTAATGATTTTATAACATTTTATAACATGCAATTATAAATAGTAATACTAATAGCTAACACATATGCCAGGTCCATTCTAAACACTACACATAAATTAAATAGCTTTATCCTCATAACAATCCTGGAAGTAGGACTGCTATCTCAACGGTAAGAAACTGAGGCCTACAGAAATTAAATGTCTTGCCCAAGGTCACCCAGCTTTGAGAGGCAGAGATGGAATTCAAAGCAAACCACGGAGCTCCTGACTCTGTGCTCTGAAGAGTGTGTTATGGACTAAATATTTGTATGACCCCCAAAATTCATTTGTTGAAGCCCTAACCCCCAGTATGGCTGTAGTTAAGCATAGGACTCTAAGGAATACTTGCAACTGAGGTCATAACGGTGGAGCCGTTCTTTATAAGAAGTTCTTTTTTTTTTTTTAAAGATTTTATTTATTTATTTGACAGAGAGAGACACAGCGAGAGAGGGAACACAAGCAGGGGGAGTGGGAGAGGGAGAAGCAGGCTCCCTGCAGAGCAGGGAGCCCGATGCGGACTCGATCCCAGGACCCTGGGATCATGACCTGAGGCTAAGGCAGTCGCTTAACCAACTGAGCCACCCAGGCGCCCTATAAGAAGTTCTTTATAAGAAGAGACACTAGAGAGCCTGCTCTGTCTCTCTCCACCACTTGAGGATACAGTGAAAAGGAGGGCATCTGCAAGCCAAGAACTGAGGTATCTTGATCTGTCAGCCTATAGAACTAACAAATTTCTGTTAAGTCACTTAGTCTATGGTATTTTGTTATAGCGGCCCAAGCTGACTAATACAAAGTGGAAGGACAAGAGTTATGCCTCTGATAAGCAAAAATAGCAATTTTTAAAAAGATTTTATTTATTTATATTTGCAAGAGAGAGAGCATGTGTGCACGCACATTGCAGGGGAGGGGCAGAGGGAGAAGCAGACTCCCCGCTGAGCAGGGAGCCTGATGTAGGACTCGATCCCAGGACCCTGGGATCATGACCTGAGCTGAAGGCAGATGCTTAATCGACTGAGCCACACAGGCACCCCCAAAATAGCAATTATATCATTGATAATTAGCAATAATTCATATCACCAAAAAATAATTATATCTAAGGAAATGGTGCAAACTTTCACGTCCAAGAAGAGAAGTATCAGGTGGCTAGCAGGTGGTTGGAGCCAGAGCAGAGGAGAACCCTAACCACCAGTTCATTCTAATATTACACCCACCATGTGCCTGTCACTCTGGTGGGTAAAGGGTCAGACATGCAGCAGGAGGCACACACTCCCACCAGAGTTAGAAGGAAACTGAAAGGAGGTATGTGTTCTGCACCATTATGCTTCTTGACAGTATGAACATTGGGTGGCTTTGATGATCCTAATTTGGTGACAGTACACTGGACTTCCGTGTTCTCTTCTCATGCAAGATGCAGGGATCTGTGTGCATCTAGTCATTGGACGTCACTATACTTGCAGGGGTTTTCCCTTTACACTCCATATCATTCTGCTCATCTGCAAAATGTCTAAAAGACATTTTAAGAAGCCTGGTGCCATCTTTTATCCTTTGGTCTACAAGTTGAGCAAAATCTACTTTCCTGTTATATAGACTAAAGAAATCCTTCTTTGTCTCCCCTTAATAGAAAGGGTTTGCATATAATGTTAAGAGTGTAATGAAAACATGTCATCCACTCACACCTCCCTGGACCACGTGTCCATCTTTGCCTTACAAACCACAGGCAGAGTTCCATAATGGGCTCACTGGAGTGTTACGGGGAAAGAATCAAACTTCAGAGTGGGCAAGCTCTTAGGCAAGTCATTTAGTGTTTCCAAATATGAGCCTTTCAGTTCTAAAATAGAGCTAGAATCACCTGCCCTATCAGTTGCTATAATAAATAAATAATTGAAAATGCATCATAGGCTTAGCCCCATGTGGAGAACCCCATACCCCACAAATGCACTGGTTTAGGCATCAGCCTTGCATGTTTCTTCAGTGTCCGCAGGTAGAGGGAGTGGAGTGCTGACAAGGCTGTTGACATATGTGCACTTTCAAACGACCATCTGAGGCTGTGAGGAGGGCACCAATCAGGGCAGCACTGCTTCTTCAACATAAATGGAGACTCGGGTATTTGTTTACAAGAGGGGTGCAGCCCCTTGAGTGCAGAAGGAGGCACTATGCTGGTTGTCCCACAGCCGTGAATGATGGAAATGTCCTCATTCAACCACACAAGTGGCAGAGTCTATTCTCAACCAGTTCTGAAGTTAACTCTGTTATGTTCTCCCCTGAGGCAATCATTCTTGATTTTTTTTTTCCTCTGTGTTTTGTTATCCATCCATTGCAGATGACTCAGACACCTGGAGGCAGAGTAAGAGGTGGGTGGGGTGGGATGTGTGAAAACAGAGGACTGGCAGCCCATGGGTCTATTCATACTTGCTGCTCTCTTGGAATGCCTTCTTTGGGCTGTGGTTTCAGTGACAAACTGGATTTAAAAAATATTTCCCGAGGCCACAATCAGTTACCATTCTTCTGAGTGTACAGACTTGGATGAGCTCACACCATGCCTCAAACCACTTTAACCACCCACATGACTAGGGCTAACATGGACAAGCTAAACAATCCACAGACCCCAGAGGCAGAACTTGAGGTCAAGACTGCAATGTTACACTGTGGTTCTACCCTGTGTTCTAATTTTTAGTTCGGAAAAAAGTGGTATGTGGCAGAGGGTATAGAAGGAGATCTGCTATCTCAGAGAAATAAACTTTTTTTAACTTGCATATAGTTGACACATGGCATTACATTAGTTTCAGGTGTACAACTTAGTGATTTGACAATTTATACATCATACTATGTTCATCCCAAGTGTAGCTACCATTTGCCCCATTGCATTGCTATTATAATATCACTGTATTCTTTATATGCCTTTTATTCCTATAATTTATTCATTCCATAACTGGAAGCCTATTCCTCCCACTCCCCTTCACCAGTTTTGCCCAACCCCCTCCCCTCTGGCCACCATCAATTTGTTCACTGTTATTTATAGGTCTGAGTCTGCTTTTCATTTGTTTATTCATTTGCGGGTTTTGTTTTTTTTTAGATTCCACTTATGAGTGGAATTATGTGGTATTTGTCTTTTTTAGTCTGACTTATTTCACTTAGCATACTACCTGCCAGGTCCATCCATGTTGTCTCAAATGGCATGGTCTTTTTAAGTATTAGAATTTTTTTAAACCTCCCATTTACAACAGGAGCAGAGAAGGGAATAAATGTTCCCCACTAATGCTCAGAGCCTCACAGCTTGCACAGCCAGCCTTCTAGAGACAGGTCTAAGCCTGTCCTGTCTGGCTCAGAGTTCCCTAGGGTATGCTGTGCAGAGCCCAAGAAGGTGCCAGTTATCAAGATGTGCTGGGTACTGCCTGGCACAGAGAGCTGGCTGCAGAGGAAGCAGCCTAAACACAGAAAGGGACAACTCTGAGTGTTGATTTTGTGTGCAGAGAGAAAGGGGTATGGAGCCCAGAGCTCTGACCCACTGAGAGAGCTCAGAAAGGTCTGTAGCTGCAGACTCCCTCTCATCCTCCCTGACAAAGAATCTGAAGGCATTTTATAAACTGTGAAGGTTTCATTAGAGGGAAGGGATCTTTGACATGACCCAAAAGGGAGCTTCTAAGAATATTATTGTGGGGAATATATTTTCATTATTAATTCATTCATTAATTTCTTTATCTGCATTTATCAGGCCTCTATTCTGGGTCAGGTCCTATATTAGAAATGAGAATAAATGAGAAGTCAGATGTGGTCCCCATGTAGAGATAAAAGTAAAAACAAAGAATTGTGATATGACTGAATTTTACAGGCACTTTTCATCATCACTGACAAGTTTTGCACCAGGCCTTTGGCTACAAACATGAGGAGGGCCTGGTGGCTACTTTCTTAGTAAAGCCTGGCCATGTCCGAGACATTATAATGAAGGTGAATCCTGAAGGCTCTCAGAACTTGGGGAAGAAGCTGTCAACCCTGAGAAGGGGGCCATCGCTCAGCCCATGTTTGCCAGATCTTAAAAAAGGAGTAGAAAGTTATGAAGATAGATGGCAGGGAAGGGCATTTCTGACAGAAAGACCAGCTGTGCTAAGGTGCAGAGGGACAAGTAAAGCATGCTGGGAGACTTGCCTGCCTCCCAGTAGCTCTGTGATGAGCTGGGTGGATTAACCCTATCACGTCCCAGAGTCCTTGGTTCATTGACTCACTTGACCCGTCTCTGTGGGTGGGGCCTCAGGATGGTAGAGTTTCTTCTAAGGCAGGTGGTAGAGTCTTCTCTATCAAGAGGGAAGATAGAGCTGGGCTTCCCAGTACCTATTCCACTGTCTTTCCTATTCTGTGGCATAACCAGGTGAGTACATCTGCACCTGCACTAGTTGCTGAGCTACAGTAGGGACATGTCCTATTCATCTTCAAATCCTAGCTTTCTCAAAATGTCTGCTTCATATTCTGAGCTTTGTAAATTTTGTTGACTATGAATTGAAAACTGGTCAACTTTCCATTCTCACTGAGAAACAGACCCTTTAACAACTTTTAAGTCACTTTAAGGGAACAAAATGAATTCCTGGAACAAAAGCCCCCATGCAAATCAAATGTGTGGGGAAAGGCTGCCTAGAAATTAGACTCTGAGAATTCAGAAAAGCCCTGGCTTGTATTATCAGGGGTCCTTGTTCTATCAACACTTGTTTGTTGAAAAGTTAAACACTGCAGAAAATGAAGCAAGATCTTCCAAGTTTTCAGTCAGTTGAAGACATTATTCAAAGTCATCAAGTGGCTGACATTTCATAGCTGTGGAATTAAACAAATGTAATTTGCAGACCCACTACAAGGTTGAGTAATGAAATGTAACTTTAATTATTACAGTCCCCAGAAAGATCCCACCATTTCTGCATAGACATCTTAGATGTCTCAATTTTTATCTACATGAGAGACAAGATTTCCTTTGACATGTCTAAAGGAATTCAGTTAGTACCATTTGCTTCTTGGCTGCCCTCTTGTGAATTCTAAGAGTAGGCTTCATTCTGCATTGTGTTTTAGATTGCTCAGATTGTCTTTAAGATGTGGATGTGTTTTAGACACATGAGACTATTATGTCTCAGGGAAGTAAAAGAAGAAATTAAATTTAACTAGGGTTCAGGCGCCTGGGTGGCTCAGTTGGTTAAGCGACTGCCTTCGGCTCAGGTCATGATCCTGGAGTCCTGGGATCGAGTCCCGCATCGGGCTCCCTGCTCATTGGAGAGCCTGCTTCTGCCTCTCTCTCTGCCTGCCTCTCTGCCTACTTGTGCTTTCTCTCTGTGTGTCAAATAAATAAATAAAATCTTAAAAACAAAAATTAACTAGGATTCTACAGTCACACTGTACTATAAGACTCAAGGGGAAGCTCAGGCAAGTGGTCCTTCTTGGCTTCCCAGCCTGTGAGTCACATTTCTAGTCCTTCACACTATGACAAGCAGAGCTTGGGTTCAGTCTCAAGCAGCCTGGGTTCTGGATGAACTTCAAAGGCCATCAATCACTTTGGCTCTCAAGTATATTCCAGAGTGTATTTGGAACATTAGGTCTGGAGAAGCAGTGTGGTCTATCAAATTTATATTTGGGGGTCCAGCAGGTTTCAGCTTCTCCTCTTAGTAATTGCGGTTGATTAAATGGCCTCCTAGTAGCTGTGTGTTTGTTCATGTAACTTTATAGTCTCCTTACTCTATGATTATGGAATTAGTATGTGACTTGCTTTAACAAAAGGGTCAATAACAAGACTGACACAAGATAAGTCTCAACAAAACACGTATTTCACTTCACTCTTGTTTCTCTGTCATTGCTTTTAAGCAAACAAACAAACAAAAAACAATAACAAAATCCTACCTAGGCTAGCCTTCTGAAGGGAGTTAAGAGACATATACATGTGGGAGGCCTATGGAGACCTCAGTTGTACCAGTTGAGGCCATCCTAGACCAGCCTGCAGTCAACTGACCCACAGACATAGGAGGGAGCCCTGCCAAGAGTAGCAGAGTTACAGCTGAAAACCCAACCTATAACTGAATGCACACACAAGAGACCAGAAGAACCACCCAGCCAACTTGTAAACTTGTGAGAGGCTTATTATTTTAAGCTTCTGAGTTTTGAGGTGGTTTATTATGCATTAGTAGACAATGATACAGTAGCTCTGAGAATTTGAGCAAATCATATGACATATCTGAGCTCCTACACACAGATACACACACACACACACACACACAGCCCATCTCTTTGCATTGTTATGAACACTAAGATAATACATCTGGTATTGAGTAGGTCTTCAACAGATAGAAGTCACTCCACCTGGCACCCTGCAGTTGCATACTCATATTGGTATTTGCAAAATAATTGTCTATTTGCTATTTGATAAAATTCAAATGCACTTGTGTTGTTCAAAAGATTCTGCCCCATATCTATTACTTTATTTCTTCTATTTCTATAGTTGAGAACGTTACTCAGAGAATACTGATCACTGGAGGAGAGATGGTGAGGCTGACTATATATGCACTTGAGCACGCATGGCACTATTTTCCAAGTAGGGTTCTAGATGCTTCCCGTATATAATCTCACTTAACCCATTATTCTGGATATGTATAATTTACCCTTTGCAGGGAAATATACTGAGGCTTGGTAAAATTACGAAGTCTGCAACCAAAATTACATAATTCATGGCTAAACTGGAGTTTGAGTTCGCAATTGTCTGACATTAAAACTGATGCTCTCCTGATATTTCCAATAACTCCTCAAGATTAGGTGGACTGGACCAGGTTAAAACACTGAGGAAAATGGTTAGATGAAATTTCAGTCAGGAGTCCGTGGACAATGAAAGTGAAGTATTAAGCAGCTAAGTGCACGATCCTCAAAATGTCAGAACTTACTGCTTGGAGATAATATGCCAAGGGGTTGGGTGGGGGCATGGATAAAATTGATATTAAGGCAAGAGCTTGAATATCACCTTATATTCTGGGGGACTTCATTCATTGAGAAGACCAGGGAAATAAATGGATAAGGACCTGTGTCTTCTTGACTTGGTTCACGGGGATTCAAAAGAGAGAGTTTTAGTAGGCAGGTTTAAAATGTGACAGTAGATCAGTGTTGGAGCTTTCTCTTCCCCTTGTGTTCTCATCTATTGTAATGAAGATCACAATGCACAGAGCTTTCCCTTGTAAATAAAACCACAAGTTCCTTTAATATGAAACTATTTGAATTAGAGTGGATATGAAAGTAGCCAAAGTTAAGAACTATTCACAACTATTACCTTTTTCTCATTTTTAAAATACCTTATGTTTAGTTTTGAAGTAAGTGTAGTTTTACAGGAAAGTGCAAAAGAATGTAAAGAGACATTCTGTGCAACCTTCACAAAGTTCTCCCAAAAGTGACATCTTGCAAAACTGTAGTAAAATATCAAAGCAGGAAACTGATATTGGTACAGTCCACAGAGCTTATTCAGATTTTACCACACTCCTGTGTTGTGTGTGTGTGTGTGTGTGTCAATGAAATTTTATCACACATACAGCTTTGTGTAATCACCACCACAAACGACATCCTGAGCTGCCAAATCATGACAATACTCCCTCTTTCACCTCTATAGCCACATCCCTGCCCACTCCATCCCTAACCGCTGACAGTCAATACTGTGTTGTTCATATCTACACCTCTGTTATTCCATGAATATCCTATGTAAGAAATCCTGCAATATGTCTTATCTTGAAACTTTATTTTTTCCTCACTTAACAGAACTTCTGTGAGGTTTATTCACGTAGTTGTGTGTATTGATAGCTTGTCCCTTTTTATTGATGAGTAGTATTTCATGGTACAGATGAGCCAGTTTATTTAATCATTCATCCACCGAGGGACATTGAGGAAGTTTCCAGTTTGGGACTATTTACAAAGAAAGCTACTTTAAATATTTGTTTACAAGTTTCTGCCTGGACATAACTTTTCAGTTCTTTAGAATATATGCTCAAGAAGGAAATTGCTGGATTGTATGAAAAGTTCATTTTTACTTTTTTTTTAAAGAGGACAGCATTTTAATTAATTACAGCATATTAATTAACATTATTTACGCTACCAATCATGATCGTGAAAGGGCATATTATGCAACCATTAAAATCATGTTTTGGAAGAATATTTAATGACATGAAAAAATATTCATTATATACTGTCAATTTGAAATATATAAAGGAAATGTCAAACTATTTTCCAGAATGGTTGTACTATTTTACATCCCCACCAGCAATGTATGGGAGATCCAGTTTTTCTGTATCCTCATCAGTATTTAGGTATGTAGTATCTCTCATTGTAGTTTTAATTTGCGTTTATCTATTGGCAATGATATTGAACATCATTTCATGTATTTATAAATATGACATTTATATAACTTCAGTAAATTATCTGTGCATTTCTTTGTCCATTTTCTTTTTAATTACTTGTATTTTACTGATGACTTTTGAGGGGTTTTTTGCATATTTTAGATGAGTCCTTTGTTATATACATAACTGGCAGATACTTTCTGAGCCTGTAATTTGTATTTTCATCCTCTTAATTGTATTTCACATAGCAAAAGTTTTTAATTTTGATGAAGTTCAATTTATGAGTTTTTCCTTTTATGTATAGTACTATTGGTTTCAAGTCTAATAATATTTTTTCCCATGTTTTATTCTAAAAGTTTTATCATTTTATATTTTATATTTAAGAATGGTAATCCATTTTGAGTTAATTTTCATATGAGGCCTGAGGTTAAGGTCAAGAATCAGTTTTTGTTTTTGTTTTTGTTTTTGTTTTTGTTTTGGCCTATGAATATCCAATTGTTTCAGCATCATTTATTGAAAAAGCTATTCCTCTTCAATTGGGTTGCTTTTGCTCCTTTGTTGAGATTTAATGGAGCATATTTGTATAGATCTATTTCTACTGATTTATGTCTATCCTTCTTCCAATACCACAGTGTCTTGATTACTGCAGCTAAAGAGCAAGTTTTAACATTGGGAAGAGTGATTTCTTCCACTTAATACTTTTCAGCCTTGTTCTAGCTATTCTAGAGTGGTTGCCTTTCCTATTAATTTTACAACATATTTGTCTACATCTACAAAAACCTTGCTGAAATTTTGATAAGAATAATATATACCAATTTAGGGAGAATTGACGTCTTTGTTATGTCTTCCAATTCTGGTACACTACCTTTCATGAAGCATTTAGGTATGCTCTGATTTTTTCCATTAGCATTTTGTAATTTGCATTATACATGTCCTGCACATGTTTTATTATATTTATACCTAAGCATTTCATTTTCTCAGCAATACTGCACGTTTATATAGGTTTCCACTTACTCATCATTAGCATATAGACATATAATTGATTTTTGTGTATTTATCTTATATCTTATGACCTAACTTCTCACTTATTAGTTCTATGAGTTTTTTGTTGTTGTTTTTTATTTTTTTTTAAGATTTTATTTATTTGACAGAGACAGCAAGAGAGGGAACACAAGCAGGGGGAGTGGGAGAGGGAAAAGGAGGCTTCCCACTGAGCAGGGAGCCTGATGCAGGCTCCATCCCAAAATCCTGGGATCATGACCTGCACCAAAGGCAGACGTTTAATGACTGAGCCACCCAGGAGCCCCTTTGTTGTTGTTTTGTAAATGCCTTGGTGTCTTCTAGGTAGACAGTCATGCTGTTCTGCAAATAGAGGCAATTTTATTTCTTCTTTTCCATTTTGTATGCTATTTCTCATGCCTAACGGCAGTAACAAAAACTTTCAAAAAATTATTTAATGGGTGTGGTGAAACAGGACATCCTTGCCTTCTTCCTGATAACCAGAGGTAAAGACTGAATAGTCTTTAACCATTATGATGTTAGCTGTAGACTTCTATAAATGCTCTGAGTTTGAGGATGGTCCTCTTTATTCAGACTATAGAGTCATTCAAACTCTAATTATAGTAGGAATAAATGATGGAGTTTGAATTTTGTCAAATAATTTTTTCCATATCAGTTGATAAAATCATGATTTTTCTTCTGAAGATTATAATGTGTTGGATAAGAGGCAACCCACGGAATGGGAGAAGATATTTGCAAATGACACTACAGACAAAGGGCTGATATCCAAGATCTATAAAGAACTTCTCAAACTCAACACCCCAAAAACAAATAATCAAGTAAAAAGTGGGCAGAAGATATGAAAACACAATTCTCTGAAGAAGACATACAAATGGCTAACAGACACATGAAAAAAATGTTCATCATCATTAGCCATCAGGGAAATCCAAATCAAAACCACACTGAGATACCACCTTACGCCAGTTAGAATAGCAAAAATGGACAGGGAAAGAAACAACAAATGTTGGAGAAGTTGTGGAGAAAGGGGAACCCTCTTACACTGTTGGTGGGAATGTAAGTTGGTATAGCCACTTTGGAAAACAGTGTGGAGGTTCCTCAAAAATTTAAAAATAGAGCTACCCTATGACCCAGCAATTGCACTACTGGGTATTTACCCCAAAGACACAGATGTAGTGAAAAGAAGGGCCATATGCACCCCAATGTTCATAGCAGCAATGTCCGCAATAGCCAAACTGTGGAAAGAGCCGAGATGCCCTTCAAGAGACAAATGGATAAAAAAGATGTGATCCATATATACAATGGAATATTACTCAGCCATCAGAAAGGATGAATACCCAACTTTTGCATAAACATGGATGGGACTGGAGGTGATTATGCTAAGTGAAATAAGTCAAGCAGAGAAAGTCAATTATCATATGGTTTCACTTACCTGTGGAACACAAGGAATAGCATGGAGGACATTAGGAGAAAGAAGGGAAAAATAAAGGGGGGGAATCGGAGGGGAAGACGAACCATGAGAGACTATGGACTCTGAGAAACAAACAGGGTTTAGAGGGGAGGGGAGTGGGGGGATGAGTTAGCCCAGTGATGGGTATTAGGAGGGCATGTATTGCATGGAGCACTGGGTGTTATATGCAAACAATGAATCATGGAACCCTACATCAAAAACTACTGATGTACTGTATGGTGACTCACATAACATAACATAACATAACAAAATAAAATAAAATAAAATAATAAAATAAAATAAAATAAAATAAAATAAAATAAAATAAAAAAATAAAAATATTGAGCCTGCCTTGTATATATGGAATATATCCCATTTGATAGAGGACTATATGAGCATTGTTAGCCTGTGAACATTTTATTGAGAATTTTTGCATCTGTGTTTATGAAAGATATTGGGAGTATGCACATGCATGTGGATGTGCTATTTGGTTTTGATAACTGTAATCCTGAATTTACAAAGTGAGTTGGGAAGGATCCCCTTCCCTTTTCTAGAATAGATTGTGTAACATGTTAATTCTTTTTCAATTATTTGGTAAAATTCTGCAGTGAAATCACCTGGACCTGAAGACATGGAGAAAGGATTTTAATTACAAATTAAATTTATTTGATGGTTATAGGACTAGTCAGATTCTTTTCATCTTGGCTGAGTTAGGTAATTTGGGCAGGTTTTTTTTTTTTAAGAATTGGTCTGTTTCTTCTAAGTTGTCAAATGTATAGTTTAAATTTGTTCATAGCATTCCCTTATTACCCTTTGAATGATTATAGAACCTGTTGTGGTGTATACCCTGTTTTATTTTGATATGGTAATTTTTGTCTTCTCCATTTTTATCCTTGTAAATATTGTAATTTTATATATTTTTTAGAACTTTAAACAAAATTTTATCTCATTGATTTTTCCTGTTATTTTCCTGTTTTCAATTGCATTAATTTCTGTTTGTTCTTATTATTTCCTTTCTCTTCCTTTGGGTGTATTTAGTTATTCTTCTAATCTTGAGACAGAAGCTTACATTGCTGCTTTGTGGTTCTACAAATTTTGATTCAGTCTTGATGCTTCAGTGTTGTTCAGTCCTTCTGTACTTGCTGGTGTTCTCTCGAAGTTCTACAGTTTCTTTTTTTTTTTTTAAGGATTTTATTTATTTATTAGAGAGAGAGGAAGAGAGAGAGAGAGAGGGCACAAACAGGGGGAGCAGGAGAGGGAGAAATAGGCTCCCCACTGACCAGGGAGCCCCATGCATGGCTCGATCCCGGGACCCTGGGACCATGACCTGAGCCAAGGCAGATGCTTAACCAACTGAGCCACCAGGCATCCCTAGAAGTTTTACAATTTCTGACAGTGTAGTATTGAAGTACCCAACTATGGATGTGGATTTGCCTATGTCTCCTGAGGCTTTGTTATTGGTGCATATGCATTTAACATTATTATATATTATTGGTGCATTTGTCAGTTTTATTATGATGCAACGTCCATCTTTCTCCCTAGCAACGTTTTTTATCTGAAATCTTCTTTATCTGATGTAAGTACAGTCACATCTGCTTTTTTTGATTAATAGTTGCATTATATATTTTTTCCATCTTTTTGCTCTCAAACTGTCTATGGCATTGGTGTTAGAGTCTTACATACAGTGTATAGTTGGATCGTGTTTTATTAATCCAATCTATTTTTTAATTTAAGTTTGTTTATTTATTTGTTTATTTTATTTTATTATGTTATGTTAGTCACCATACAGTACATCATTAGTTTTTGATGTATTGTTCTACGATTCATTGTTTGCATATAACAACCAGTGCTCCAAATTGTTTTTAGAACATTTACATTTGAAGTAATTATTGATATGTTAGACATACACCTGCCATTTTATTATTTTTGTTTAATTCTTTTATTGCTCATACCTCTGGTTTTTGTTTTCCTTGCGTCTGTTACTTGAACATTTTGAGAATTTTATTTTGAGTTATTTGCAATGATTTTGAGCATAGTGCTTTATATAGCTTTTAATGTTTGCTTTAGATATTACCATATACAAATGCAAAATATCACAGCCTACTGGTGTCCACATTTTACCACTTTATATGAAGTGTAGAAACTTTGCTTGCATTAGGTTCCCTTATCTCAGCACTGGTTAAATATAATTGCCTTAAGTCTTTTCTCTTCATTGAGTACCCCATCAGATGATGTCTCAATTTTTGCTTCAAACTTACATTATTAAAGAAACTCATAAGGAGAAAGACAGTCTATTATGTTTACTTCTTTTACATATTTAATTATTCATTTTTTTTCTTTGTGAATTTTTCAGGCTGCTGTTTTTTTGGGGAAATCTTCCTTCAGTCATTCTTTAAGTATGTCAGCTATCAACAAGTTCTCTTAGCTTTTCTTCATCTGAGAATATCCTCATTTCTCTCCATTCCTGAAGGTATTTTCATTGGTATAGGATTCAAGAGTGATAGTTCTTTTTTTTAAGCACTTGAAAAATGCTTTGTCACTTCCTCTGACCTCCATGGTCTAAGATGAGAAATTTTCTATCATTTAAATTGTTTTCACCTATAAGAAAAGCAGTTGCTTTTAGAATATTTTCCTTTGTCTTCAGTTTGCAGAAGTTTAAATATGATGTATCATGGCATGATTTTTATTTGTTTATCTTACTTTGAATTCTCTCAGCATCTTAGATCTGTAGGTTTATGCCTGATGCCATATTTGGGGATTTTTTTTAGTGATTAATTAATTAAATACCTTTTTAGCCATGAATTTGTACTCTGATGATACAAATATTAGAAACTATTATCATTATTATTGAATTATTTCACATGTTATTGAGGCTCTGTTCAATTTTTCTTGGTTGATTTTCTCTCTGTTGTTGAGATTGAATAGATATTATTAATCTATCTTGTCTTTACTTTGACTGTAGTATTTTCCATCCAGCATATTTTTTATTTTAGTTATTTTATTTTCAGTTTCATAATTTCCATTTGGTTCTTTTTAATAAAATCTGTATATTTTGGGGGCACCTGGGTGGCTCAGTCGGTTAAGTGGCTGCCTTCGGCTCAGGTTGTGATCTCAGGGTCCTGGGATCCAGCCCCATGTTGGGCTCTCTGCTCAGTGGGGAGCTTGCTTCTCTTTCTCCTTCTGCCTGCCACTCCCCCTGCTTGTGTGTGCTCTCTCTCTCTCTCTGTCAAATAAATGAATAAATTTTTTTAAAAGTGCTTTAAAATCTATATATTTTCTGAGTTTTTCTATTTTAAGAGATTTTAATTGATTGTCGAAGCATATTTATCATAGCATTTTTAAAATCCTTGCCAGATAATTTCAGCATCTGATTCTTTTTGAGATTGGCAGTATTTGATTATCTTTTCTCATTCCACTTGTGGTTTCCCAGTTCTTTCTATTACATGTAATTTTTTATTGTATTCTACATATTTTATCAGGAGACTTTTGATCCTATTTAAATCTTCTATTTTAGTAGATACTTGTCCAGTTTGTTCCTCTCTGCTTCATTCTTCAACTGTGGCTGGTTCTCCTCCCATTCCCTGCTAATGCCATCTGCAGTGGTGGAAGACATGTCCCTGGGTAACCTACTGTCACTGTGATATTCTGGGGAAAAGGAAGGTCAGAAGCCACTGGGCATGGGTGTCCTTATGCCCCTGAGTGTAGGGCTTTCATGATGCTGTCACTGGGTAGATTGGTCCTCCTGCCAGTGAACTTGTTTTGTGGTATGGGCTGGGATGACCAGGGTTTTGCTGATGCTGGTGTGGATTGGGCCTTTGGGCTTAAGTTATGGAATAACAGGAGATGAGCAGGGCAGATCTGACCACCCACTGGAGCTCCCCATGTGAAGCAGGAGTGGGATTCCACATAAGGTCCTGGTTGGGCTTCTCCTTCCCCAATCCTGTGGACAGAGAGAGCAGACTTTTCATTTGTCTTTTCTTGAGGGTAGAGGAGGATGTGGGGTTTCAGGCCTCCATGATGCCCAATTCAAGAGCATGTGGGGAATAAAAAGGAAGCACTAGTAACTCACAACACTATTGGTACTCAAGCCTTAAAATCCCTAGTCTTTTACCTTTTTCTCTCTAGCCTTCAGAACCATCTCATTGCTTACTGTATAATTTCCAAGATATTTAGTTGTATTTGTAGAGAAGGGCTCAAATACAAACCCCATACATTTTTTTTATTTTTTATTTCTTGAGAAAAGGAGAGAGGAAGTTTACCTATCTATAATAATGACAAAAATCTTTCTCCAACCCAACCTTGCAATGTCTGGAATTAGATAATGATTTTTCCCTTGAACTGATGTCTGGCTCTCTTAAGTTATCCTCCCTTATGGTGAAACATGTTTGCAACTTTTAGTCATTAACATTGTGGTGAAGATAGTTTATTTAGCCATGATAGTTACTGCTGGCTGGAGTCTGTGAGGTTTAATGAAAAGAAAAACAGATAGTACTTCATGGGTCTCCACACTGCAGGTCCCTGGGAAACAAGAAAGCAAAATGAGGCCAAAAGGGAGAGAAAGTGTGGCGTGGAGAAGGGAAGGGTGTTGGAAGAAGACAACTGAGTCTGATACTACAAGTCTCAGGTTCACAATGCTCAGGGTGCTACAAAGGTCTGTCCCACCCACCCAGAGACTATCCCACTCACCACTCTCTCCACATATCTCAGCTTTACCTTCTTGGTGATGGTTCTTGTTATCTGTTATATGAATTGGTTTAGGTATCTCTGTTCCACTTCCCCTATTGGCACATAAGCCATATGGGCATAGGGCCCTTGTCTGTCTACTGTACCCTTGGCACCCAGAAATGTGCCTCAAACACAGAAGTTGAGTCCCCTCCAGTCATTACTGGCAATGCCAACTCCAGGCAAATCAACACTTAGCTGTCATGGGCAGCATCCAGGTTCAGCTAAAAATGTGAAAGAGGGAGGAAAGATTTATAATGATGCAGTCAGGTGGGACTGAACACAAGGACATGACTGCTATAAGAGGTGAATCAGAGCCCAGGAGCAGTGGGAAGGGCACCATGTATCCCAGCATTTCTATTAGCACTATCTCTGAGGCTGAGAGGAGTACTTGAAGGAAGGGTTAAGGGTATAGGGGCTGTATGGATCTATTTCTTAGGGAATTAGGTCATCCTTGATAAGCTAGACAACATTAAAGATCACAGATATGAAAGTAAACAGCATTATCATGTCTAAAATAAGTATGCTAGACACTGAAGTAGACTTCCCATTGCCATAAAATTCTCAATTATTAATATTACCATTTCACAACTGAGACAACTACATTTTGGGGAGGCAAAGCAACTTCCCCAAGATCACACCATCACTAGCATGTGTTGGCATGAGGATTTTGAACCAGATCATCCTGATTTCAAAGTGGGGTCTCTTAACTACACTTTCTTTCTCACTCTCCTGCTGTTCACACCTCAGAACCTATGCTCAAGGAAGAGGTAGAACAATATAACTAAATTTTATTTAAAACTATTAAAGGGGACAAAAGAATAACTATAGACCACAAGGAAAGGACAGTGTTTATTAAGCAGGAAGATTTGAACAAAAACTAAATAAAACTTTTAAAAACTAAAATACACACATATTTTCTTTTTTGTTTTTTGTTTTAAATACACATATATTTTTAATGAATTCAAAAGACAATAATAGGAGAACCATGAGAAACTATGGACTCTGGGAAATAAACTGAGGGTTTTAGAGGGGAGGTGGGTGGGGGGATGGGTTAGCCCAGTGATGGGTATTAAGAAGGGCACGTATTGCATGGGGCACTGGGTGTTATATAAAAACAATGAATCATGGAACACTACATCAAAAACTAATGATGTACTGTATGGTGACTAACATAAAATAATAAAAAAAAAAATTTTTTTAAAGACAATAGTGGGATTAAGTATCATAGTACTAGAAAGAGCTGAAGATACCAGCCAGAATTCAGGGCAGGGTAGTAAGGCAGAAAATACTAAAAAGAAACAATGTACATTTCTGACATGTAATGAGCTTGGAAATTACCACTACCGTCCTTACCAGAAAAAGCTGAATAAACTTGAACCCATCATAGAACTGAAGTCACAGGCAAACAACTACCCTGAAATTTGGAGAAACACACATCCAGAGAGATCCAGCACCCAAGAGTTACTTACCTGGAGTTGCTTATAAGAGTTAAGTCCCTGGAGTCATAAACTTGTAGAAACACTTATACAGTCATTTTGAGAACTTCCTAGAGGTTGAATATGGACTAACTGAATGAGAAATTCCCTGGAGGCTGCTGTATTAAGGGTCCCCACACTTCTAAGGTTCTTCCTCTTACAAGGTTCTTATGATAAGGATCTGTGAAAAATCCACTGGTTGGGGAATGGAAATATTAATAATTGTGAAACATACTCAGAACCTCTTCTTCTTCTTACCCCCCAGGGGAAATGACTTTACCAGGGCAGAATTCTGACACCTTATTCAAGCTAGGAATGGTATTCTTCCTGACTCCAGTGCCCTCTGGCCTTCCTTTCTCACGTAAGAAGAGAAAAAAACAGTCCACTGGATGCAGGTAATGGTGAAGCCAAGGAGGGCAGTCAGAGGAAAGGGAAAGTGAGAGAGACATTTTTGAGGTCCACTGCTTAAGACAAGGCCCACTAAAGACTGAGCCTTCATCAAAAGATTCTAATATGCTCCCATCCCCAAACCCTGATCCCACACTAAGTCTCTAACATAACAACAGATTACATAGGAAAGAGCTCCAAGACAACTTTCCTTTGAGAAGTCATTTATAGGGAAGCCCTAAGCCAAGATGAGAGATGGAACTTTGAAGACACTGGTACTGACAACCACAGCAAAGATTAAGCATGGTCTACCTCCTAGAAATAACAGCACAAATTCTCACACTGAAGGCTGCCTTAGTATTGGTTACCCACGGTAACATGTCTGCTTGCAACAAAAAATCACACAGTACACCAAAACAAGAACAAATGGTTTGAAGAGCTAAAGCAAATATCAAAGCCTTAGGCACATATGACACAGATGTTGAAATTATCAGATAAGGAATGTAAAATAATTATGATTAACATGTTAAGGGCTCTAATGTAAAAAGTACAAAATATGCAAGATCAGATATGAAGAAATGTCAGCATGGAAATGGAAACTATAAAAAATAATCAAAAAGAAATCATTGGGGGTGCCTGGGTGGCTCAGTAGGTTAAGTATCCTACTCATGGTTTCAGCTCATGCCATGATCTCAGGGTTGTGAGATAAAACCCCACATCAGGCTCCATGCTAGGCATGGAGCCTGCTTAAGATTCTCTCTCTATCTTTGCCCCCCCCCCCAAGCACTCTATCTCTCTATCTCTCTCAAATAATAAATAAATAAATAAAATATTTTTTAAAAATAGAAAAATCATTGGCATCAAAGTCACAGAAGCAATAATGAAGAATACCTTTTATAGGTTCATCAGTAGACTCAGCAAAAAGAATTAGTAAATTTTAAGAAAAGTCAATAGCAACTTTCCAACTTAAACATGATGATAAAAAAGAATAAAAAAAATAACCCTGAGAAATCCAAGAACTCTGGGATGATATTAAAAGGTATAACATTCATGTAATTGAAATACCAGATGGAGAAGAGAGAGGAGGCTATGAGAAGTACTTGAAATACCAATGACTAAGAATTTTCCAAAATTAATGACAGGCACCAAAACACATGTTAAGGAGCTAGGAGAACTCTAACAACACCAAGAAAATCTTGAATGAAGACTGAGGGAAAAAAAAAAAAACTTCTATAGAAACAAGGGTAAAAATTACATCAGACTTCCCATAAGAAACTACACAAGCAAGAAGAGAGTGGAATAAAATATAAAGGAGTGCACTTGTGATAAGCACCGGGTGTTGTATGGAAGTGTTGAATCACTATATTGTACACCTAAACTAATATTACACTGTATGTTAACTAACTGGAATTTAAGTAAAAACTTAAAAATAAATAAATACATACATAAATAGATAGATAGATAGATAGATAGATAGATAGATAGATAAATAAATAAATAAATAAATAAATAAATAAATAAATAAATAAATA
>NW_023270377.1:110062315-110126286 GCF_011800145.1 Mirounga leonina
ATAAATAAATAAATAAATAAATAAATAAATAAATAAATAAATAAATAAATAAAATGCCGGGGTGGGGGGGCGGAATATGCCATCCTAGGATTCTATATCCAAGATTTTCTCAGCAAATATAACTGAAAAAAATATTAAAATAAGCTTTTCAGGCAGAAGAGAAAATGATATAGACCAGATATTTGGATCTACATAAAACAAAGAGCATCAGAGAAAGAATAAAGGTAAAATAAAATAGTTTATTGCTCTTAACTGATCTAAAAGATAACTGATTGCTTAATGTAATAATAATGATAATGTACTAGATGATTATAGCCTATAAATAAGTAAAATAAATGACAGTAATGTTATAAGAGATAGGAGGGGAAATTTATAAATGTAAGATATCTACAGTAAATGTTTAGTAGTATAGTACTATTTGAAGGTGGATTTAAATTAGTTAAAAATGCATAAACTCTAGAACATCACTATTTTTAAGTATAATTAATATGCTGAGAAGGGATAGAGTCATCTTAAATGCTTAATTAAAACAAAAGAAGGGAGGGCGCCTGGGTGGCTCAGTTGGTTAAGCGACTGCCTTCGGCTCAGGTCATGATCCTGGAGTCCCGGGATCGAGTCCCGCATCGGGCTCCCTGCTCGGCAGGGAGTCTGCTTCTCCCTCTGACCCTCCTCCCTCTCATGCTCTCTGTCTCTCATTCTCTCTGTCTCAAATAAATAAATAAAATCTTTATTAAAAAAAAAAAGAAGGGAGAAAATGAGGGGTAAAAAGAAACAACGAACAAATGCAATAGGCCAAAAAAAAAAAAAAGTTGCAAGATGGGAGATATTAGTCTAGCTACATCAATAATCATTTAAGATGTGAATGATCTAGATACACCAAATAAAATATAGATACTGTCAGAGTGGATTAAAAAACAACAATGACACCCAATTATATGTTGACTATAAGAATCCCATTTTATATATAAGGACCTAGGATAAAAATAAAGGGATAGAGTGGCATATGCCCTGTTAACACTAATCAAGAGAAAGCTGCCATAGCTATATTAATTCAAGGCAAAGTGGACTTCAGAACAAAGAGGCTTATTGGGTTTAAAGGAGGGACATTACTTAATTATAAAGGGGCCAATTCTCTAAGAAACAGAACAATCCCAAATGTGTATGCATCTAACAAAAAAAGCATAAAAATTGTGAACAGTCACTGATAGAGGTGAAAGGAGAAACAAACAAATCCACTGTAATAGTTGATGATTTCAAATGCCTCTGTCAATAACTTACAGGTTAAACAGGAAAATATTAAAGGTATAGATGCAGAGCACTGTGAATCAAGACACTTACCAGAATAGTCCATACATCTGCAGAAAAATACACATTCTTGTTGAGCTAATATGGAACATTCACCAGAATAGACCATACTCTGGGCCATAAAAAACACACAAATTTAAATAATAGAAATCATAAAAAGTATATTCTTAGAAGAAATGCAAATAAATTAGAAATCAATAGCAGAAAGATAGCTGGACATTTCCCCAATACTTGGAGATTATGCAACACAATTCAAACATTAAATAACAAAGAAATATTGAGAAATTGAAGAGAAATTTAAAAATGTGAATGAAAATGAAACATCAAAATGGGTAAACAGCTAAAGCAATGTTTAGAGGAATATTAATACCATTAAGTGCATATATTGTTATTTTTTATTTTTTTATATTTTTATTTTTATTATGTTATGTTAGTCACCATACAGTACATATATTTTTTAAAAAAGAAAGATCTGTGTGTTATACTCAACTAACGAATCGTTGAACACTACATCAAAAACTAATGATGTATACTATATGTTGGCTCACTGAACATAATAAAAAAAAAAAGAAGAAAGAAAAAGAAAGATCTAACATCAATTACCTGAGCTTCGACCTTAGGAAATCAGAGAAAAGTGAACAACTAAAACAACTAAAAGCTAGAAGGAACATCAATACAATTGGAAACAGGAAAACAATAGAAAAGCAACAAAACCAAAAGCTAGTTCTTTAAAAACAACAACAAAAAAACCACAATAAATTTGAAAATCATCTTGGCCATCTGACCAAGAGAAAAAGACTTGAGATATAAGTTATCAATACCAGAAATGAAAGAGATCTAACCACTGCTGATCCCATGGACATGAAAGAGATAAATGAATACTGTGACCAACTTTATGCCTCCAAATTTGACAACTTAGATGAAATGGACAATTTCTGGAAAGAATAAAATGACCAAAACCCACTCCTGGAGAAATAAATAATTTGAATAACTCCATATCTATTAAAGAAATGGAATTAATAATTAAAAACTTTCAAGGCCCAGAGAGTTCCTTTGAAGAATTCTATCAGGTATTGAAGGAAAACCTACTACCAATTCTCCACAATCTCTTTCAGATAATAGAAGGAGTACAAGCACATTCCAGTTCACTTTTTGAGAATGGAATTAATCTAAAAACATATCAGCTAAACATATTAAAATAAAACTACAAATGTTAATCTGTAGTTATTAGTAAATCTTTGTAAATCAATTTCAGTGATATTAGTAAAGCAAATACATCATGACCAAGTGTGGTTCATTACCGGAATATAAGTTTAGTTCAATACTTGTAAATCAAAAAACAGTCTGATCCATTATATTAGCAGACTGAATAGCAGACTGAATAAGACACAAACATATCATATCAATAGATGCAGGAAAAGTCTCAACATAATTCAACATGCATTCATAATAATAATAAAAACACTCTCAAAAATCTAGGATTAGAAGGGCTCTTCCTCAAACTGACAAAATGAATATATGAAAACATAGCTAACATCATACTTAAAGATGAGCAACTGGCTTTTTTCTCTTTTTTGTTGTTACTTTTCTTTTTTTTCCTCTTTTTTATTGTTATGTTAATCACCATACATTACATCATTAGTTTTTGTTGTAGTGTTCCATGATTCATTATTTGCGTATAACACCCAGGGCTCCATGCAGAACGTGCCCTCTTTAATACCCATCACCAGGCTAAGCCATCCTCCCACCCCCCTCCCCTCTAGAACCCTCAGTTTGTTTTTCAGAGTCCATCGTCTCTCATTGTTCATCTCCCCCTCCGATTTCCCCCACTTCATTCTTCCCCTCCTGCTATCTTCTTCTTCTTTTTTTTTTTTTTAACATATAATGTATTATTTGTTTCAGAGGTACAAATCTGTGATTCAACAGTCTTGCACAATTCACAGAGCTCACCATAGCACATACCCTCCCCAATGTCTATCTTCTTCAGAAAAGGCAAGAATGTTCTCTGTCACTACACCAATTCAGCATTGTCTTAGAGGTCCTGCATAGGTAATAAGCCAAGGGGAAAAAAAGGGAAACACAGTTTGAACAGGAAGAAACATATCTGCATTTATTCCCTGATGGACATTATCATCCTTGTAGAAAAACACGGGGAATCTATTTTTAAAAACCCCCAGAAATAATAGGCAAGTATAGCAAAATTGTAGGATATAAGGTCAATATACAAAATTTAATAACTTCCCCATATACCAATTTTAAACAACTGGACTTTGAAATCAAGCAAACAGTATTTTTTACAGTAATGCAAAAAAAAATACTCAAGAACAAATCTAGCAAAATATATATGGGATCTATATACAGAAAACTAGAAACAAACACCAGTAAAATAAACCTAGACCAGACCTGAAATTTTATGCAAAAATAGAATCAAAATGGATCATAGACCTAAAAGTAAAATGCAAAAGTATAAAATATCTTGAATAAAACATAGGAAAAATATCTATGTGACTTTGGGTTTTGTAACGAGTTTTTTAGATAAAACTCTAAGAGCATGATTCATGAAATAATAAATAGATAGGTTGTACTTTATTAAAATTAAAACTTAATGTTCTGTAAAAAATGATGCTAAAGAAAGACAAGTAACTCCTTGGGAGAAAATACTTAGAAAACACATATATCTGCATAACATCTGCATGATATTCTACAATATAATACTGTATGGCTCTGCATGATAATGTGAGGATAAATGCATGACAATATACAACTGCTAAAACCTATAGAAGATGCAGCATAGAGAATGAACCTTGATCTATACAAATTTTTAAAAATCACTTAGAAGGTTGGGGAGTCCCAGGACAGAATATAGACAGTGACTAGAGAATCTAACTGTATTATGAATCTATGCTATATTCTCACTGAAGGGAGTTTAGGAAAAGAGGTTGACAAAAGTAACTTAGTAATAAATGGACACTGTAATATCAAAGGTGAAAGGCACAGTACACAAAGCAGTCTACTTGGTCAAGTTGATTCCCCCTGGACTACAGGTTAACAATTCTGAAACCTCTAACCATGTGTGATATTGTGATTTATGATAAGAAACATATTTGGTCTTTGTGCCCATTTTTGCAACCAGCCATGTGATTAGAGAGTTGGACCTGTCAATCCCATGCCCAACATCCTGGGAGGCTAGAGGAGTTGGAGATTGATTTCAATCACTAATGCCCAATGATTTAATCAATCATGTATAGGTAATGAAGCCTCTGTGCAAACCCAAAGGATGGTGTTTGTAGAGCTTCTGTGTTGGTGAACATGTGGAGATTCTGCAAGAGTGGTATCTGGAGAGGGCATGAAAGCGCCACACCTTCCCACATACCTTGCCCTAGGCATTTCTCTCATATTCTTTTAAAATAAACCAGCCACCTAGTAGTACAATGTTTTTTTGAGTTCTGTGAGCTGCTATAACAAATTAATCAAACCCAAGGAGGGATTTGTTGGAACCTCCAATCTATAGCTGGTGGGTCAGAAGCACAGGTGACAACCTGGACTTACATTTGGTGTCTGAAGTCAAAGAGGGGATAATCTTGTAGGACTGAGCCCTTAACCTGTGGGATCTGAAGCTATCTCTGGGTAGATAGTGTTAGGATTGAGATAAATTATAGGATACCTAGCTGGTGTCTACAGCATTACTTAGTGGTCTGGGGGAACCCACACACACACTGGAAATTGAGAGCAGAACCATTTTACTATATGTACTAGAATCAAAGTAAATGAATGACAGAGGTGAGAGTCAGTTTCCTTGCTATTGGAGTGCAAGGTTACAGATAAGCAAGGGACTAAAATCATCAGTGTGGTACTTGACTGGAGTTGAATATATCAGTATCAACTTACGTTTAGCTTGATATAGGTATATATGTGCACATATAGAAAAAATATAGATATACATATATACATGAAATAGTATATGCACATATATCCCCTTACTATATCAGCTGAGAGAGCCTAGAAGGAGCCATACCCCATTTGTATGAACACATTCAGGGTCCAGATATTTACTGTACTATTATTCTCCACTAAAAGAAACCAGGACTCTTCAGATAAATGACTGATTTTATGGCTGAAGCAGGGAATATACAAAATATGCCTGAAGCAACTTGTGCCAGAAGTAAGTACTCAACAACAACAACAACAAAAATGTAAATTCACATTTTTGGGTGTATGTCAAAGGGGCACCAGGAGTCAACTGAAAGAACTCCCAATGGCCAAAGCTGGAATATTTGAGCAGCTCAATAAATAATGCAGTGTAATATTCTAGTCGAAAGTATAAAATAAATATCCATGAGTCCTTACCCATATAAGTAAGTTATTGAATAAGTATGGAGAAGGAGAGATCAATACCCTGTGCAGAAAAATTCCAAAAAATTGTGTATAGATCTTCCTCCTCAAGTATGTGGTGTATCACTCTCCAGTCCGATTATAAGGAAAACATCAGACGAATTCCAGTGGAGGGCATTCTATAAAGTGTCCTACCAGTACTCCTTGGGAATATGGATAGGAAACATTTTGACAATTCAGTTAATGTACTTGATGTAACAGACGTAATTAAAGCCCAAGAAGTCAGAAAAACAGAAGGAAAGGAAACCCAAAGAAAATCACTGAAAAAAAAAAAATTAGACCCCCAAATAAGAAAAAAAAATAATAAAGATAAGGACTTCATAAAAGATAGCTAGTTTAATAGTCAAGGACCCTCTGTGTGCAGACAATATTCTGTGCTGTAGAAATAACACATAATAAAGCACATCTCTGCCCTCAAAATGCTGGCACATTTAGTAGAAAGACATGATCATCAACATCACTAAGTCAATAATGTGGTGGATCTATTGATGGTAAGTGCTATGGAGAAGAAGTCAGCAGGGAAGAGAAGAGGCAATGTCATTTCAAATCAAGTCTTCAGGGAAGGCCTCATTGCAAATTAATATTTGAACAAAGAAGGACAAGCAGGAGGCTCATCAGGGGCAAAATCTTTGGTTGAGAATGTGCTTGCAGTCTTTGAGGAGCAGCCTGGAGGCCTGAAAAGCAGTCTTCAAATCCACAAGTACCACGGTGACTGGTGTGAAGTGTGTGAGGGGGCTCCACCTGTTTAAAATACATTCAGCTTTCAATGAGAGGGCTGGGCTGATGACAAATATATAACATACTCCCCATCTCAGCACCCTTTAGAGACAGTGCTAATTAATCACATTTCTTTTTCCAAATGTGCCCTCATAATCTCATTGGCATCAAGTGTTGCAACACACTGTCACCCATTGGTCAGAGGTGACGGATTTCTCTTCTAAAATGTGATGCTTTTCTTGAAGTAAGACAAAGACCTGCCATCCACGAGTACTTTGGGAAAACGGGGACACAGCTGAATTAGAATGGGGTGAGGGAGGAAGAAAGCTGAGCACCACGTAAAATAGCCAGATGAGCAGCTGTGCGAGTGAGGTATCCCAACACACCCAAGATGGGCCTTTCCGAAGGTGACCTCTGGGGATGTGGGAGGTTCCAGGAAAGCAGGTAAGTGGATGTCCCCTCCTCCAAATGTCTGCAAGCTCCAGGGTTAAAGAACCGCCCATTTAGCCTCCCACATTGCCATGTTTTCCTTCTGTTTTCCCCTCCTTGCATTTTCTTTAATGTAATAAGTAACCACAGACTTATTGCAAGGCACTAATTTTATTGAAGGAACAAATGGGCTCTTCTTTATTTGCATTCTAGGCACTGACAAAATACAATAATTCTATCAACTGGTATCTCAAATAAGTCAGATTTATAATTTCTCCCAGTTTGATTTGGTCCAAAAATTAAAAAGATTGAAAATATTGTTGGCAGTATAAATTGACAACTTAATTGGTGGTAAAATAAAACTCAGCACCAGATAATCGAAAGGCTTTCCAACTGATGTTAAATTGCTTCTTCCCAGGAAGGATGAACAGCTACTATTTGATGCCTAGAGGGAAAAGTAAGTTCCTTTCTTTATCTAGCACAAAGCAACTGCCTTTATATGCATATTTAAAGCAAAAATTAAGTAAAAAATGCTGATTATATAAAGGGCTAATGAAAGTGGCCTAGGTTGGCTGGGGTAGTTCAAATCTCAGGACCAAAAGTCATTCTTCCTGCCTTGGTCTAAGGCTCACCAAAAGACTTTAGATTTCAGACTACCTCTGGCTTTCACCCTGGGATTTGTTTTGTTTGTTTGTTTTCACCTGCATGGTAAATGACTCTGATTGCTATTGGTCAGCATAGAGTGAGGAAGAGACGAACCATTTATTTAATAAATATATATGACTACCTTCTGTGGGCCTGTCACTATACTACGTGCTAGGTTCAGGATGGCAAATATAAAAGACATGGTCCCTGCCTTTGTAAAGCTTAGAGTCTAGGAGAGGCCAACGAGGAGAGACCTGTTTCTGAGATTCAGGCCACAGGCATAATATTTATCTACCAGAGGATACAAAATGGTGATCATTGGACAGACTCTGGCCTCAAGTCATGATTTTTAGGGTCTTCCTGGGCTTTATTTTAAATTGAATTCAAATGCCAAAAAAAGACAGTCAATGTTTTTAAATGGCAGTTGTATTCATATGCCAAAAATTCTCCATTTTAAAATGTACATTTTAGTGGGTTTTGGAATATACAGTTGTGCAATGTCACCACTACTAAATGGTGAAGATAATAAAAGGCTCATCACCTTTTGAGGTAATGGAAACTCTGAACCCATCAGCGAATATCCTATAAATCCCTCTCTCTCTAGCCCAGGAAAACCACTCCTCTACTTTATTTTCTTTATGGATTTGTCTATTACAGAAAATTATGTATGACTACAGAAAATATGTGTTCTATTGTGGCTGGCTTCTTTCACTTGTCATAATGTTTTCAAGATTCATCCATGTTGTAGCAAGTATGAGGACTGTATTCCCTTCCATTGCCAGATAGTATTTCATTGCATATATAATATTATGATTTATAATACAAAACATATATTTGGTTTTTGTGCCCATTTCTGGCAGAGAGCTCCTAAAGTTTTTGGAATTTCCCAAGTTATGAGAGCAATGATGCCTTTTGTTGTGTTACTCAGGGAACGTTTGGGAAGCATCTCAAGATGGTTGCTAGGAGATGGAACTTTTTGTACCATCTCCCTGACCTCCAGGGAATGGAATGGGTCCAAAGAATGAGTAGGGCTGAAGTGGGGCTAGAGATTGAGTTAAATTGCCAATGATTTCATCAATCATGCCTATGTAATGAAGCCTCCATTTAAAAAATAATAATTGTTTTAAAGACTAGGTTTGGAGAGCTTCTAGGTTGGTGGACATACAAACATTTAGGGAGAGTAGTGCATTCAGAGCAAGCATGGAAGGTTCATGCCCTTTCTATATGCCTTGTCTTATGCCACTCTTCCATCTGGTTGTTTCTCAGTTATATCCTTTTATAATAAACTTATAGTTTAGTAAGTAAAACATTTCTCTGAATTCTGTGATCTGCTTTAGCAAACTAATTAAGCCCATGGAGGGAGGTCACTGAAATTTCCAATCTATAGCAGGTTGATCAAAAGCACAGGTGACTGTGATTTGTAATTGGCATCTGAAGGGAAGGCAGTCTTGTGGAACCAAGATCTTAATCTGTGGGATCTTATGCTATTTCTAAAGTGTCAGAATTGAGTGGAGTGGTAGGACACCCAGCTGGTATAGGAGCATCGCTTTGTGATGTGGAGAATCAAAACTTTTAATATGGATATGCCACATTTTATTTATCTATTGATCAGTGGATGGACTTTTTTTTTTTTTTTTTCTATTTTGGGCTAAACACGTGTAGATTTTTGTGGACATATGCTTTTATTTCCCTCAGGTATATATGTAGGAATTAAGCTGCTGGGTCACACGGTAACTCAATCTTTAATATTTTGAGGAACTACCAAACTGTTTTCCAAAATAAATGCACCATTTTAATTCCCTAAAGCAATGCATGAGTGCTCCAATTTCTCCACATCCTTGTCAAAACTTGTTATAATCTGCCTTTTTAATTTTAGGCATCCTAGCACATGTGAGTAGAATCTCATTATGGTTTTGATTTTCATTTCTCTAAAAACTAATTATGATTATCATCTTTTCATATGCTTATTGGCCATTTGTATACATATTTTGGAGAAAAGTGTATTCAAATATTTGCAAATTTTTAAAATTTGTATATTTGCAGCAAAATTAAATAAAAAGTGCTGATTATATAAAAGGCTAACAGAATAACAATAAATTAATTGTTATTACCAATGTAATGCTGTATTGGTTTCAGGAGTAGATAGCCAAAGATCTATTTGGCTCTAATAGATCAAATCTAGGGAGCATAAGTCCCTATAAACTCACCTATGACTCACTTATCTTGCCTTCATCTGAGCTATGCCAGGCTCACTGGAGGACTTTAGCTTTTGAGCACTCTCTGGGTTCCATTCCATGGCTTGTTTTCCCTCCTTCACAGAAAATGTCTTGGTTTGCTACCAATGATTTAGCAGCAAGTTATCATTGAATTATGTTTCAGAAGTCTTTTATCAGGTATGATTTGTTGATATTTTTCCCATTCTTTTTGTTATCTTTTCAAACCTTTGATGGTGTCCATTGAAGCATAAAAGTTTTTAGTTTTGTTGAAGTCTCTCTCTTTTTTTTTTTTGCCTTTGCTTTGGTGTTAAATCTAAATTTAAATGCCAAACCCAAGGTCATGAATATTTAATCCTATATGTTATTCTAAGAGTTGTACAGTTTAAGATCTGAACTTTAAGTATAAGATTAATTTGTGGTTGTTCGCTTTTTTTTTTTTTTCAGTGTGAGGTAGGGGTTCAAATTTATTCTATGCTTGTGGATTTCTACCTATCCCAGCACCATTTGTTGAAAAGACTATTCTTTCCCCATTTCTTATTTCATTCTTGTCAAAAAAATCAATTGACAATAAGATAAGTATTTCTGAATTCTAAAGTCTACTACACTGATTTTTGTTTCTATAATTACGTCAGTAACACAGTATCTCAGTAACTGTAGATCTATTGTCAGTTTTGAGATCAGGAATGTGTGATTCCTGAAAATTTATCTATTTCAAGATTGTATGGCTGTTCCACATCCCTTGCATGTCTGTATGGATTTTAGGACAAACTTGCCAATTTCTGCAAACACAAAAACTTAGGGATTACAACATTAAATTTGTAGATCAATTTGGGGTATATTTCTATATTAATATTATATTTCATATCCATGGACTTAGGATTTCTTTCAATTTATTTAGATCTTTAATTTCCTTCAATGATATTTTGTAACTTTTGAGTGTAAAATTCTTGCAATCTTTGTTAAATTTATTCATAATTACTTTTTCTTTTTTATAATAATTTAAGTGCAATAGCTTTCTTAATTTAATTTTTGGATCCCTTTTTTCTTTTTTAAAAATTTTTTTATGTTATGTTAGTCACCATACAATACATTATTAGTTTTTGATGTGGTGTTCCACGATCCATTGTTTTCATATAACACCCAGTGCTCCATGCAGTACGTGCCCTCCTTAATACCCATCACTGAGCTAGCCAGTCCCCCCTCTCCCACTCCCCTCTAGTCTCTCATGGTTCATCTCTCCCTCCGATTTTCCTCCCTTCATTTTTCCCTTCCTTCTCCTAATGTCCTCCATGCTATTCCTTATGTTCCACAATAAGTGAAACTATATGATAATTGACTTTCTCTGCTTGACTTATTTCACTTAGCATAATCTCCTCCAGTCCCATCCATGTTGATGTAAAAGTTGGATCCTTTACTTCTAGTATATAGAATACAACTGATTTTTGCATATTGGCATTTAACCCTACAACCTTGCTAGACTTCTTTATTAGTTCTACTGTTTATGTGGATTCCTTATGATTTTATATATAACAATATTATGCATTTGGTTGATAGAGAGTTTTACTCCCTCTTTTCCAGTCTGAATGCCATTTATTTACTTTCTTCCCTAACTACCCTGGATAGAAACTCCAAGCCATGAGTGGAGACAACCTAGTCTTGTTCCTGATCTTAGGGGGGAAATAGTCAGTGTCTCACCATTAGATAATAAGTTATGGAATCTTTGTACATTCCTTTCACTAGGCTAAAGAAATATCCTTCTATTTCTTTTATTTTTAAGATTTTATTTATTTATTTGACAGAGAGAGAGAGACAGCAAGAGGGAACACAAGCAGGGAGAGTGGGAAAGAGAGAAGCAGGCTTCGTGCCAAGCAGGGAGCCTGATGCGGGGCTTGATCCCAGAACCCTGGGACCATGACCTGAGCTGAAGGCAGTCGCTTAACCAACTGAGCCACCAAGGCGCCCCTATCCTTCTATTTCTAATTTAAACTTTTTTTTTTAATTATGGAGGGAGTTTGTCAAATGTTTTGTCTGTGTCTATTGAGATGATCTTAGTTTTTGTCCTATAATTATTGGCATATAAAGTTGATTGTGTTAAATTAAATCAAACTTACATGTATAGAATAAATTCCACTTACTCATAGTGTTTAACCTTTTTTATGTATTGCTGTTTTCAATTTGCTAGTATTTTGTTGAAATCTTTACATTTATTTTACATATGTGGTTTATACTGGTCTGTAATTTCTTTTCTTTTGATGTCTTTATTCAGTGTTAGTATCAGGTTAATACTGTCTGTACAGACTAGGCCAGAAATTACTCCCTTTTCTCTCTTCTATTTTTTGGGAAAAATGTAACAAATTAGTATTTAAAAAGTTTAGTAGAATTCACCAGTGAAATTATCTGTACCTGGGATTTCCTTTTCAATGGGTTTTCAGTTACTAATTCAATCTCTTTACTTGTTATAGGCATTCAGATTTTTTTTTCTTCTTGAGTCAAAATTTGGACTTGGTGTCTTTCAAGGAATGTGTCCATTTCATCATGATAATCTAAATTGTTGGCTTAAAATTTTTCATAGTATTCCCTTTTTTTTCTCCCAATTTAAATTCAGATTAGTTAACATGTAATGCTGTATTGGTTTCAGAAGTAGAATTCAGTGATTCATCACTTACATTTAACACATATAACACCCAGTGCTCATCACAACAAGTGCCCTCCTTAATACCCATCACGCATTTAACCCACCCCCCACCCACCTCCCCTCCAGCAACCCTCAGTTTGTTCTCTATATTTAAGAGTTTCTTATGGTTTGTCTCCTCTGTTTTTATCTTATTTTTCCATCCCTTCCCCTATGTTCATCTGTTTTGTTTCTTAAATTCCATATATGAGTGAAATTATATGGTATTTGTTTTTCTCTGACTGACTTATTTCACTCAGCATAATACACACTAGTTCCATTCACATCATTGTAAATAGCAAGTTTTCATTCTTTTAATGGCTGAGTAATATTCCACTATATATATATATCACATCTTCTTTATTTATTCTTCTGTCATGCTGGCTCTTTCTATAATTTGGCTATTGCTGATAGTGCTGCTATAAACATTGGGGTACACGTCCCCCTTCAAATCAGGATGTTTGTATCCTTTGGATAAATACCTAGTAGTGCAATTACTGGGTCAGTCATAGAGTAGCTCTATTTTTAACTTTTTGAGAAATCTCCATACTGTTTTCCAGAGTGATTGCCCCAGTTTGCATTCCATCAACAGTGTAAGAGGGTTCCCCTTTCTTTGTATCCTTGCCAACATCTGTTGTTTCCTGAATTGTTCATTTTAGCCATCTGACCTGTGTGAGGGGATATCTATCTCATTGTGGTTTTGATTTGCATTTCCCTGGTGATGAGTGAAGTTGAGCATTTTTTCATGTGTCTGTTGGCCATTTGTATATCTTTGGAGAAATGTCTGCTCATGTCTTCTGCCCATTTCTTAACTAGATTGTTTATTTTTGGGTGTTAAGTTTGATTTATAGATTTTGGATACTAGCCGTCTATCCAGTATGTCATTTTCTTTAAAAAAAAAAAAGTTTTATGCATTTATTTGACACAGAGAGAGAGAGAGCACAAGCAGGGGAAGGGGCAAAGGGAGAGGGAGAAGCAAGCTCCCTGCTAGGCAAGGAGCCCAATGTAGGGCTCGATCCCAGGAGCCTGGGATCATGACCTGAGCCAAAGGCAGATGCTTAACTGACTGAGCCACTCAGGCACCCCCAATATGTCATTTTGAAATATCTTCTACCATTCCATAGCTTGCCTTTTCGTTTTGCATAATATTCCTTTTAAGTGCTGCTCTAGCTGCATCCCCTAAATTTTCATGTATCTCAAAGTATTTTTTTTTTTTTAATTTCCCTAGTAATACCTGCTCTGACCCCTTAGTTATTTAGGAATAGGATGTTTAGTTTCATATTTCCCCACCTTTTTGCAGATTTCCCAAATTGCTTTTTATTATTTATATATGATTTAATTCCACTGTAGTAAACTCCGTTTACTAGTGTTCCGTGTACAAGTGCTGCACATATTGTATCAAGTCTATTCCTAAGTATGCTATTTTTTGATGGTATTTCAAATTGAGTTGTTTCCTTAATTTTGTTTTCAAATTGTTCATTGTTAGTGTATGGAAATACAACTGGTTTGTGAATATTGATCTTATATCCTGCAACTTTTTAAAACTCTTTTTTTGGCCTTAGTAGTTTTGTGTGTATAAATGGTCACAAATTCCTGTTTGACCCATTTTCTTTTTTGTAAAGTCTATGGAAATACTTCCTCTTTTATTTCTGATTTTAGTAATTTCTGCTTTTCCCCCTTTCCTTTGTTGGTCTAGCTCAAGTTTTATCTACTTTTTTGATCATTCAACAAATCAATTTTTTTACTTTTTTTTTTACAAAGTCAATACTTTTTTGTTTGTTCATTTTTAATTTAAATTCAATTTAACTGGGGGAAGGAAAGATGGCGGAGGAGTAGGGAACCCTATTTCAACTGCCGGAATTGAGCTGGATATCTACCAGACCACTCTGAGGACCCACGAAATCAACTTGAGATATAAGATCTGGATCGCTACAAAAAGAATATCGCAGGCAGCTGGTTTCAAGGTACAAAGTGGGAGCCTGAAGCAGGGAGCCATGATTCTGCAGGCAGATATCAGAGGATAAACAGAGGCAGGAGGGAGCTTGGCTGTGGGGATCCTACACCGCCAGTAGGCGATAGCCTCACTCGCTGGGGACAGGGCACAGACTCACAGACTGATAGTGGCAGGGAAAGGACTTTAGGGCAGCAACCGGGGTGGAAACCTGGATTGGGGGGAGGGGTTGTGGGTGTGAACTGGGAACGGCTGGCCATTTTAGAAGCACAAAGGGCAGAGATGTGCCCTGACCTGGAGGCAGGACTGGGAGTGCTGCAGAGGGGCGCACAACCCAGGATGCTGCAGTTTATAGCAGCATGGACAGAAACAGAGACAGTGTGGCCTGGAGAGCTCACTGAAGAACAGGCTGCAATCTCTCTCCTCTGAGGCAGAGGGTTGGAAATGGTCTCTTCTGCTTTGACTCACAGAAGAGATGCGGAAAGCTGCCAGGGAAAGCCGCCAGAGAACAAAAGCCCCCAAAACTGCCCCCCCACCACAGGGGGGCAGGACAACTCTGCCCAAACAGAGTTGCCTGAGTAACAGCGCAGAAGGCCCCTCCCCCAGAAGACAGTCTGGGAAAACAAGAGGCCAGCAACCCTAAGGTCCCTAGAAAACAGGTGCATCTTGCTTGGGTTCTGGTCAATAATTTGGACTCTATACATTCCCTCAACCACCCATCAACAGAATGACTAGGAGGAGGAACCCCCAAAATAGAAAAGACTCAGAGATTATGACCTATGCGGCAGATTTACAAGTGGATGCAATATAACCAAGATGTCGGAGATGGAATTCAAGCTAGCAATTGTGAAGACAATAGCTAGAATGGAGAAATCAATTAATGGCAACATAGAGTCTCTAAGGGCAGAAATGAAAGCTGAATTGGCAGAACTTAAAAATGCTATCAATGAGATCCAGTCCAATCTAGATAATCTAACAGCTAGGGTAAGTGAGGCAGAAGAAAGAATAAGACAATATAATAGATAAAAGGGAAAAGAGGAGGCCAGGGAAAAACAACTCAGAATCCATGAAAATAGAATCAGAGAAATAAGTGACATCATGAAGCATTCCAATGTCAGAATAATTGGAATCCCGGAGGGAGTGAAGAGAGAGAGAGGACTAGAAGATGTATTTGAGCAAATCGTAGCTGAGAACTTCCATAATCTGGGGTATGAAACAAATATTCGTATACTAGAAGCAGAGAGGACCCCTCCTAAGATCAAGGAAAACAGGCCAACACCCCAGCATGTAATAGTAAAACTTGCAAATCTTAGAACCAAGGAAACCATCTTAAGGGGAGTTAGGGGGAAGAGATTCCTTACATACAGAGGGAAGAACATTAGAATAACATCAGACCTATCCACAGAGACCTGGCAAGCCATATTCAGGGTACTAAATGAGAAGAACATGCAGCCAAGAACACTTTATCCGGCAAGGCTTTCATTTAGAATGGATGGAGAGATGCAGAACTTCCATGACCGGCAGAAACTGAAAGAATATGTGACCACTAAGCTGGCCCTGCAAGAAATATTAAGGGGGGTTCTATAAGAGGAGAAAGACCCCAAGAGTGATATACAACAGAAATTTACAGGGACAGTCTATAAAAACATCTTCACAGGCAACATGCTGACAATTAATTCATAATTTTCAATAATCACTCTCAACGTGAATGGCCTAAATGCTCACATAAAATGGCACAGGGTTGCAGATTGGATAAAAAGACAGGATCCCCAAGTTATCGGCTCCTCTGGGGCGGAGACTGGGGAGCGGCCATTTTTCACTCTCGTCCTCCAAAATTGTACCAAAAGCTTGCAGGGAACAAAAGCTCCCAAGAGCAAACCCGAGCAGATTACTTAACCCAGACCTCGCAAGGGCAAGGCAATTCCGCCTCCGGCAAAGACATTTGGGAACCACTGCAACAGGCCCCTCCCCAAGAAGATCAGCAAGAACAGCCAGCCAAGACCAAGTATACCGATCAGTGAGAACTGCAGGACTCCAGCGCTAGGGGAATACTGCACATAGAATTCATGGCTTTTTCCCATGATTCTTTAGTCTTTAAAAGTTCATTTTTTTAAAACTGTCTTTTTTTTAAATTTTTTTTCCCTTTTTCAACCAACATCCTATCAATCCCTTTTTTAAAAAAACATTCTTATTTTTCATTTTTAGAGTCATATTCTATCCCTTCATAGTAGTTACCTTTATTTTTTATATATATATATAAGTTGTTTTTGTTTAAAATTTTGAGATACAGTTTCTTATAAGAGAACAAATTAGACCCTAAATCTCTAGTGTATGGCTTTGTCCTAGTCTCCTGCCTGATCACATTCTCTCCCTTCTTTTTTTCTTTTTTTTTTTAAATCCTCTTCTTTCTTTTTTCAAAAAACTTCTTATCAATTCCTTTTATAAAATCTATTATAATATTCATCTTTACAGTCATATTCCATTCCTTTATCCTATTAACCCCTACTTTTGTACATATGTAAGTTTTTCTTTCCTTAAAATTTTGTGAGGCACATTCTTCTAACAGACCAAAATACACCCAAAATCTAGTGTGTGGCAATGATCTATGCACCAGCCTGATCATATTTGATCATATTCTGTTTTTTTGTTTGTATGTTTTTATCTTTATCTTTTTCTTTTTCTTTTTTTCTTTTTTCTTTCTTTCCCTTTCTTTTCCCTTGATTTGAGGTCTTTTCTGATCTGTTTAGTGTATATTTTCTGGGGATGTTATTACCCTGTTAGCAGTTTGTTCTCATTCATCTATTCTCCTCTGAACGAAATGACAAGTAAGAAAAGATCACCTCAAAAAAAAGAACAAGAGGCAGTACCGACTTCCAGGGACCTGCTCGATAAGGACATTAGTACAATGACAGAACTAGAGCTCAGAATGATGATTTTAAAGATACTACCTGGGCTTCAAAAAAGCATGGAAGTTATTAGAGAAACCCTTCCTGGAGAAATAAAGAACTAAAATCTAACCAAGTCAAAATCAAAAAGGTTATTAATGAGGTGAAATCAAAAATGGGGGCACTAACTGCAAGGATAAATGAGGCAGAAGAGAGAATCAGTGATATAGAAGACCAAATGATGGAAAATAAAGCAGCTGAGAAAAAGAGAGATAAACAACTACTGGATCACGAGAACAGAATTCGAAAGATAAGCAATACCATAAGACAAAACAGCATTAGAATAACTGGGATACCAAAAGAAGAAAAAAGAGAGAGGGGCAGAAGGTATATTGGAGCAAATTATAGCAGAGAACTTCCCTAATTTGGGGAAGAAACAGGCATCAAAATCCAGGAGGCACACAGAATCCCCCTGAAAATCAATAAAAAACAGGTCAACACCCTGACATCTAATAGTAAAACTTACGAGTCTCAGAGACAAAGAGAAAATCCCGAAAGCAGCTCGGGAGAAGAGATATGTAACCTACAATGGTAGAAACATTAGACTGGCCACAGACCTATCCACAGAGACTGGCAGGCCAGAAAGGACTGACATGATATATTCAGAGCACTAAATGAGAAAAATATGCAGCCAAGAATACTATATCCAGCTAGGCTGTCATTGAAAATAGGAGAGATAAAAAGCTTCCAAGACAAACAAAAACTGAAGGAATTTGGAAACACAAAACCAGCCCTACAAGAAATATTGAAAGGGGTCCTCTAAGCCAAGAGAGAACCTAAAAGCAACATAGACCAGAAAGGAACACAGACAATATACAGTAACAGTCACCTTACGGGCAATACAATGGCACTAAATTCATATCTTTCAATAGTTACCCTGAATGTAAATGGGCTAAATGCCCCAATCAAAAGACACAGGCTATCAGACTGGATTAAAAAACAAGACCCATCATTATGCTGTCTGCAAGAGACTCATTTTAGACCCAAAGTCACCCCCAGATTGAAAGTGAAGGGGGGGAAAATCATTTACCATGCTAATGGGCACCAAAAGAAAGCTGGGCTGGCAATCCTTATATCAGACACATTAGATTTTAAACCAAAGACTGTAATAAGAGATGAAGTAACAAATCCTACTTAAAGGGTCTATCCAACAAGAAGATCTAAGAGTTGTAAATATCTATGCCCCTAACATGGGAGCAGCCAATTATATAAGGCAATTAATAACAAAAGCAAAGAAACACATTGACAATAATACAATAATAGTGGGGGACTTTAACACCCCCCTCACTGAAATGGACAGATCATATAAGCAAAAGATCAACAAGCAAAAGATCAACAAGCAAATAAAGACTTAAATGAAAAACTGGACCAAATGGACTTCACAGACATATTCAGGCCATTCCATCCCAAAGCAACAGAATACACATTCTTCTTTAGTACCAATGGAACATTCTCCAGAATAGATCACATCCTAGGTCAAAAATCAGGTCTCAACTGGTACCAAAAGTTTGACATCATTCCCTACATATTTTCAGACCACAATGCTTTGAAACTAGAAATCAATCACAAGAGAAAAGTCGGAAAGAACTTAAATACATGGAGGCTAAAGAGCATCCTACTAAAGAATGAATGGGTCAACCAGGAAATTAAAGAAGAATTAAAGAAATTCATGGAAACAAATGAACAGGAAAACACAATTGTTCAAAATCTTTGGGATACAACAAAGGCAGTCCTAAGAGGAAATTACAGAGCAATACAAGCCTTTCCCAAGAAACAAGAAAGGTCTCAAATATGCATCCTAACCCTACACCTAAAAGAGTTAGAGAAAAAACAGCAAATAAAGCCTAAACCCAGCAGGAGAAGAGAAATAATAAAGATCAGAGCAGAAATCAATGAAATAGAAACTAAAAGAACAGTAGAACAGATCAATGAAACTAGGAGCTGGTTCTTTGAAAGAATTAACAAGATTGATAAACCCATAGCCAGACTTCCCAAAAAGAAAAGAGAAAAGACCCAAATAAATAAAATCATGAATAAAAAAGGAGAGATCACAACCAACACCAAAGAAATACAAACAATTATAAGAACATATTAGGAGCAGGTCTATGCCAGCAAATTCGATAACCTGGAAGAAATGGATGCATTCCTAGAGATGTATCAACCACCAAAACTGAACCAGGAAGAAATAGAAAACCTGAACAGACCTATGACCACTAAGGAAATTGAAGCAGTCATCAAAAATCTCCCAAAAAACAAAAGCCCAGGACCAGATGGCTTCCCAGGGGAATTCTATCAAACATTTAAAGAAGAATTAATACCTCTCCTCCTGAAACTGTTCCAAAAAAATAGAAATGGAAGGAAAACTTCCAAACTCATTTTATGAGGCCAGCATTACCTTGATCCCAAAACCAGACAAAGACCCCATCAAAAAGGAGAATTACAGACCAATGTCCTTCATGAACATGGATACAAAAATTCTCACCAAAATGCTAGCCAATAGGATCCAACAGTATATTAAAAGGATTACTCACCACGACCAAGCGGGATTTATCCCTGGGCTGCAAGGTTGGTTCAACATCCGCACATCAAACAATGTGATACAATACATTAATAAAAGAAAGAACAAGAACCATATGATCCTCTCAATAGATGCAGAAGAAGCATTTGACAAAGTACAGCATCCTTTCTTTCTCAAAATTCTTCAGAGTATAGGAATAGAGGGTACATACCTCAATATCATAAAAACCATCTATGAAAAACCCACAGCAAATATCATTCTCAATGGAGAAAAACGGAGAGCTTTCCCATGGTCAGGAAAATGACAGGGATGACCACTATCACCACTGCTACTCAACACAGTATTAGAAGGCCTAGCTACAACAATCAGAAAACAAAAAGAAATAAAAGGCATCCAAATCAGCAAAGAAGAAGTCAAACTCTCACTCTTTGCAGATGATATAATACTTTATGTAGAAAACCCAAAAGACTCCACCCCAAAACTGCTAGAGCTCATACAGGAATTTAGTAAAGTGGCAAGATATAAAATCAATGCACAGAAATCAGTGGCATTCCTATACACCAACAACAAGACAGAAGAAAGAGAAATGAAGGAGTCGATCCCATTTACAATTGCACCCAAAACCAGAAGATACCTAGGAATAAATCTAACCAAAGAGGCAAAGGATCTGTACTCAGAAAACTCTAGAATACTCATGAAAGAAACGGAGAAAGACACAAAGAGATGGAAAAACGTTCCATGCTCATGGATTGGAAGAACAAATATTGTGAAGATGTCAATGCTACCTAGAGCAATCTACACATTCAATGCAATCCCCATCAAAGTACCATCCACTTTTTTCAAAAAATGGAACAAATAATCCTAAAATTTGTATGGAACCAGAAAAGACCCCGAATAGACAGAGGAATGTTGAAAAAGAAAAGCAAAGCTCGTGGCATCACAATTCCGCACTTCAAGCTCTATTACAAAGCTGGAATCATCAAGACAGTATGGTACTGGCACAAAAACAGCCACATAGATCAATGGAACAGAATAGAGAGCCCAGAAATGGACCCTCAACTCTATGGTCAACTCATCTTTGACAAAGCAGGAAAGAATGTCCAATGGAAAAAAGACAGTCTCCTCAACAAATGGTGTTGGGAAAATTGGACAGCCACATGCAGAAGAATGAAACTGGACCATTTCCTTACATCACACAAAAAAATAGACTCAAAGTGATTGAAAGACCTCAATGTGAGACAGGAGTCCATCAAAATCCTAAAGGAGAACACAGGCAGCAATCTCTTCGACCTCAGCCGCAGCAACTTCTTTTTTAGAAACATCACCAATGGCAAGGGAAACAAGGGCAAAAATGAACTATTGGGACTTCATCAAGATAAAAATCTTTTGCACAGCAAAAGAAACAGTCAACCAAGCCAAAAGACAACCATTAAAATGGGAGAAGATATTTGCAAATGACATATCAGATAAAGGGGTAGTATCCAAAATGTATAAAGAACTTATCAAAATCAACACCTAAAGAACAAAGAATCCAATCAAGAAATGGGCAGAAGACCTGAACAGACATTTTTCCAAAGAAGACACCCAAATGGCCAACAGACACATGAAAACGTGCTCAATATTGCTCAGCATCAGGGAAATCCAAATCAATACCTCAGTGAGATCTCACCTCACACCAGTCAGAATGGCTAAAATTAACAAGTCAGGAAATGAGAGATGTTGGTGGGGCTGCAGCAGAGGAAAGGGAACCCTCCTACACTGTTGGTGGGAATGCAAGCTGGTGCAACCACTCTGGAAAACAGTATGGAGGTTCTTCAAGAAGTTGAAAATAGAGGTACCATACAATCCAGCAATTGCACTGCTGGGTATTTACCCCAAAATTACAAATGTAGGGATCCAAATGGGTACCTGCACCCCTATGTTTATAGCAGCAATGTCCACAATAGCCAAACTGTAGAAAGAGCCCTGATGTCCATTGACAGATGAATGGATAAAGAAAATTTGGTATATATATACAATGGAATATTATGCAGCCATCAAAAGGAATGAAATCTTGCCATTTGCAACAATGTGGATGGAACTGGAGAATGTTATGCTGAGCGAAATAAGTCAATCAGAGAAAAACATGAATCTCATGACCTCACTGCTATGAGGAATTCTTAATCACAGGAAACAAACTGAGGGTTGCTGGAGTGGTGGGGGGTGGGAGGGATGGGGTGACTGGGTGATAGACACTGGGGAGGGTATGTGCTATGGTGAGTTCTGTGAATTGTGCAAGACTGTTGAATCACAGATCTGTACATCTGAAACAAATAATATGTTATATGTTAAAAAAGAAGAAGAAGAAGAAGATATCAGGAGGGAAGAATGAAGGGGGGGGAATCAGAGGGGGAGATGAACCATGGAAGACAATGGACTCTAAAAAACAAATTGAGGGTTCTAGAGGGGTGGAGAATGGGTGGATGGGTTAGTCTGGTGATGGGTATTAAAGAGGGCACGTTCTGCATGGAGCCCTGGGTGTTACATGCAAATAATGAATCATGGAACAATACATCAAAAACTAATGAAGTAATGTATGGTGATTAATATAACATAATATAAAAAAAACCTAAAAAACAAAAAAAAACAAAAAAAAAAAACAGAACCCATCCATAAGCTGCCTACAAGAGACTCATTTTGAACCTAAAGATACATACAGAATGAAAGTGAAGGGATGGAGATCCATCTTCCATGCCAGCAGACCTGAAAAGAAATCTGTGGTAGCAATTCTTATATCAGACAAATTAGATTTAAACTAAAGTCTTTAATTAGAGACACAGAAGGACGCTATATTATTCTTAAAGGGTCTATCCAACAAGAAGATCTAACAATTGTAAATATCTATGCCTCCAACATGGGAGCAGCCATCTACATAAGCCAACTGTTAACCAAAGTAAAGAGTCATATTGATAACAATACGTTAATTGTAGACCTCAATACTCCACTCTCAGCAATGGACAGATCATCTAAGCAGAAAATCAACAAGGAAACAAGAGCTTTGAATGATACACTGGACTAGATGGACCTCATAGATATACACAGAACATTCCACCCTAAAACAACAGAATACTCATTCTTCTCGAGCACACATGGAACTTTCTCCAAAATAGACCACATACTGGGTCACAAATCAGGTCTCAACTGATACCAAAAGATTGAGATTATTCCCTGCATATTCTCAGACCACAGTGCTTTAAAACTGGAACTCAATCACAAGAAAAAATTTGGCAGAAATTCAAACACTTGGAAGCTAAAGGCCACTCTGCTCAAGAATGTTTGAGTCAACCAGGAAATCAAAGAAGAACTTAAACAATTCATGGATTAATGAGAATGAAAACACATCAGTCCATAACCTATGGGACACTGCAAAGGCAGTCCTAAGGGGGAAATACATAGCCATCCAAGCCTCACTCAAAAAAATAGAAAAATCCCGAATTCACCAACTAACTCTACACCTTAAAAAACTAGAGAAAAGGGGCACCTGGCTGGCTCAGATGATTAGGCATCTGCCTTCAGCTCAGGACATGGTCTCGGGGTCCTGGGATTGAGCCCCATATCAGGCTCCTGGCTCAGCGGGGAGTTTGCTTCTCCCTCTCCCTCTGCCTCTCTCCCCTGCTCATGTTCCCTCTCTGTCTCACTCTCTGTCACATGAATAAAAAAAAAAATTAAAAAAAAAAAAAAAAACTAGAGAAAAAACAACAAATGATGCCAAAGCCACACATTAGAAGAGAAATAATTAAAATTAGGGCAGAGATCAATGAATTAGAAACCAGAAACACAGTAAATCAGATCAACGAAATTAGAAGCTAGTTCTCTGAAAGAATAACAATTATTAGAAATTATTATCAAGGGGTAGAGCAAGATGGTGGAGGAGTAGGAGATCTGGATTTTGTCTGTTCTCAGGAATTCAGCTGGATAGGGATCAAACCATTCTGAACACCTAAGAACTCAAAAGGAGATCAAATAAAAGAATAGCAGCAACTCTCTGAACAGAAAAGCGACCACTTTCTGGAAGGTAGGATGTGCAGAGAAGTGAATCCGAGGCGATATTTGGGAGGATACATGGTGGGGGAGGGGCCTCCGTCAGCCACTTCTGGCAAGTGATAGAGCCCTGGAGCACAAAATTGGGAGTTTTAGAAGTCGGCTCTGCTGAGGGATGTCGCTCTAGTGGCTAAGTGGGGGGTGGAACCCTCACAGGACAGTGTGGTCTCAGGACCCTCGGGGTCACGGAAAGACCAGGGGTGCCTGAGTGCAGCAGAGCTCCCAGGTATCAGAGTGGGGAAGCTGGCTGCAGAGACGGAGCCGAGGAGTGGGATCTCCACTCGGGGTTGCCATAAACTGTGATCCGCAGCACAGTTGGGTCACTCCTCTTCCAGCAGGGACCCAACAAGGGGCAGATCTGGGGAGACTCCCCTTCCTCCCCCAGGAGGAGCAGCACAGGAGCGCACCACAGGGATCTGCTGTGTTTGGAAACTCCACTCGGAATTGGGTGCCAGAGATAGAAATGCTTGGGCACAGGCCGGGTGAGCATGGACTGGGGCCGGAGACCAAGGAGACAGGAATGATTGACTGCTTTTCTCTGGGGGCTCACTGAGGAGTAGGCCCCCAAGTTCTTGGTTCCTCTGGGTCAGAGATTGGGAGGCCGCCATTTTCACTCTCATCCTCCAAAGCTGTACCAAAAGCTTGCAGGGAACAAAAGCTCCCGAGAGCAAACCCGAGCAGATTACTTAGCCCAGACCCAGCAAGAGCAGGGCAATTCCGCCTCCAGCAAAGGCATTTAGGAATCACGACAACAGGCCCCTCCCCCAGAAGATCAGCAAAAACAGCCAGCCAAGACCAAGTTTACTGATCAATGAGAACAGCAGAACTCCAGAGCTAGGGGAATACTGCACATAGAATCCCTGGCTTTTTTACTATGATTCTTTAGTCTTTCAAAGTTAATTTTTTTTAACTGTCTTTTTTTTTTTTTTTTTGAATTTTACTTTTTCCATTTTTCAACCAACATCTTATCAATCCCTTTTTTAAAAAACATTATTATTTTTCATTTTTAGAGTCATATTCTATCCCTTCATAGTAGTTTTCCTTATTTTTGGCATATATACTCGCTCTTTAAAATTTTGAGATACACTTTCTTCTAACAGATCAAAATATACCCTAAATCTCTAGTATATGGCCTTGTTCTAGTCTCCTCCCTGATCATATTCTCCTCATTTTTTTCTTTTCTCCTTTTTTTTTTAAATCCTCTTCTTTCTTTTTTCAAACAACTTCTTATCTTACAAATTCCCTTTATAAATTTTTTTATAATTTTCATCTTTACAGTCATATTCCATCCCTTCATCGTGTCCACCCTTATTTTTGTACATATGTAAGTTTTTCTTTCTTTAAAACTTTGGGAGGCATTTTCTTCTAACAGACCAAAATACACCCAAAATCTAGTGTGTGGCACTGATTTATGCACCAGCCTGATCATATTTGATCATATACTGATTTTGTTTGTCTTATTCTGTTTTTGTTTGTTTTTATCTTTTTCTTTTTCTTTTTCCTTTTTCTTTTTTCTTTCTTTCCCTTTCTTTTCCCTCAGCTTCAGGTCTTTTCGGATTTGTTTAGAGTATATTTTCTGGGGATGTTGTTACCCTGTTCGCATTTTGTTCTCTCATTAATCTATTCTCCTCTGGACAAAATGACAAGACGGAAAAAATCACCTCAACAAAAAGAACAAGAGGTAGTACAGACTTCCAGGGACCTATTCACTAAGGACATTAGTACGATGTTGGACCTAGAGTACAGAATAATGTTTTAAAGATAATAGCTGGGCTTGAAAAAAATATGGAAGTTATTAGAGAAACCCTTTCTGGAGAAATAAAAGAACTAAAATCTAACCAAGTTGAAATAAAAAAGGCTATTAAGGAGGTGCAATCAATAATGGGGGCACTAACTGCTAGGATAAATGAGGCAGAAGAGAGAATTAGTGATACAGAAGACCAAATGATGAAAAATAAGAAGCTGGGAAAAAGAGACATAAACAACTACTGGATCACAAGGGCAGAAATCGAGAGATAAGCAATACCATAAGAGGAAACAACATTAGAATAATTGGGATCCCAGAAGAAGAAGAAAGAGAGGGGCAGAAGGTCTATTGGAGCAAATTATAGCAGAGAACTTCCCTAATTTGGGGAAGGATGCAGGCATCAAAATCCAGAAGGCACAGAGAAATCCCCTCAAAATCAATAAAAATAGGTTAACACCCCGACATCTAATAGGAAAACTTACGAGTCTCAGAGACAAAGAGAAAATCCTGAAAGCAGCTTGGGAAAAGAGGTCTGTAACCCACAATGGTAGAAACATTAGACTGGCAACAGACCTATCCACAGAGACCAGGCAGGCCAGAAAGGACTGACATGATATATTCAGAGCACTAAATGAGAAAAATATGCAGCCAAGAATACTATATCCAGCTAGGCTGTCATTGAAAATAGAAGGAGAGATAAAAAGCTTCCAGGACAAACAAAAACTAAAGGAATTTGGAAACACAAAACCAGCCCTACAAGAAATCTTGAAAGGGGTCCTCTAAGCAAAGAGAGAGCCTAAAAGCAACATAGACCAGAAAGGAAAACAGACAATATACAGTAACATTCACCCTACGGGCACTAACTATCTTTCCATAGTTACCCTGAATGTAAATGGGCTAAATGCCCCAATCAAAAGACACAGGCTATCAGACTGGATTAAAAAACAAGACCCATTGATATGTTATCTGCAAGAGACTCATTTCAGACCCAAAGTCACCTCCAGATTGAAAGTGAAGGGGTGGAAAACTATTTACCATGCTAATGGACACCAAAAGAAAGCTGGGCTGGCAATCCTTATATCAGACACATTAGATTTTAAACCAAAGACTGTAATCAGAGATGAGGAAGGACACTATATCCTGCTTAAAGTGTCTATCCAACCAGAAGATCTAACAATTGTAAATATCTATGCCCCTAACATGGGAGCAGCCATGTATATAAGCCAATTAAAAACAAGAGCAAAGAAACACATTGACAACAATACAATAATAGTGGGGGCCTTTAACACCCCCCTCACTGAAATGGACAGATCATATAAGCAAAAGATCAACAAGCAAAAGATCAACAAGCAAATAAAGACTTTAAATGATACACTGGACCAAATGGACTTCACAGACATATTCAGAACCATTCCATCTCAAACCAATGGAATACACATTCTTCTTTAGTACTAATGGAACATTCTCCAGAATAGATAAAATCCTAGGTCACAAATCAGGTCTCAACCCATACCAAAAGTTTGGAATCATTCCCTGCATATTTTCAGACCACAATGCTTTGAAACTAGAACTCAATCACAAGAGAAAAGTCGGAAAGAACTTAAATACATGGAGGCTAAAGAGCATCCTACTAAAGAATGAATGGGTCAACCAGGAAATTAAAGAAGAATTAAAGAAATTCATGGAAACAAATGAACAGGAAAACACAATTGTTCAAAATCTTTGGGATACAGCAAAGGCAGTCCTAAGAGGAAAGTATATAGCAATACGAACCTTTCTCAAGAAACAAGAAAGGTCTCAAGTACACAACCTAACCCTATACCTAAAGGAGCTAGAGAAAAAAAAGAACAGCAAATAAAGCCTAAACCCAGCAGGAGAAGAGAAATAATAAAGATCAGAGCAGAAATCAATGAAATAGAAACTAAAAGAACAGTAGAACAGATCAATGAAACTAGGAGCTGGTTCTTTGAAAGAATTAACAAGATTGATAAACCCATAGCCAGACTTGCCAAAAAGAAAAGAGAAAAGACCCAAATAAATAAAATCATGAATAAAAAAGGAGAGATCACAACCAACACCAAAGAAATACAAACAATTATAAGAACATATTAGGAGCAGGTCTATGCCAGCAAATTCGATAACCTGGAAGAAATGGATGCATTCCTAGAGATGTATCAACTACCAAAATTGAACCAGGAAGAAATAGAAAACCTGAACAGACCTATAACCACTAAGGAAATTGAAGCAGTCATCAAAAATCTCCCAAGAAACAAAAGCCCAGGGCCTGATGGATTCCCTGGAGAATGCTACCAAACATTCAGACAAGAAATAATACCTATTCTACTGAAACTATTTCAATAAATAGAAACAAAAGGAAAACTTCCAAACTCATTCTATGAGGCCTATGAGGCCAGCATTAATCCCCAAACCAGGCAAAGACCCCATCAAAAAGGAGAATTTTAGACCGATATCCCTGATAAATACAGATTCCAAAATCCTCAACAAAATCCTAGCTAATAGGATCCAACCATACATTAAAAGGATTATCCACCATGACCAAGTAGGATTTATGCCCGGGATGCAAGGATGGTTCAACATTCGCAAATCAATCAATGTGACAGAACACATTAATAAGAGGAGAGAGAAGAACCATATGGTCCTCCAAATTGATGCATAAAAAGCATTTGACAAAATACATCTTTTCCTGATTAAAACTCTTCAGAGTACCAGGGATAGAGGGAACATTCCTCAAGTTCATAAAATCCATCTATGATAAACCCACAGCGAATATCATCCTCAATGGGAAAAGCCGAGAGCCTTTCCCTTAAGATCAGGAACACGTCAAGGATGCCCACTCTCGCCACTATTGTTCAACATAGTACTAGAAGTCCTAGCAATAGCAATCAGACAACAAAAAGAAATAAAAGGTATTCAAATTGGCAAAGAAGAAGTCAAACTCTCTCTTTTCGCAGACGACATGATACTTTATGTGGAAAACCGAAAAGACTCCACCCCAAAATTACTAGAACTCATACAGCAATTCAGTAATGTGACAGGATACAAAATCAATGCACAGAAATCAGCTGCTTTCTTATACACTAACAATGCAACTGTAGAAAGAGAAATTAGAGAACCAATTCTATTTACAATAGCACCAAAAACCATAAGATACCTCGGAATAAACCTAACCAAAGAGGTAAAGGATCTATTCTCTAGGAACTACAGAACACTCATGAAAGAAATTGAATAAGACACAGAAAGATGGAAAAATATTCCATGCTCATGGATCGGAAGAATAAACATTGTTAAAATGTCTATGCTACCCAGAGCAATCTATACCTTCAATGCCATCCTGATCAAAATTCCAATGACATTTTTCAAAGTGCTGGAACAAACAATCCTAAAATTTGTATGGAATCAGAAATGACCCTGAATTGCCAAGGAAATGTTGAAAAAGAAAAACAAAGCTGAGGACATCATGTTGCCCAATTTCAAGTGATATTACAAAGCTGTGATCACCAAGACAGCATGGTACTGGCACAAAAACAGACATATAGACCAATGGAACAGAATAGAGAACCCAGATATGGACCCTCAACCCTATGGTCAAATAATCTTTGACAAAGCAGGAGAAAACATGCAATGGATCAAAGACAGTCTCTTCAATAAATGGTGCTGGGAAAATTGGACAGCCACATGCAGAAGAATGAAACTCGACCATTCTCTAACACCATACACAAAGATAAACTCAAAATGGATGAAAGACCTCAATGTGAGACAGGAATCCATCGAAATCCTAGAGGAAAACATAGGCAGTAACCTCTTTGACATCGCCCACAGCAACTTCCTTCAGGATACATCAATAAAAGCTAGTGAAACAAAAGCAAAAATGAACTTTTGGGACTTCATCAAGTTAAAAAGCTTCTGAACAGCTAAAGAAACAGTCAACAAAACAAAGAGGCAACCCACATAATGGGAGAAGATATTTGCAATTGACACTACAGATAAAGGGCTGGTATCCAAGATCTATAAAGAACTTCTCAAACTGAACACCCAAAAAACAAATAAGTCAAAAAATGGGCAGGAGAGTTGAAAAGACACTTCTCTGAAGAAGACATACAAATGGCTAACAGACACATGAAAAAATGTTCATCATCATTAGCCATCAGGGAAATTCAAATCAAAACCACATTGATATACCACCTTACACCAGTTAGAATGGGAAAAATGGACAGGGAAAGAAACAACAAATGTTGGAGAGGTTGTGGAGAAAGGGGAACCCTCTTACACTGTTGGTGGGAATGCAATTTGGTACAGTCACTTTGGAAAACAGTGTGGAGGTGCCTCAAAAATTTAAAAATAGAGCTACCCTATGACCCAGCAATTGCACTCCTGTATATTTATCCCAAAGACACAGATGTAGTGAAAAGAAGGGCCACATACACCCCAATGCTCATGGCAGCAATGTCCGCAATAGCTAAACTGTGGAAAGAGCCGAGATGCCCTTCAACAGATGAATGGATAAAGATGTCGTCCGTATATACAATGGAATATTACTCAGCCATCAGAAAGGATGAATATCCAACTTTTACATCAACTTGGATGGGACTGGAGGAGATTATGCTAAGTGAAATAAGTCAAGCAGAGAAAGTCAATTATCATATGGTTTCACTTATTTGTGGAATATAAGGAATAGCATGGAGGACATTAGGAGAAGGAAGGGAAAAATTAGGGGACGGAAGTCAGAGGGAGAGATGAACCATGAGAGACTATGGACTCTGAGAAACAAACAGCATTTTAGAGGGGAAGGGGGGGGGGGATTGGTTAGCCCGGTGATGGGTATTAAGGAGGGCACGTACTGCATGGAGCACTGGGTGTTATATGAAAACAATGGATCATGGATCACATCAAAAACTAATGATGTATTATATGGTGACTAACATAACAATAAAATTTTTAAAAAATCAATTTAACTAACATATACTATATTATTAGTTTTAGGGGTAAAATTTAGTTGCATACAACACCCAGTGTTTTAATGAACCAAATTTTATTTCATTGATCTTATCTTGATTTTGTCTGTTGTTTTTCTGTTATCTATTCAATTTATGCCCACTTTTCAAAATAACTAAACATGGAGGTCATTATTAGCCTGATTCTAATGCCTTGGCAACCTACATAAGCAAACCAAAAACTAACCTAGAGTCATTGCACTTGAAACTGAGAAAATAAAATTTAAGAACCACCAACCATAAATAGCCAACTAGGCTTTTCTAAATAAGGCAACCACTTAAGTTATAAACAATTGACTAATTACTTTACTTCAATGTGTTACCCATAAAAACCTTTCCTCTAGCTCCTGCCAGTGGAGTACTTTTAATCATTGTTTGCTTATTTGGTGCTGCCCAGTTTGAATTGATGCATATTCAAATAAACTCGTCCATTTTAATGAACCTCAGTTTACCTTTTAACAGTTCAGGTGTCAGAAATGAAAATGGAAAGACACCCCTGACAGCCACAAGAGCAGTGAGCAAGGAGTCATAGGTACCCACTGAGCCCTTGTGCTCACTGCTTTCTTGTTGATTCAAAAGGTTGTTGGTAAGTCCCTCCTGAATGTTTGATCTCACAGCTTTTAAGTTATGAGTTCTCTGACTTCATTTGACATTTTCTGGCCCGGACTCGGTCTGACTTAAACTGGACTAGATCCAACTTAAACTGGACTGGATCTGGTTTGAGGCCTCAGGTAGGTTAAATTTTGTTTTAAGGGGAAAAAAAAGAAAGTGGGCTCCCTGAGTCTAAAGAGTCTTGGACTCTTCCATTTAGGACTCTGGCTAACTATATGTATAAAATTTATGGCTGCAGAACCCGTGTTTGTTTGAACAAATGGGCTAACCCAAAATAATCTTGAGTTACAGTGGCCACAGTGGGGAACTAGATAAACTTACCCATAAATGGTGCCTAGAGAAAAAAGAGCACTGAATTTCCTAAAAGCCATGAGATACATATTTTATGGGTATGCAAAAGTTTCTAAGACTAAATGAACCAAAATTTGTCTCTTTAAGGCTTTAATACTACCAAGAATATTGTTTATCCCAGCTGAAACTTGATAATAAAATATTTGAAAGGATTTTTTTTTCTTTAAAAGAAGCTCCATGCTCAAAAGCTGGACAGATTATAGACTAATATTGAGAGGCTGATAGGGAAAATTTTTAAGTCATTTCCTAGGCTAAAATAGAACTATGTACCTTGGAGTAAAGAAAACATTCTAAAGCCTTTGTGGAACAGTTTACCATAGCATTCCAAAACCCATAGCTCTGAATCTACAGCATAGCAATCTTTTGATTTCCATCTAAGTTGGAAATCTCTCTGATATAAAAAGGCAAATATAAGATAATGTAGTTGGATAGGTGGGTCAGCCCCTTGATATTGTTTAGGCTGCAACCTATTTGAGGAATTAAAAACAACTGTTCTTGTCTTACAAATTAAGTCTTTATAAGAACAAAAACATGCCTGTAGAAACAATTCAAAGCCCACCTATTCTTTTGACTAATCCCAATGTAATAAAGTATAATTCACTTGTTTCCAATCCCAGGGAAGGACTCTAAATGCTTCTTGACACAGCATCTTTGTAGCAAAATAACCAAGAAAAACACAACATAAACAATGGATGGAAAAATGTTTTACATTTTACACTGACATAAAAAAAGAGAGCAAGACTAGCTTCTACAGGGCGCCTGGGTGGCTCAGTTGGTTAAGCGACTGCCTTTGGCTCAGGTCATGATCCCAGGGTCCTGGGATCGAGTCCCACGTCGGGCTCCCGGCTCAGCGGGGAGCCTGCTTCTCCCTCTGACCCTCTCCTCTCTCATGCTGTTTCTCTCTCGCTTGCTCTCCAATAAATAAATAAATAAAATCTTAAAAAAAAAAAAAAAAAAAAAAAAGACTAGCTTCTACAGTAAACATTGGTCCCTCTTGGCCAGCAAGTCTTTTTTTTTAACAGCCAACACAGGGCAATTGGGTTACTGCATCCCTTTCTTGTTTCAGTGGAGAAACCCATCCTCTCCTAGTGGAGGGCAGATATAACAGTGGGTTGCTCAGATGCCACAGGATGCATATACTTTAAAAAGAAACAAAGGAGGGGTGCCTGGGTGGATCAGTCAGTTGAGTGTCTGGTTCTTGGTTTTGGCTTGGGTAATGATCTTGGGATCCTGAGATTGAGCCCCACCCCTTTGGGCTCCTCGCTCAGTGGGGAGTCTGCATGAGGATTTCTCTCCCTCTCCCTCTGTCCCTCCCTCCACTCCTATGCACTCTCTCTCTCAAATAAATAAATCTTTTTTTCTTTTCTTTTTTTTTCTTTTTGTAAAGAAAGAAACAAAGGAGTACTCAGAGAATTAAGCAAGGAGTGATATTCCCACACAAGGTGATAATCCTGGCACAGGGTGAGTGCTCTATCCTGACTGGTGGAAAAGTATTCCAGACCCAAGGTCCATTCTTCTATGGTTGAGTGGGGGTTGTGGGACTGCATACATAAAACTACCTTTCCAACAATTTCTAAATAAGATAAAATACTAAAACATTAATTACTGAATATAGGTTTCTCTACTTTTGCCTTCTTATTACAGAGAAACTAAACATATTTGGGTTGTTAATAAACATGTTTTGAGGCACAGTCAACATTTTACTATGAAAAAGGATATACTTCCAGAAATTATGAAATGTATTCACAAATTTGCCAATCTACAGAATGCTACTGGGACAGGCTACAATTGCCTGCTAAGTTTTCATTAGAAATAAGGTTTGAAAAGGATAAGAATCATAATCAGGTGTATTGAGCAAGATGGCAGAGGAGTAGAGACCTAAATTTCGTCTGGTCCCAGGAATTCAGCTGGATAGGGATCAAACCATTCCAAACACCTACGAACTCAATAGGAGATTGAAGAAAAGAATAGCAACAACTCTCTGAACAGAAAAGTGACCACTTTCTGGAAACACGGACCCAACAAGTGGCAGATCCTGGGAGACTCCCCTTCCTCCCTCAGGAGGAATGGTGCAGGAGCACACCGCAGGAATCTGCTGGGTTTAGAAACTCCAAACAGGGTCCTGTACCAGAGATACAAATGTTTGGTCACAGGCTGGGTGACCACGGAGAGCTGCCAGACACTGGGGAGATGGGAGTGATTGACTGCTTTTCTTTGGGGGCTCACTGATGAGTGAGGGCCCGAGTTCTCATCTCCTCTGGGGCAGAGATTAGGAGGCCATGATTTTCATTCTCATCCTCAAAATCTGTGTGGAGAGCTTGCCAGGAACAAAAGCTCCTGAGAACAACCCAAGCAGATTACTCAGCCCGCCCCGGGCAAGGGCGGGGCAATTCCGCCTGGGGCATAGACATTTGAGAACCATTGCTACAGGCCCCTCCCCCAGAAGATCAGCAAGAACAGCCATCCAAGACCAAGTTTACTGAACAATGAGAATGGCACAACTCCAGAGCTAGGGGAATACTGCACATAGAATCCATGGCTTTTTTACCATGATTCTTTAGTCTTTCAAAGTTAATTTTTTTTAACTCTCTTTTTTCTTTTAATTTTTCTTTTTCCCTTTTTCAACCAACATCTTATCAATACCTTTTTTAAAAAATATTTTTTATTTTTCATTTTTAGAGTCATATTCTATCCCTTCATAGTACTTAACCTTATTTTTGGTATGTATAGAAGTTGCTCTCCCTTTAAAATTTTGGAATACAGTTTCTTCAAGCAGACCAAAATACAACCTAAATCTCTAGTGTATGGCTTTGTTCTAGTCTCCTGCCTGATCACATTCTCTCCTTTTTTTTTTTTAATCCTCTTATTTCTTTTTTCAACCAACTTCTTATCTTATAAATTCCTTTTATAAAATCTTTTATAATTTTCATCTTTACAGTCATATTCCATTCCTTCATTGTATTTACCCTTATCTTTGTACATGTATAAGCTTTTCTTTCTTTAAAATTTTGGGAGGCATTTTCTTCTAACAGACAAAAATACGCCCAAAATCTAGTGTGTGGCACTGATCTATTCACCAGCCTGATCATATTTGATCATGTTATTTTTTTTTTTTAATCTTTTTCTTTCCTTCCCTTCCTCTTCCCCCAGTTTCAGGTCTCTTCTTATTTGTTTAGAGTATATTTTCTGGGGATGTTGTAACCCTGTTAGCATTTTGTTCTCTCATTCATTTATTCTCCTCTGGACAAAATGACAAGAAGGAAAAAATCACCTCAAAAAAAGAACAAAAGGCAGTACCAACAGCCAGGGACCTAATCAGTATGGACATTAGTAAGATGTCAGAACTAGAGTTCAGAATGATGATTTTTTTTAAGATAGGCTTGAAAAAAACCATGGGAGTTATTAGATAAACCCTTTCTGAAGAAATAAAAACTAAAATCTACCAAATCAAAATTAAAAAGGCTATTAATGAGGTTTAATCAAAAATGAAGGCTCTAACTGCTAGGATAAATGAGTCAGAAGAGAGAATCAGTGATATAGAAGACCAAATGATGGATAATAAAGAAGCTGAGAAAAAGAGAGATAAAAAAATACTGGATCATGAGGGCAGAATTCAAGAAATAAGTGATAAAATAAGATGAAAAAACATTAGAATAATTGGGATCCCAGAAGAAGAAGAAAGAGAGAGAGGGGCAGGGGGCAGGAGGTCTATCGGAGCAAATTATAGCAGAGAACTTCCCTAATTTGGGGAAGAAACAGGTATCAAAATCCAGGAGGCACACAGAATCCCCCTGAAAATCAATAAAAAACAGGTCAACACCCTGACATCTAATAGTAAAACTTACGAGTCTCAGAGACAAAGAGAAAATCCTGAAAGCAGCTTGGGAGAAGAGATATGTAACCTACAATGGTAGAAACATTAGATTGGCAACAAACCTATCCACAGAGACCTGGTAGGCCAGAAAGGACTGGCATGATATATTCAGAGCACTAACTGAGAAAAATATGCAGCCAAGAATACTATATCCAGCTAGGTTGTCATTCAAAATAGAAGGAGAGATAAAAAGCTTCCAGGACAAAAAAAAACTAAAGGAAATTGCAAACATGAAACCAGCCCTACAAGAAATCTTGAAAGGGGTTCTCTAAGCAAAGAAAGAGCCTAAAAGCAACATAGACCAGAAAGGAACACAGACAATATACAGTAACAGTCACCTTCCAGGCAATACAATGGCACTAAATTCATATCTTTCCATAGTTACCCTGAATGTAAATGGGCTAAATGCCCCAATCAAAAGACACAGGCTATCAGATTGGATAAAAAACAAACAAACAAACAAAAAAAAAAAACAAGACCCATTGATATGCTGTCTGCAAGAGACTCATTTTAGACCCCAAAACACCCCCAGATTGAAAGTGAGGGGGTGGAAAACCATTTACTGTGCTAATGGACACCAAAAGAAAGCTGGGGTGGCAATCCTTATATCAGACAAATTAGATATTATTTTATTTTTTTATTTTTTTAAAGATTTTGTTTATTTATTTCACAGAGAGAGACACAGCAAGAGAGGGAACATAAGCAAGGGGAGTGGCAGAGGGAGAGCAGGCTTCCCACGGAGCAGGGAGCCCGATGCGGGGCTAAATCCCAGGACCCTGAGATCGTGACCTGAACCAAAGGCAGATGCTTAACGACTGAGCCACCCAGGCGCCCCAGACAAATTAGATTTTAAACCAAAGACTGTAATAAGAGATGAGGAAGGACACTATATCCTACTTAAAGGGTCTATCCAACAAGAAGATCTAACAATTCTAAATATCTATGCCCCTAACATGGGAGCAGCCAATTATATAAGACAGTTAATAACAAAAGCAAAGAAACACATTGACAACAATACAATAATAGTGGGGGACTTTAACACCCCCTCATAGAAATGGATAGATCATCTAAGCAAAAGATCAACAAGGAAAGAAACACTTTAAATGACACTGGACCAAACAGATTTCACAGATATATTCAGAACATTCCATCCCAAAGCAACAGAATACACATTCTTCTCTAGTGCCCATGGGACATTCTCCAGAATAGATCACATCCTAGGTCACAAATCATGTCTCAACCCATACCAAAAGATTGGGATCATTCCCTGCCTATTTTCAGACCACAATGCTTTGAAACTAGAACTCAATCACAAGAGGAAAGTCAGAAAGAACTCAAATACATGGAGGCTAAAGAGCATACTACTAAAGAATGAATGGGTCAACCAGGAAATTAAAGAAGAATTTAAAAAATTCATGGAAACAAATGAAAACGAAAACACAACTGTTCAAAACATTTGGGATGCAGCAAAGGCACTAAGAGGGAAGTATAAGGCAATACAAGCCTTTCCTAAGAAACAAGAAAGGTCTCAAATACACAACGTAACCCTACACCTAAAGAGGCTGGAGAAAGAACAGCAAATAAAGCCTAAACCCAGCAGGAGAAGAGAAATAATAAAGATCAGAGCAGAAATCAATGAAATAGAAACCAAAAGAATGGTAGAGCAGATCAACGAAACTAGGAGATGGTTCTTGGAAAGAATAAACAAGACTGATAAACCCCTGGCCAGACTTATCAAAAGAACAGAGAAAGGACCCAAATAAATAAAATCATGAATGAAAGAGGGGAGATCACAACCAACACCAAAGAAATACAAACAACTATAACAACATTTTTTCTTTAAGATTTATTTATTTATTTGAGAGGGCGAGAATGAGAAAGAGAGAGAGAGTACATGAGAAGGGGGAGGGTTAGAGGGAGAAGCAGGCTCTTCGCCGAGCAGGGAGCCCAATGCGGGACTCGATCTCAGGACTCCAGGATCATGACCTGAGCCAAAGGCAGTCGCTCAACCAACTGAGCCACCCAGGCACCCTATAACAACATATTATGGGCAACAATATGCCAGCAAATTAGACAACCTGGAAGAAATGGATGCATTCCTAGAGATGTATCAACCACCAAAACTGAACCAGGAAGAAATAGAAAACCAGAACAGACCTATAACCACTAAGGAAATTGAAGCAGTCATCAAAAATCTCCCAAAAAAACAAAAGCCCAGGGCCAGATGGCTTCCCAGGGGAATTCTACCAAACATCACAAGAAGAATTAATACCTATTCTTCTGAAACTGTTCCAAAAATTAGAAATGGAAGGAAAACTTCCAAACGCGTTTTATAAGGCCAACATTACCTTGATCCCAAAACCAGAAAAGACCCCATCAAAGAAGAGAATTACAGACCAATATCCTTGATGAACATGGATACAAAAATTCTCACCAAAATACCAGCCAATAGGATCTAACAGTACATTAAAAGGATTATTCACCACAACCAAATGGGATTTATCCCTGGGCTGCAAGGTTGGTTTGACATCTGGAAATCAATCAAAGTGATACAATACATTAATAAAAGAAAGAACAAGAAGCATATGATCCTCTCCATAGATGAGAAAAAACATTTGACAAAGTACAGCATCCTTTCTTGATCAAAACTCTACAGAGTGTAGGGATAGAGGGTACATTCCTCAATATCATAAAAGCCATCTCTGAAAGAACACACAGTGAATATCATTCTCAATGGGGAAAAACTGAGAGTTTTCCCCCTAAGGTCAGGAACGCGGCAGGGATGTCCACTATCACCACTGCTATTCAACATAATACTAGAAGTCCTAGCCACAGCAATCAGACAACAAAAAGAAATCAAAGGCATCCAAATCAGCAAAGAAGAGGTCAAACTCTCACTCTTTGCAGATGATATGATACTTTATGCAGAAAACCCAAAAGACACCACAGGAAAGTGCTAGAACTCATACAGGAATTCAGTCAAGTGGCAGGATATAAAATCAAAGCACAGAAGTCAGTGGTATTCCTATACACCAACAATGAGACAGAAGAAAGAGAAATTAAGGAGTCAATCCCATTTACAATTGCACCCAAAATCATAAGGTACCTAGGAATAAATCTAACCAAAGAGGCAAAGAATCTGTACTCAGAAAACTATAAAATACTCATGAAAGAAACTGAGAAAGACACAAAGAAATGGAAAAACGTTCCATGCTCATGGATTGGAAGAACAAATATTGTGAAGATGTCAATGCTACCTAGAGCAATCTACACATTTAATGCAATCCCTTTCAAAATACTATCCACTTTTTTCAAAGAAATGGAACAAATAATCCTAAAATTTGTATGGAACCAGAAAAGACCCCGCATAGCCAGAGGAATGTTGAAAAAGAAAAGCAAAGCTGGTGGCATCACAATTCCGAACTTCAAGCTCTATTACAAAGCTGTCATCATCAAGACAGTATGGTACTGGCACAAAACAGACGCATAGATCAATGGAACAGAATAGAGAACCCAGAAATGGACCCTCAACTCTATGATCAACTAACTTTCGACAAAGCAGGAAAGAATGTCCAATGGAAAAAAGACAGTCTCTTCAACAAATGGTGTTGGGAAAATTGGACAGCCACATGCAGAAAAATGAAACTGGACCATTTCCTTACACCACACACAAAAATAGACTCAAAATGGATGAAAGACCTCAATGTGAGACAGGAGTCCATGAAAATCCTACAGGAGAACACAGGCAGCAACTTCTTCGACCTCAGCCACAGCAACTTCTTCCTAGAAACATTGCCAAAGGCAAGGAAAGCAAGGGCAAAAATGAACTATTGGGACTTCATCAAGATAAAAAGCTTTTGCACAGCAAAAGAAATAGTCAACAAAACCAAAAGACAAGTGACAGAATGGGAGAAGATATTTGCAAATGACATATCAGATAAAGGGCTAGTATCCAAAATCTATAAAGAACTTAAACTCAACACCCAAAGAACAAATGGTCCAATCAAGAAATGGACAGAAGACATGAACAGACATTTCTCCAAAGAAGACATCCAAATGGCCAACAGACACATGAAAAAGTGCTCAACAGCGCTCAGCATCAGGGAAATCCAAATCAAAACCTCAATGAGATATCACCTCACACCAGTCAGAATGGCTAAAATTAACAAGTCAGGAAACAACAGATGATGGCGGGGATGCAGAGAAAGGGGGACCCTCCTACACTGTTGGTGGGAATGTAAGTTGGTGCAGCCACTCTGGAAAAGAGTATGGAGGTTCCTCAAAAAGTTGAAAATAGAGCTACCCTATGATCCAGCAATTGCACTACTGGATATTTACCCCAAAGATACCAGTGTAGTGATCCAAAGTGGTACGCGCACCCCAATGCTTATAGCAAAAATGTTCACAATAGCCAAACTATGGAAAGAGCCAAGATGTCCATCGACAGATGAATGGATAAAGAAGATGTGGTATATATATATACAATGGAATATTATGTGGTAATCAAAAGGAATGAAATCTTTCCATTTGCAATGACATGGATGGAACTGGAGGGTATTATGCTGAGCAAAATAAGTCAACCAGAGAAAGACATGTATCATACAACCTCACTGATATGAGGAATTCTTAATCTCAGGAAACAAACTGAGGGTTGCTGGAGTGGGGAGTGGGGTGGGAGGGATGGGGTGACTGGGCGATAGACACTGGGGAGGGTATGTGCTATGGTGATAGACACTGGGGAGGGTATGTGCTATGGTGATCGTTGTGAATTGTGTAAGACTGCTGAATCACAGACTTGTACCTCTGAAACAAATAATACATTATATGTTAACAAAAAGAAGAAGATAGTAGGAAGGGAAAAATGAAGAAGGGGAAATCGGAGGGGGGGACGAACCATGAGAGACTATGGACTCTGAGAAACAAACTGGGTGTTCTAGTGTGGAGGGGGTTTGGGAGATGGGTTAGCCTGGTTATGAGTATTAATGAGGGCACGTATTGAATGGAGCACTGGGTGTTATATGCCAACAATGAATTATGGAACACTACATCAAAAACTAATGATGTGGGCGCCTGGGTGGCTCAGTCGGTTAAGTGACTGCCTTCGGCTCAGGTCATGATCCTGGAGTCCTGGGATCGAGTCCCGCATCGGGCTCCCTGCTTGGCAGGGAGTCTGCTTCTCCCTCTGACCCTCACCCCTCTCATGCTCTCTCTCTCATTCTTTCTCTCAAATAAATAAATAAAATCTTAAAAAAAAAAAAAACTAATGATGTAATGTATGGTGATTAACATAACATAATAAAATTTTAAAAAATAAAATAAATTTAAAAAGGATCATAATATATATAATTGATACTAATAAAATAATAAGGGAAATATCTTTGTATGCAGGAAATATAGGATGTGTTTTTGGGAAGAAAAACTATGAAATATGAAAATGCATTTTTTAAGGGAAAAGAATGATTTTGTCCCAGAGTAGAATAACTGATTATTCAGAATGAGAAAGAAGAATAAAACAAACCTAAATGGATATAGAAAGTAGAAAGTCAGAAAATCTTATGTGGTCAAGCTGGCCAAAATTTAATGAATTTGTAAGGCTTTTTAATAAGCTTTAGTATCAATAGTATGTCTATGCAAAATTAAAATGTAATTCTCCCTTAGTTGTTAAAGGGAAAACATTTTCTTGGACTATTCTCCTCTTGGTAAGAGATTATGAAAAGTTTTCCCTTACTTTTTAAGTAATCTATCTGAAAAGCAAAGATTTTGTGTTTTATTAAAATAATTTTCTTTGCTTCATTTTGTCATTATCTAGTCTTTTATTACTTAGGAGTAGATTCCGTTCTTAAGGTTTTTCACAAGAGCTGAAGTTTTGTGCAACTGTGTAACTTTCTGCATTTGCCTTAGAAGTCTTTGTCATTTTGGTTGAGTATATAACAAAAGTTATATTTAACCAAGTATTCAAACCTTTAATATTTTGATTTTTTTTTTTTACAAACTTTCCATAATTAAATTCTAAATGAAGACTTTTTGACCTTGAGTTAAGTTTGATATTTCCCAAAGGATCCCTGGAACATCTCAAAATATTTTTTTCTCTCTCTTTATAAAAGAAAGATGTTAAACTGACTAGGTTTATTTGGTATGTTAAATTACAATTTGTTAAATTGTCAAATAAGAAATGATCCTAAACATTGTTTAGGTTATATTTGTATGGATATGTGTTATTGCTGTAAGTGTTCCAGAAATTGTATGAAATTCTTAGAAATCTGATATGTATTGATGTAACATTATCAGTTATCACTCTAGTTGTTTTAAAATGTTGTTTGTCACAGAAATAAGGGCATTTCCTTGTAATTTCATTATAATAAACTCTCACCAGATACTGTTTTATTCTGATTATTTTTATTCAAGTACTTCCTCTTCAAAAAGATTCATGGAAAGGATTCTGACAAGTACAGGTTTCTGATAATTTTAAGATCATACTACTGAACAAGGTAACATTTTTTCAGAACTGTAATGGAGAAATAGATGGGTTCATAAAACTGCTAACTCAAGATCAAGTTTTAATCAAGAATTAATTACATGGGATTAAATGAACTTATGACTATGATTATAATTGTTATGACTGTTTGAAACATTGCTGGTTCTTCAATGTTTGGTTTTCTAGATTTAAATAACCCCTTTTCCCTTTTGTTTTAAGCTCTCTATAACTTAGAACACTTTAGTAAATTATTATTTTATATATAATAATTGGATATTTATATTTTTCTCTCTCTCTGATCCTATAGGATTCAAAAATTTTTACTAAATATTTCTATTTTTGTCATGTCAGTAGAGGAATTATTATAACTTCAGTAAGAATCCAATGTAACAAGACACAACTGAGCAAGTCTTTGGCTTGGCTTCTTAGTCCAAGGAGGCTTTCAAAAATCTAACTTGAGATTCCTTATTATCTGATAATTTTAAGAAACCAAGATGGACTTTATGGAGCCAATAAAACCCTTTAACTATCACCAAGCTTTAACTTCAATATAATATTTGAGAATACTGTTGATCCTTGAATAACATGGGAGTTAGGGGCACCCCTACTCCTGCACAATTGAAAATTCATGTATAACTTTTGCCTACTAAAAAATCTTAACTACCAATGGACTACTGTTGACTGGAATCCTTACCAATAACATAAATAGTTGATTAACACATATTGTGTGTGTGTTTAAAGTAAGCTAGAGAAATGAAAATGTTATTAAGAAAATCATAACGAAGAAAAAATACATTTACAGTACTCTACTGTATTTATTTTTAAAACCTGCATATAAATGAACCTGCATAGTTCAAACTGTGTTGTTCAAGGGTCAACCGTATGCACAAAATCACTATTCTAGCAACACTTATGTAAATAATCAAGCATAATTTAACAAGACTAGACTTACTTTGCAAACAAGTTAGTCTTACTGTGATTGTATTTGCTGGTAACTGGGAATAACTGAAGAGAGAAAATTTATGTTTCAATAGAAAACATAACATACCCTTGTGGATATCAGATTCCAGTCCTACTCATTATCTTTGAGGTTTTGCTATCTACCTTTAAAATTGACCAGATCCCAAATTCTTCAGATCTCCTCCAATATCTGGCTAAAACTCTCCAAAGTAACATTTTTTTTAAATTTTCTTCCACCTTTTTATTTAAAGATTTTATTTATTTATTTGAGAGAGAGAGAATGAGAGAGCACATGAGAGGGGGGAGGGTCAGAGGGAGAAGCAGACTCCCCGTTGAGCAGGGAGCCCAATGCAGGACTCGATCCAGGGACTCCAGGATCATGACCTGAGCCAAAGGCAGTCGCTTAAACAACTGAGCCACCCAGGTGCCCTTCTTCCACCTTTTTGACTTGGAATCACTACAAACAAAAATTTCTATTTTCCAGAAGCCCTGCAAACTGAAGCTGGATTATTCAATATAAACTTCATAGAAATCATCACAAGAACTCATGTATGGACAAGAACTCATCTTTGTGCCTGCTGCCATGTAAGCCACTCAGAAGGTACACCAGAACACTTAATGACATCACCAGAAATATTCAAACTACAAAAGTTGCTTCAAGCCCATTGTCTAGGAGCCCAGCATCTGAAGATCTTGGCTCATTTTCTTCTGGGCTCACAAACTGATTTTCAGTCTGCTCCAACCATTACCTTTGTTTTTTGTTTGTTTATTTGTTTCCATAGCAATGCCTCTTAATAAGTATCTGATTGCTGGCACCATACAGGCCTAACTTTGGGAGCCACCTGCAACACGATCTCTTGAAATGAGAAACAACTGTTTAACTGACCTAAACTATTTTCAAGACTAAGAAACCAGTTCAATGATATGAAGCAATTACTAATTCAACTTCTAGACTATAAAACTTCTTAAAGAAATTTCAGGCAGGGAACAAAGGATAGCAAAATATTCCATCCCAAAATATACCTCTTTAACATAAGGATTGTTTTGAGCTAATAAACTGGTTTTAGACAATAGAATTTAGATGACTTGTTGGCTACACAAGGAGAATTCTGTGCCATAGCAATTACTTCCTGCTGTACCTGGATTTGGTATTATAGAAACTTAAATACAAAATTTAACAAACAATTCACTTGACTAAAACAGGTTGATACTTTGTCAGATACATTCTTGGATTTGTTTGGTACCAACTTGTTTGGTTCATGGGGGCCCTGGCTAAGAACCATACTTCAGTTCCTTGGTATTGTCCTCCTTAGAGTCATCATTGTATCCTCCCTAGTGCATTGGGTTCTCTCAAGGGTCTTAAATATGTTGCACACCTGAAACTAACATAACATTGCATGTCAACTGTCTCTTTTTTTTTTTAAGATTTTGTTTATTTATTTGACAGACAGAGAGAGGGAGAGGGAAAGGGAGAGAGAGGGAGAAGGAGAGAGAGAGAGAGAGAGCACAAGCAGGGGGAGCAGCAGGCAGAGGGAGAAGCAGACTCTCCACTGAGCAAGGAGCCCAATGTGGGGCTTGATCCCAGGACTTTGGGATGATGACCTGAGGGGAAGGCAGAGGCTTAACCCATTGAGCCACCCAGGTGTCCCTTTTTTCTAGTTTCTTTTTTTTCCCACTATTAACATTTTAATGACTTTTCTTCCACCCTCAGTTTTATACATATGCATTTTCTTTAAGTGGATGGCTAGGGTATTGATTTGAGGTCTCTTCTTTTTAATATAGGTGTTTATAGCAATCGGTTTACCTCTGAGTACTCCTTTTGCTGCATCCTGTAAATATTGGCATATTGTGTTCCAGTTTTCATTTATCTCAAAGTGTTTTCTAACTACCTTTGTGATTTCTTCTTTGACCGATTGGTTATTTAGGACTGTGTTGTTTAATTTCTACATATTTGTGAATTTACCAAATTTTCTACTTTTATTGCTTTCTAATTTTGTACCATTGTAGCTATTTTACATTTATTGAGTCTTGTTTTATTGTCTGACAATTGATCTATTCTAGAGAATTTTTTCATGTAAACTTGAGAAGAATGTGTATTCTACTCTTGTTTGGTGTAGTGCTATAAAGTAGTTGTTTAATGTCCAATTGGCTTATATTGCTGTTAAAGAATTCAGTTTCCCTGATGATAATCTTTCTAGTCTATCCAGTATCAAAAGTGTGTTATTGAAGTCTCCAACTATTATTATTAAATGGTCTACTTCTCTCTTAAATTCTGTCAGTTTTTGGTTCATGTATTTGATGCCTTGTTGCTAGGAATACAATACATACATGTTTTAATCATTACATCTTGATATGTTGACCCTTTATCATTTTTTTTTTTTTGTCTTAGTAAGAGTTTTTGTCTTAAAGTATATTTTGACAGATGTTAGCATGGACACTTTAAGTCACTTTTGGTTGCTGCTGGCATGGTATATCTCTCTCCATCCTTTTACTTCCAACCTATTTATGTCTTTGAAACTAAAGTGTGTCTCTGGTATACAGTATATACTTTAACAGGTTTCTATCCATTTTGCCATTCTGTACCTTTTAATTAGATAATTTAATCCATTTTATTTAATGAAATTACTGATAACATAGGATTTACACCTGGTACTTTATTTATTTTCTATACATAAAGTATTTTTTGTACTCTACCTCCATTATTGTAATTTGGTGTTAAATAGGTGTTCTCTATTGTAGCATTTTTATTCCTTTTTTGGTTTTTACTCTGTATTTTTGGATTATTTTCTTACTGGTGCCCTGAGGATTGAAACTTATATCTTAATGTGTAATAATCTAATTCAGGTTAGTATCAACTTAATTTCAGTAATATACAATAACTTTACTCATATATAGAATCACTTCCCCCTCTTTATGCTGTTATTGTCACAAAAATACCACTTTATTCAATATGTGTTCATCAGTATAAATCAGTAATTGTTGCTTTGTGTAGTTACCTTTTAAATTATTTGATTTACAGATGCAAAAATGTGCATTAATACCATCTATCATATTTACTTATGTGGTTACTTTTACTGAGGTTCTTTCTTTTTTTTTTTTTTTTTAATGTGTCTCATGTCCTTTCATTTGAGCCTGAATGACTTCCTTTAATATTTCTCATGGGGGCACCTGGGTGGCTCAGTCAGTTAAACATCTGCCTTCGGCTCAGGTCATGATCCCAGGGTCCTGGGATCGAGTCCCACATCAGGCTCCCTGCTCAGTGAGGAGCCTGCTTCTCCCTCTGCCTGCTGCTCCCCCTGCTTGTGCTCTCTCTCTGACAAATAAATAATATCTTTAAAAAAATATTTCTCATGCAGAAGAACTATTATTGTACTTTCAAGTCCAGAATTTCCCTTATATAATTTTAATTTATTTATTGATATTCTCTATTTGGTAAAACAAAATTCCCACACTTTCCCTTAGTGATTTGAACATTTTTACAATAGCTATTTTAAAGTCTAGTAAGAGGGGCACCTGGGTGGCTCAGTCAGTTAAACATCTGACTCAGTTTCAGCTCAGGTCATGATCTCAGGATCATCAGATCCTGCCCCACCTCACACTTCATGCTCAGTGTGGAGTCTGCTTGTCCCTCTCCCTTTGTTCCTCTCCCACTCTCCTCTCTCTCCTCCCTCCCTCTCTCTCTCAAATAAATAAATTAAAATTAAATTTTAAAGTCTAGTAAGAACAATAGTTGGACTTCCTCAGAGATAATTTTCATTCATTGTTTTTTTCTCCCCTGGCTCTGGGTCATACTTCCCTTTTATTTGCATGTCTCATAATTTTTTGTTATTGAATACTGTACCTTTTAATCCAGCAATTCCAGAAATAAAATTATCCCCTCTCCCCAGGGTTTATTGTTGATTCTGCTCACTCCAGCTGTGATTTGCTTGTTTAGTGACTTTTCAGAACTAATTCTGTAAAGTTTGTACTTTTTTGTTTCCCACATGTGGCCTTTGAAGTCTGTATTTAGTGCTTAGCTAAAGATTGAACAGAGATCTCCTTGGGTTCATAGAACAAATAAATCTCCCAGTTTTTGCCTAGGGGTTCTGTGTGTGTGCTCAACACTCAGCTGAGCAATTTACACCTCCACTTTAGCCTTTACTTCCTGCTGATGTGGAGTCTCAAGCTCAGCTAGAAACATGAGTTTAGGGCATTCTTAGATCTTTCCTGAGCTTGAACATAGCTCCACCCATGTGTGTGATCTAACAGAGTCTCAGAATATGTCAGAGCTTTCCAGAGGACCTATGAACAGCTCATTCTTCAACTTTTTAAAAAGCTTTTTGGTGAGTCATCATTAAAAAAAATGAAATCTTGTCATTTGCAATGACATGGATGGAACTAGAGGGTATTATGCTAAGTGAAATATGTCAATCAGAGAAAGGCAATTATCATGATTTCACTGATATGCAGAATTTAAGAAACAAGGCAGAGGATCATAAGGGAAGAGAGGAAAAAATGAAACAAGATGAAACCAGAGAGGGAGACAAACCATAAGAGATTCTTAATCTTAGGAAACAAAGAGAGAGTTGCTGCAGGAGAGGGAGGTGGGAGGGATGGGTGGCTGGGTGATGGACACAGGGGAGGGTATATGTTGTGGTGAGTGCTGGGTGTTGTGTAAGACTGACGAATCACAGACCTGTACCCCTGAAACAAATAATACATTATATGTTAAATAAATAAATAAATAAATAAATAAATAAATAAATAAATATAAAATTAAAAAAAAGCTTTTTGGTTAGTCTGTTGATTTCCCCAACTCTTATCCATCACCTCTGGCAGCTGCCAAGTTAAAACGCTTACATTTAATATCCTTTAACAGAAGACCCCAGGTTCACTGTTCACACTGGGTGATGTTTGAGCCACCTTCTGAAATCAAGTTTTTGTTGAAAGCAATGACAACTCTATAAGAATGAGGTTTTGAAAAAGCTACACTATTCCAGCAGTGTCTGTGAAACTTCCACAGAAATGTGGGCTTTTATTTTTCAAGAGTATCACTGAGCTAGAGTATGTTAAAACACCACTAAGTTTGCTCTTCTTACTGATAGTTGTTTTTCTTAAATAAGCATTCCCTGGGAAGCTATAGGTAAATTTCCAGAGCTCTGCATAAGTTGATTCTGACATTCGTCTGTTGAAGGGCATCTCAGCTCTTTCCACAGTTTGGCTCTTTTGGACATTGATGCTATGAACATTGGGGTGCGTGTGCCCTTCTTTTCACTACATCTGTCTTTGGGGCAAATACACAGTAGTGCAATTGCTGGGTCATAGGGTAGCTCTATTTTTAAATTTTTGAGGAAACTCCACACTGTTTTGCAAAGTGGCTATACGAACTTGCCTACCCACCAACAGTGCAAGAGGGTTCCCTTTTCTCCACAATCTCACTAACACTTGTTTCCTGTCTTGTTAATTTTTGCCATTCCAACTGGTATAAGGTGGTATCTCAATGTGGTTTTGATTTGAATTTCCCTGGTGGCTAATGATGATGAACATTTTTTCATGTGTCTGTTAGCCATTTGTATGTCTTCTTTTGAGAAACTTATTTGTGTAACATAAGGAATAGAATGGAGGACATTAGGAGAAGGAAGGGAAAAGTGAAGGGGCAGGGGGATAGGAGGGGGAGATGAACCATGAAAGACTATGGACTCTGAAAAACAAACTGAGGGTTTTAGAGAGGAGGGGGTTTGGGGGATGGGTTAGCCCAGTGATTGGTATGAAGGAGGGCACATATTGCATGGAGCACTATGTGTTATAAGCAAACAATGAATCATGGAACACTACATCAGAAACTACTTATGTACTGTATGGTGACTAACATAACATAATAAAAAAAAGTTGATTCTGAAATTTTTTTGCCATTTAAAAATGTCTTTTATAAAAGTGTGAATTTTGGGGAGGGCAGAGCAAGATGGCAGAGGAGTAGGAGACCTGGATTTCCTCTGGTCTCAGGGATTCAGCTGGATAGGGATCAAACCATTCTGAACACCTACAAACTCAACAGGAGATCGAAGAAAAGAAGAGCAACAACTCTGTGAACAGAAAAGCAACCACTTTCTGGAAGGTAGGACATGCAGAGAAGTGAATCTGAGGTGATATTCAGGAGGATAGATGGCAGGGGAGGGGCCTCTGTCAGCCGCTTCTGGCAAGAGATAGGACCCCAGAGCACAAAATCGGAACTTTTAGAAGTCTGCTCCGCTGAGGGACGTGGCTCAGGTGGCTAAGCTGGGGGTGGAAACTTCGCAGGACAGTGTGGTCTCAGGACCCTCAGGTCACAGAAAGACCGGGGGTGCCTGAGTGCCGCAGAGCAGGGAAGCCGGCTGCAGAAACAGAGCCGAGGCGCGGGCTCTCAGTTCGGGGTTGCCATAGACCGTGATCCGGGCACAGTCAGGCCACTGCTCCTCCAGCAGGGACCCAACAAGTGGCAGATCTGGGGAAAAGCCCCTTCCTCCCCCAGGAGGAGCGGCACAGGAGCACACTGCAGGGATCTGCTGGGTTTGGAGACTCCACACGGGGTCATGTGTCAGAGATAGAAATGCTCGGTCATAGGCCAGGTGAGCACAGAGTGCAGTGGGAGACCGGAGAGACAGGAGTGACTGACTACTTTTCTCTGGGGGCACACTGAGGAGTGGGGCCCTGAGTTCTCAGCTCCTCCGGGGCAGAGATTGAGAGGCGGCCATTTCCACTCTCGACCTCTAAGGCTGTACGGAAAGCTTGAAGGGAACAAAAGCTCCTGAGAGCAAACCGGAGCAGATTACTTAGCCCAGACCGGGCAAGGGCGGGGCAATTCCACCTCTGGCAAAGACATTTGGGAACCACAGCAACAGGCCCTTCCCCCAGAAGATCAGTGAGAACAGCCAGGCAAGAACAAGTTTAACCATCAATGAGAATGGCAGAACTCCAGCGCTAGGAGAATAATGCACATAGAATCCATGGCTTTTTTACCATGATAATTTAGTCTGTCAAAGTTAATTTTTTTAACTGGTTTTTTTTTTTTTTTTTTTGAATTTTTATTTTTCCTTTTTCAACCAACATCTTATCAATCCCTTTTTTAAAAAACATTTTTATTTTTCATTTGTAGAGTCATATTCTATCCCTTCTTAGTAGTTACCCTTATTTTTGGCATACATACCCTAAATCTCTAGTGTATGTTTTTTTTTCTACTCTCCTGCCTGATGACATTCTCTCCCTTTTTTTCTCTTTTTCTTTTTTAAATCCTCTTCTTTCTTTTTTCAAACAACTTCTTATCAATTCCTTTTAATTTTTTTTTATAATTTTCATCTTTACAGTCATATTCCATCCCTTCATCATATCAACCCTTATTTTTGTATATATATATAAGTTTTTCTTTCTTTAAAAATTTGGGAGGCAGTTTCTTCTCAAAATACACCCAAAATCTATTGTGTGGCACTGATCTATGTACCAGTCAGATCATATTTGATAATATTCTGTTTTTTTGTTTTGTTTTGTTTTGTTTTGTTCTGTTTTTGTTTGTTTTTATCTTTATCTTTTTCTTTTTTCTCTCTTTCCATTTCTTTTCGCCCTGCTTCAGGTCTTTTCTGATTTGTTTAGAGTATATTTTCTGGGGACGTTATTACCCTGTTAGCATTTTGTTCTCTCATTAATCTATTCTCCTCTGGATAAAATGACAAGATGGAAAAAAACACCTCAACAAAAAGAACAATACCGACTGCCAGGGACCTATTCAACATGGACATTAGTAGGAAGTTGGATCTAGAGTTCAGAATCATCACTTTAAAGATACTAGCTGGGCTTGAAAAAACCATGGAAGTTATTAGAGAAACCCTTTCTGGAGAAATAAAAGAACTAAAATCTAACCAAGTTGAAATCAAAAGGTTATTAATGAGGTGCAATGAAATATGGTGGCGCTAACTGCTAGGATAAATGAGGCAGAAGACACCATCAGTGATATAGAAGACCAATTGATGGAAAGTAAAGAAGCTGAGAAAAAGAGAGATAAACAACTACTGGATAACAAGGGCAGAATTCGAGAGATAAGCAATACCATAAGAAGAAACAACATTAGAATAATTGGGATCCCAGAAGAAGAAGAAAGAGAGAGAGGGGGGCAGAAGGTTTATTGAAGCAAATTATAGCACAAAACTTCCCTAATTTGTGGAAGGAAACAGGCATCAAAATCCAGGAAGCACAGAGAACCCCTCTCAAAATCTATAAAAATACGTAAACACCCCGACATCTAATAGTAAAACTTACGAGTCTCAGAGACAAAGAGAAAATCCTTTAAGCAGCTCAGGAGAAGAGATATGTAACCTACAATGGTAGAAACGTTAGATTGGCAACAGACCTATCCACAGAGACTTGGCAGGCAAGAAAGGACTGGCAGGATATATTCAGAGCTCTAAATGAGAAAAATATGCAGCCAAGAATACTCTATCCAGCTAGGTTGTCATTGACAATAGAAGGAGAGATAAAAACTTCCAGGACAAACAAAAACTAAGGGAATTTGCAAACACTAAACCAGCCCTACAAGAAATATTGAAAGGGGTCCTATAAGCAAAGAGAGAGCCTAAAAGCAACATAGACCAGAAAGGAACACAGACAATAACAGTAACAGTTACCTTCCAGGCAATACAATGGCACTAAATTCCTATCTTTCAATAGTTACCCTGAATGTAAATGGGCTAAATGTCCCAATCAAAAGACACAGGCTATCAGATTGGATTAAACAACAAGACCCATTGATATGTTGTCTGCAAGAGACTCATTTTAAACCCAAAGTCACCTCCAGATTGAAAGTGAAGGGGTGGAAAACCATTTAGCATGCTAATGGACACCAAAAGAAAGCTGGGGTGGCAATCCTTACATCAGACAAATTAGATTTTAAACCAAAGACTGTAATAAGAGATGAGGAAGGACACTATATCCTACTTAAAGGGTCTATCCAACAAGAAAATCTAACAATTCTAAATATCTATGCCCCTAACATGAGAGCACCCACGTATATAAGCCATTAAAAACTAAAGCAAAGAAACACATTGACAACAATATAATAATAGAGGGGGACTTTAACACCCCCCTCACTGAAATGGACAGATCATCTGAGCAAAAGATGAACAGGGAGATAAAGACTTTAAATGACACACTGGACCAAATGGACTTCACAAACATATTCAGAACATTCCACCCCAAAGCAACAGAATACACATTCTTCTCTAGTGCCCATGGAACACTCTCCAGAATAGATCACATCCTAGGTCACAAATCAGGTCTCAACTAGTACCAAAAGTTTGGGATCATTCCCTGCCTATTTTTAGACCACAATGCTGTGAAACTAGAACTCAATCACAAGAGGAAAGTCAGAAAGAACTCAAATACATGGAAGCTCAAGAGCATCCTACTGAATGGGTCAACCAGGAAATTAAAGAAGAATTAAAAAAAGAATTAAAAAAATTCATGGAAACAAATGAACAGGAAAACACAACTGTTCAGAATCTTTGGGATGCAGCAAAGGCAGTCCTAAGAGGAAAGAATATAGCAATACAAGCCTTTCTCAAGAAACAAGAAAGGTCTCAAGTACACAACCTAACCCTACACCTAAAGGAGCTGGAGAAAGAACAGCAAATAAAGCCTAAACCCAGCAGGAGAAGAGAAATAATAAAGATCAGAGCAGAAATCAATGAAATAGAAACTAAAGGAACAGGAGAACAGATCAACGAAACTAGGAACTGGTTCTTTGAAAGAATTAACATGATTGATAAGCCCCTGGCCAGACTTATCAAAAAGAAAGAGAAAGGACCCAAATCAACAAAATCATGAATGAAAGAGGAGAGAACACAACCAACACCAAAGAAATACAAACAATTATAAGAACATATTATGAGCAACTCTATGCCAGCAAATTAGATAACCTGGAAGAAATGGATGCATTCCTAGAGATGTATCAACTACCAAAACTGAACCAGGAAGAAATAGAAAACCTGAACAGACCTACCACTAAGGAAATTGAAGCAGTCATCAAAAATCTCCCAAAAAACAAAAGCCCAGGGCCAGATGGCTTCCCAGGGGAATTCTACCAAACATTTCAAGAAGAATTAATACCTATCCTTCTGAAACTGTTCCAAAAAATAGAAATGGAAGGAAAACTTCCAAACTCCTTTTATGAGGCCAGCATTACCTTGATCCCAAAACCAGACAAAGACCCCATCAAAAAGGAGAATTACAGACCAATATCCCTGATGAACATGGATGAAAAAATTCTCACCAAAATACTAGCCAATAGGATCCAACAGTACATTAAAAGGATTATTCACCACCACCAAGTGGGATTTATCCCTGGGCTGCAAGGTTGGTTCAACATCCGCAAATCAATCAACGTGATATAATACTAATAAAAGAAAGAACAAGAACCATATGATCCTCTCCATAGATGCAGAAAAAGCATTTGACAAAGTACAGCATCCTTTCTTTCTCAAAACTCTTCAGAGTATAGGAATAGAGGGTACATACCTCAATATCATAAAAGCCATCTATGAAAAACCCACAGCAAATATTCTCAATGGGGAAAAACTGAGAACTTTTCCCCTAAGTTCAGGAACATGGCAGGGATTTCCACTATCACCACTGCTATTCAACATAGTATTAGAAGTCCTAGCCACAGCAATCAGACAACAAAAAGAAATCAAAGGCACCCAAATCTGCAGAGAAGAAGTCAAACTCTCAATCTTTGCAGATGATATGTTAGTTTATGTAGAAAACCCAAAAGAGTCCACCCAAAAACTGCTAGAACTCATACAGGAATTCAGCAAAGTGGCAGGATATAAAGTCAATGTACAGAAATCAGTGGCATTCCTATACACCAACAACAAGACAGAAGAAAGAGAAATGAAGGAGTCAATCCCATTTACATTTGCACACAAAACCATAAGATATCTAGGAATAAATCTATCCAAAGAGGCAAAGAACCTGTACTCAGAAAACTATAAAATACTCATGAAATAAATTGAGGAAGACACAAAGAAATGGAAAAACGTTCCATGCTCATGGATTGGAAGAACAAATATTGTGAAGATGTCAATGCTACCTAGAGCAATGTACACATTCAATGCAATCCGTATCAAAATACCATCCACTTTCTTCAAAGAAATGGAACAAATAATCCTAAAATTTGTATGTAACCAAAAAAGACCCCGAATAGCCAGAGGAATGTTGAAAAGAAAAGCAAAGCTGGTGGCATCACAATTCCAGACTTCAAGCTCTATTACAAAGCTGGAATCATCAAGACAGTATGGTAGTGGCACAAAAACAGATGCATAGATCAATGGAACAGAATAGAGAGCCCGGAAATAGACCCTCAACTCTATGGTCAAGTTATCTTCGACAAAGCAGGAAAGAATGTTCAATGGCAAAAAGACATTCTCTCCAACAAATGGTGTTGGGAAAATTGGACAGCCCCATGCAGAAGAATGAAACTGGACCATTTCCTTACACCACACACAAAAATAGACTCAAAATGGTTGAAAGATCTCAATGTGAGACAGGAGTCCATGAAAATCCTACAGGAGAACACAGGCAGCAACTTCTTCGACCTCAGCCACAGCAACTTCTTCCTAGAAACATTGCCAAAGGCAAGGAAAGCAAGGGCAAAAATGAACTTTTGGGACTTCATCAAGATAAAAAGCTTTTGCACAGCAAAAGAAATAGTCAACAAAACCAAAAGACAAGCGACAGAATGGGAGAAGATATTTGCAAATGACATATCAGATAAAGGACTAGTATCCAAAATCTATAAAGAACTTCTTAAACTCAACACCCAAAGAACAAATGATCCAATCAAGAAATGCTCAGATGATATGAACAGACATTTCTGCAAAGAATACATCCAAATGGCCAACAGACACATGAAAAAGTGCTCAACATTGCTTGGCATCAGGGAAATCCAAATCAAAACCTCAATGAGGTATCATCTCACAGCAATCAGAATGGCTAAAATTAACAAGTCAGGAAATGACAGATGTTGGCGGGGATGTGGAGAAAGGGGAACCCTCTTATACTGTAAGTGTGAATGCAAGCTGGTGCAGCCACTCTGCAAAACAGTATGGAGGTTCCTCAGAAAGTTGAAAATAGAGCTATGATATGATCCAGCAATTGCACTACTGGGTATTTACCCCAAAGATACAAATGCAGGGATCCGAAGGAATACGTGCACCCCAATGTTTATAGCAGCAATGTCCACAATAGCCGAACTAAGGAAAGAGCCAAGATGTCCATCAACAGATGAATGGATAAAGAAAAGTGTATATAGATACACTGGAATATTATGCAGCCATCAGAAGGAATGAAATCTTGCCATTTGCAATGACTGGATAGAACTGGAGGGTATTATGCTGAGCTAAATAAGTCAATCAGAGAAAGACACGTATCACATGACCTCACTGATATGAGGAATTCTTAATCTCAGGAAACAAACTGAGGGTTGCTGGAGTGGTGGGTGGTGGGAGGGATTTAGTGGCTGGTGAGAGACATTGGTAGGGTATGTGCTATGATGAGTGCTGTGAATTATATAAGACTGTTGAATCACAGATCTGTACCTCTGAAACAAATAATACACTATATGTTAAAAGAAAAAAAAAAAAGGAAGATAGCAGGAAGGGAAAAATGAAGGGGGGTGGAATCAAATGGGGAGACAAACCGTGAGAGACTTTGGACTCTGAGAAACAAACTGAGGGTTCTAGAGGGAAGGCGGGTGGGGGGATGGGTTAGCCTGGTGATGGGTATTAAAGAGGGCACATACTAATGGAGCACTGGGTGTTATACGCAAACAATGAATCATGGAACACTACATCAAAAACTAATTATGTAATGTATGGTGGTTAACATAACATAATAAAAAATAAATTAAAAAAATAAAATATATAAAGAATATATACAATTCAACACCAAAAATAAATCATCCAATTAAAAAATGGACTGAGAACCAGAATATTTTTCCAAAGAAGATATACAGATGACAAACAGACACATGAAGATTATTTTTAAATAATTTTCTCCCTTTTGAGTGGTTGAGGAACATTTTTCTGTGTAGGTGAAATTTAGAAATGTCAAGAGATGTTACCCAGTTTTTAGAACTTTATTAAATTCCCTTGGTCAACATTTAGTGAATTCTTTCAATCATAACTATCTTGCAAAGACAAGAATAGATCAGAGAAAACTTCCAGAAACAATGACAAAACATGGCAATAAATACATATCTATCAATAATTACTTTGTATATGGGGTGCCTGGGAGGCTCATTTGTTAAGTGTCTGCCTTCGGCTCACATCATGATCCTGGGATAGAGCCTTACATCTGGCTTCTTGCTCTGCAGAGAGTCTACTTCTCTCTCCCTCTCTCTATCTCTCAAATAAATAAATACAATCCTATAAAAAAAGACATAGGGTGTCAGACTGGATTAAATAACAAGATCCATCTATATGCTGCCTATAAGAGACTCATAGACCTAAAGACACCTAGAGATTGAAAGTGAGGGGATGGTGAAATATTTATCATGCAAATGGATGTCAAAAGAAAGCCAGAGAGACGATACGTATATCAGACAAACTGACTTTAAAATAAAAAATAAAGGGTATGTGCTATGGTGAGTGCTGTGAATTGTGTAAGACTGTTGAATCACAGACCTGCACCTCTGAAACAAATAATACATTATATGTTAAAAAAAAAAAAAAAGAAAGAAGAAGAAGAAGACAAAGTGGAAGAAGAAGAAGAAGTAGAAGAAGAAGATGATGATAGCAGGAAGGGAAAAATGAAGGGGGGGAAATCAGAGGGGGGGATGAACCATGAGAGACTACGGACTCTGAGAAACAAACTGAGGGTTCTAGAGGGGAGGCGGGTGGGGAGATGGGTTAGCCTGGTGATGGGTATTAAAGAGGGCACATACTGAATGGAGCTCTGGGTGTTATATGCAACAATGAATCATGCAACACTACATCAAAAACTAATAATGTAATGTATGGTGATTAACATAACATAATAAAATAATAAAATAAAATAATATAAAAATACAAGAGACACAGAAGGGTAGTGTATAAATGGGACAATCCAACAAGAAGATGTAACAATTCTAAATATTAATGCACCCAACATGGGAGTACCCAAATATTAAAACAATTAATAACAGGGGGCAGAGCAAGATGGCGGAGGAGTAGGAGACCTGGATTTCGTCTCCTCTCAGGAATTCAGCTGGATAGGGATCAAACCATTCTGAACACCTACAAACTCAACAGGAGATCGAAGAAAAGAAGAGCAACAACTCTCTCATCAGAAAAGCAACCACTTTCTGGAAGGTAGGACGTGCGGAGAAGTGAATCCGCGGCGATATTCGGGAGGATAGACGGCGGGGGAGGGGCCTCCGTCGGCCGCTTCTGGCAAGTGATAGAGCCGCGGAGCACAAAATCGGAACTTTTAGAAGTCTGCTCCGCTGAGGGACGTCACTCTGGTGGCTAAGCGGGGGGTGGAACCCTCAGGGACAGTGTGGTCTCAGGACCCTTGGGGTCACAGAAAGACCGGGGGTGCCTGAGTGTGGCAGAGCTCCCAGGTATCGGAGCAGGGAAGCCGGCTGCAGAGGCGGAGCCCAGGCGCGGGCTCTCAGCTCGGGGTGGCCATAAACCATGATCCGCGGCACAGTCGGGCCCCTGCTCCTCCAGCAGGGACCCAACAAGCGGCAGATCTGGGGAGACTCACCTTCCTCCCCGGGGAGGAGCCGTGCAGGAGCGCACTGCGGGGATCTGCTGGGCTTGGAGACTCCACCCGGGGTCGGGTGCCAGAGATAGAGGTGCGCGGTCGCAGGCCGGGTGAGCACGGAGTGCGGCCGGAGACCGGGGAGATGGGAGTGACTGACTGCTTTTCTCTGGGGGCTCACTGAGGAGCGGGGCCCTGAGTTCTCGGCTCCTCCAGAGTGGAGATTGGGAGGCTGCCATTTTCACTCTCCGCCTCCAAAGCTGTACGGAAAGCTCGCAGGGAACAAAAGCCCGGGAGAGCAAACCCGAGCAGATTACTTAGCCCGGACTGGCAAGGGCGGGGCAATTCTGCCTCCGGCAGAGACATTTGAAAACCACGGCAACAGGCCCCTCCCCAGAAGATCAGCGAGAACAGCCAGCCAAGACCAAGTTTACCGATCAATGAGAACCGCAGAACTCAGGCGCTAGGGGACTACTGCACATAGAATTCACGGCTTTTTTACCATGATTCTATAGTCTTTTAAAGTTATTTTTTTTTAACTGTCTTTTTGTCTTATTATTTCTTTTTGAATTTTTCTTTTTCCCTTTTTCAACCAACATCTTATCAATCCCTTTTTTTTAAAAAAAAAATTATTTTTCATTTTCAGAGTCATATTCTATCCCTTCATAGTAGTTACCCATATTTTTGGCTTATATATATATAAGTTGTTCTCTCTTTAAAATTTTGAGATAGTTTCTTCTAACAGATTAAAATATACCCTAAATCTCTAGTATATGGTGCTTTCTATTCCCCTGCCTGATCACATCCTCGCCCCCCCCTTTTTTTTTCTCTTTTTCTTTTTTCTTTTTTTTAAATCCTCTTCTTTCTTTTTTCAAACAACTTCTTATCAATTCCTTTTATAACATTTTTTATAATTTCCATTTTTACAGTCATATTCCATCCCTTCATCATATCAACCCTTATTTTTGTACATATATAAGTTTTTCTTTCTTTAAAATTTTGGGAGGCACTTTCTTCTAAAAGACCAAAATACACCCCAAATCTAGTGTGTGGCATTGATCTATATACCAGCCTGATCATATTTGATCACATTCTGGTTTTCCTTTTGTTGTTGTTGTTTTGTTTTGTTTATTTTTGTTTTTATCTTTTTTTTTCTTTTTCTTTTTCTTTTTCTTTTTTCTCTCTTTCCCTTTCTTATCCCACTGCTTCAGGTCTTTTCTGATTTGTTTAGAGTATATTTTCTGGGGACGTGGTTACTCTGCTAGCATTTTGTTCTCTCATTCATCTATTTTCCTCTGCACAAAATGACAAGACGGAAAAAATCACCTCAACAAAAAGAACAAGAGGTAGTACCGACTGCCAGGGACCTACTCAATATGGATATTAGTACGATGTCAATCTAGAGTTCAGAATCATCACTTTAAAGATACTAGCTGGGCTTGGAAAAAATATGGAAGTTATTAGAGAAACCCTTTCTGGAGAAGTAAAAGAGCTAAAATCCAACCAAGTAGAAATCAAAAAGGCTATTAATGAGGTGCAATAAAAAATGGGGGCGCTAACTGCTTGAATAAATGAGGCAGAAGAGAGAATCAGTAATATAGAAGATGAAATGATGGAAAATAAAGAAGCTGAGAAAAAGAGAGATAAACAAGTACTGGATCACGAGGGCAGAATTCGAGAGATAAGCGATACCATAAGACGAAACAACATTAGAATAATTGGGATCCCAGAAGAAGAAGAAAGAGAGAGAGGGCCAGAAGGTATAATGGAGCAAATTATAGCAGAGAACTTCCCTAATTTGGGGAAAGAAACAGGCATGAAAATCCAGGAAGCACAGAGAACCCCTCTCAGAATCGATAAAAATAAGTCAACTCCCTGACATCTAATAGTAAAACTTACGAGTCTCATAAACAAAGAGAAAATCCTGAAAGCAGCTCGGGAGAAGAGATATGTAACCTACAATGGTAGAAACATTAGATTGGCAACAGACCTATCCACAGAGACCTGGCAGGCCAGAAAGGACTGGCAGGATATATTCAGAGCACTAAATGAGAAAAATATGCAGCCAAGAATACTCTATCCAGCTAGGCTGTCATTGAAAATTGAAGGAGAGATAAAAAGCTTCCAGGACAAACAAAAACTAAAGGAATTTGCAAACACAAAACCAGCCCTACAGGAAATCTTGAAAGGGGTCCTTTAAGCAAAGAGAGAGCCTAAAAGCAACATAGACCAGAAAGGAACACAGACAATATACGGTAACAGTCACCTTACAGGCTATACAATGGCCCTAAATTCCTATCTTTCAATAGTTACCCTGAATGTAAATGGGCTAAATGCCCCAATCAAAAGACACAGGCTAACAGACTGGATTAAAAAACAAGACCCATCAATATGCTGTCTGCAAGAGATTCATTTTAGACCCAAAGACACCCCCAGATTGAAAGTGAGGGGGTGGAAAACCATTTAGCATGCTAATGGACACCAAAAGAAAGCTGGGGTGGCAATCCTTTTATCAGACAAAGTAGATTTTAAACCAAAGACTGTAATAAGAGATGAGGAAGGACACTATATCCTACTTAAAGGATCTATCCAACAAGAAGATCTAACAATTGTAAATATCTATGCCCCTAACATGGGAGCAGACAATTATATAAGGCAATTAATAACAAAAGCAAAGAAACACATCGACAACAATACAATAATAGTGGGGGACTTTAACATCCCCCTCACTGAAATGGACAGATCGTCTAAGCAAAAGATCAACAAGGAGATAAAGACTTTAAATAACACACTGGACCAAATGGACTTCACAGACATATTCAGAACATTCCACCCCAAAGCAACGGAATACACATTCTTCTCTAGTGCCCATGGAACATTCTCCAGAATAGATCACATCCTAGGTCATAAATCAGGTCTCAACCGGTACCAAAAGTTTGGGATCATTCCCTGCCTATTTTCAGACCACAATGCTTTGAAACTAGAACTCAATCACAAGAGGAAAGTCGGAAAGAACTCAAATACATGGAGGCTAAGGAACATCCTACTGAAGAATGAATGGGTCAACCAGGAAATTAAAGAAGAATTAAAAAAATACATGGAAACCAATGAAAATGAAAACACAACTGTTCAAAATCTTTGGGATGCAGCAAAGGCAGTCCTAAGAGGAAAGTATATAGCAATACAAGCCTTTCTCAAGAAACAAGAAAGGTCTCAATTACACAACCTAACCCTACACCTAAAGGAGCTGGAGAAAGAACAGCAAATAAAGCCTAAACCCAGCAGGAGAAGAGAAATCATAAAGATCAGAGCAGAAATCAATGAAATAGAAACTAAAAGAACAGTAGAACAGATCAACGAAACTAGGAGCTGGTTCTTTGAAAGAATTAACAAGATTGATAAACCCCTGGCCAGACTTATCAAAAAGAAAGAGAAATGACCCAAATCAACAAAATCATGAATGAAAGAGGAGAGATCACAACCAACACCAAAGAAATACAAACAATTATAAGAACATATTATGAGCAACTCTATGCCAGCAAATTAGATAACCTGGAAGAGATGGATGCATTCCTAGAGATGTATCAACTACCCAAACTGAACCAGGATGAAATAGAAAACCTGAACAGACCTATAACCGCTAAGGAAATTGAAGCAGTCATCAAAAATCTCCCAAAAAACAAAAGCCCAGGGCCAGATGGCTTCCCAGGGGAATTCTACCAAACCTTTCAAGAAGAATTAATACCTATTCTTCTGAAACTGTTCCAAAAAATAGAAACGGAAGGAAAACTTCCAAACTCATTTTATGAGGCCAGCATTACCTTGATCCCCAAACCAGACAAAGACCCCATCAAAAAGGAGAATTACAGACCAATATCCCTGATGAACATGGATGCAAAAATTCTCACCAAAATACTAGCCAATAGGATCCAACAGTATGTTAAAAGGATTATTCACCATGACCAAGTGGGATTTATCCCTGGGCTGCAAGGTTGGTTCAACATCTGCAAATCAATCAATGTGATACAATACATTAACAAAAGAAAGAACAAGAATCATATGATCCTCTCAATAGATGCAGAAAAACCTTTTGACAAAGTACAGCATCCTTTCTTGATCAAAACTCTTCAGAGTATAGGGATAGAGGGTACATACCTCAATATCATAAAAGCCATCTATGAAAAACTTACAGCAAATATTATTCTCAATGGGGAAAAACTGAGAGCTTTCCCCCTAAGGTCAGGAACGCGGCAGGGATGTCCACTATCACCACTGCTATTCAACATAGTATTGGAAGTCCTAGCCACAGCAATCAGACAACAAAAAGAAATCAAAGGCATCCAAATTGGCAAAGAAGAAGTCAAACTCTCACTCTTTGCAGATGATATGATACTTTATGTGGAAAACCCAAAAGACTCCACCCCAAAACTGCTAGATCTCATACAGGAATTCAGTAAAGTGGCAGGATATAAAATCAATGCACAGAAGTCAGTGGCTTTCCTATACACCAACAACAAGACAGAAGAAAGAGAAATTAAGGAGTCCATCCCATTTACAATTGCACCCAAAACCATAAGATACCTAGGAAGAAATCTAACCAAAGAGACAAAGGATCTATACTCAGAAAACTATAAAATACTCATGAAAGAACCTGAGGAAGACACAAAGAAATGGAAAAACATTCCATGCTCATGGATTGGAAGAACAAATATTGTGAAGATGTCAATGCTACCTAGAGCAATCTACACATTCAATGCAATCCCCATCAAAATACCATCCACTTTTTTCAAAGAAATGGAACAAATAATTCTAAAATTTGTATGGAACCAGAAAAGACCCTGCATAGCCAGAGGAATATTGAAAAAGAAAAGCACAGCCGGCGGCATCACAATTCCGGACTTCAAGCTCTATTACAAAGCTGTCATCATCAAGACAGCATGGTACTGGCACAAAAACAGACACATAGATCAGTGGAACAGAATAGAGAGCCCAGAAATGGACCCTCAACTCTATGGTCAACTCATCTTTGACAAAGCAGGAAAGAATGTCCAATGGAAAAAATACAGTCTCTTCAACAAATGGTGTTGGGAAAATTGGATAGCCACATGCAGAAGAATGAAACTGGACCATTTCCTTACACCACACACAAAAATAGACTCCAAATGGTTGAAAGACCTCAATGTGAGACAGGAGTCCATCAAAATCCTAAAGGAGAACACAGGCAGCAACCTCTTTGACCTCAGCTGCAGCAACTTCTTCCTAGAAACATCACCAAAGGCAAGGGAAGCAAGGGCAAAAATGAACTATTGGGACTTCATCAAGATAAAAAGCTTTTGCAAAGCAAAGGAAACAGTCAACAAAACCAAAAGACAACCGACAGAATGGGAGAAGATATTTGCAAATGACATATCAGATAAAGGGCTAGTATCCAAAATCTATAAAGAACTCATCAAACTCAACACCCAAAGAACAAAGAATCCAATCAAGAAATGGGCAGAAGACATGAACAGACATTTTTCCAAAGAAGACATCCAAATGGCCAACAGACACATGAAAAAGTGCTCAATATCGCTCAGCATCAGGGAAATCCAAATCAAAACCTCAATGAGATACCACCTCACCAGTCAGAATGGCTAAAATTAACAAGTCAGGAAATGACAGATGTTGGCGGGGATGCGGAGAAAGGGGAACCCTCCTACACTGTTGGTGGGAATGCAAGCTGGTGCAGCCACTCTGGAAAACTGTATGGAGGTTCCTCAAAAAGTTGAAAATAGAGCTGCCATATTACCCAGCAATTGCACTACTCGGTATTTACCCCAAAGATACAAAAGTAGGGATCCGAAGGGGTATATGCACCCCAATGTTTATAGCAGCAATGTCCACAATAGCCAAACTGTGGAAAGAGCCAAGATGTCCTTCGACAGATGAATGGATAAAGAAGAAGTGGTATATATATACAATGGAATATTATGCAGCCATCAAAAGGAATGAGATCTTGCCATTTGCAATGACGTGGATGGAACTGGAGGGTATTATGTTGAGTGAAATAAGTCAAAAAGAGAAAGACATGTATCATATGATCTCACTGATATGAGGAATTCTTAATCGCAGGAATCAAAGTGAGGGTTGTTGGAGTGGGGGGTGGGGTGGGAGGGATGGGTTGACTGGGTGATAGACACTGGAGAGGGTATGTGCTCTGGTAAGCGCTGTGAATTATGCAAGACTGTTGAATCTCAGATTTGTACCTCTGAAACAAATAATGCAATATATGTTAAGAAAAAGAAGAAGAAGAAGAAGAAGAAGAAGAAGAAGAAGAAGAAGAAGAA
>NW_023270377.1:110126296-110130104 GCF_011800145.1 Mirounga leonina
AGAAGAAGAAGAAGAAGAAGAAGAAGAAGAAGAAGAAGAAGAAGAAGGAGAAGAAGAAGAGGAAGGAGAAGAAGAAGAGGAAGAAGAAGAAGAAGAAGGTAGCGGGTGGGGAAGAATGAAGCGGGGAAATCGGAGGGGTAGATGAACCATGAGAGACGATGGACTCTGAAAAAGAAACAGGGTTCTAGAGGGGAGGGGGGTGGGAGGATGGGTTAGCCTGGTGGTGGGTATTGAGGAGGGCACATTCTGCATGGAGCACTGGGTGTTGTGCACAAACAATGAATCATGGAACACTTCATCTAAAACTAATGATGTAATGTATGGGGATTAACATAAGAATAAAAAAATGTTTAAAAAAACTATTAATAACAAACATAAAAGAACTCATTGATAGTAATGCAATAATAGTAGGGAACTTTAACACCCCACTTACATCAATGGATAGATCATCCAAACAGAAAATGAAGAAGGGAAAAATGGCTTTGAATGACACACTGGACCAGATGGATTTAACAGATATATTCAGAACATTCCATCTTAAAATGGCAGAATACACATTCTTTTCAAGTACACATGGAACATCTCTAGAATAGAACACACATTAGGGGCGCCTGGGTGGCTCAGTTGGTTAGGCGACTGCCTTCGGCTCAGGTCATGATCCTGGAGTCCCGGGATCGAGTCCCGCATCAGGCTCCCTGCTCGGCGGGGAGCCTGCTTCTCCCTCTGACCCTCCCCCCTCTCATGTGCTCTCTGTCTCTCTCATTCTCTCTGTCTCAAATAAATAAATAAAATCTTTAAAAAAAAAAAAAAAGAACACACATTAGGTCACAAAACAATTCTCAACAAATACAAGAAGATTGAAGTCATACCATGTACCTTTTCTGAAAAGAACACTTTGAAACTAGAAGTCAACCACTAGGAAAAATAAGGGAAATCCATCAATACAGGGAAGGTTAAACAATATGCTACTAAACTACTAATGGGTCAAAAAACAATAATAAACAATGAATGGTTCAACCAGGAAATCAAAGAAGAAGTTAAAAAAAAATACATGGAAACAAATGAAAATGAATACACAAGGGTCCAAAACCTTTGGGACACAGGATATATGGTCATAAGAGGGAAGTATATAGCAATACCACCCTACCTCAAGAAGCAAGAAAAATCTCAAACAACCTACCCTTACACCTAAGGGAGCTAGAAAAATAATAATAAATGAACCCTAAGATTAGCAGAAGGAAGGAAATAATAAAGATTAGAGCAGTAATAAATGATATAGAAACTAAAAAAAAAACGGGGCGCCTGGGTGGCTCAGTTGGTTAAGCGACTGCCTTCGGCTCAGGTCATGATCCTGGAGTCCCGGGATCAAGTCCCGCATCGGGATCCCTGCTCAGCAGGGAGCCTGCTTCTCCCTCTGACCCTCCCCCCTCTCATGTGCTCTCTCATTCTCTCTCTCTTAAATAAATAAATAAAATCTTAAAAAAAAAAAAAGAAAAAAAGAAACTAAAAAAAACAAGACAGATCTATAAAACCAGGAGTTGGTTCTTTGAAAAAAAAATAATAGAATGATAAACCTCTAGCCAGAGTTATCAAAAAGAAAACAGAAAGGACCCAAATAAATAAAATCACAAGTGAAAGAGGAGAAATAACAACGAACCCCACAAAAATACAATTATAAGAAATATTATGAAAACCTATATGATAACAAATTGGACAAACTGGAAGAAATGGATAAATTCCTAGAAACATAAACTGAAACAGGAAGAAATAGAAAATTTGAGCAGACCCAAAACTAGCAAAGACATTGAATCAGTAATCAAAAAATCTCCCAACAAACAGAAGTCCATGGCCAGATGGCTTCCCAGGGGAATTCTACCAAAATTTTAAAAAGTTAATACCTATTCTTCCCAAACTGTCCCCAAAAAATAAGAAAGGAAGGAAAACTTCCAAATTCTTTCTATAAAGGCCAGCATTACCTGATACCAAAACCAGATAAAGACACTTCAACTTATATTACAAAGTTGTAGTAATCAAAACAGTATGGTACTGGCACAAAAATAGACATATAGATCAATAGAACCGAATAGAAAGCCCAGAAATGTACCCACAACTATATGATCAATTAATCTTTGGCAAAGCAGGAAGGAATATCCAAAGGTAAAAAGACTGTCTCTTCAACAAATGGTGTTGGGAAAATTGAACAGCAATATGTAAAAGTATGAAACTTGACCACTCTTTTTACACCATACACAAAAATAAATTCAAAATGGATTAAGGACCTAAATGTGAGACCTGAAATCATAAAAATCCTAGAAGAGGGCACAGGCAGTAATTTCTCTGACATTGGCCATAGCAACTTCTTTTTAGATATGTCTCCTGAGGCAAGGGAAATAAAAACAAAAATAGACTATTGGGACTATATTAAAATGAAAAGCTTGTGCACAGTGAAGGAAACAACAAAACTAAAAGGCAACCTACAGAATGAAAGAAGATATTTGCAAATGACATATCTGTCAAAGGGTTAGTATCCAAAATATATGAATAACATAAAATTCAATACCTAAAAAATGAGCAAAAGACATGAATACACAGTTTTCCAAAGAAGACATACAGGTGACCAACAGGCACATGAAAAGATGTTCAATCCCCTCATCATCAGGGAAATGCAAATCAAAACTATAATGAGATATCATCTCACACCTGTCGGAGTGGCTAAAATCAACAACACAAGAGACAACAGATGTTGGAGAAATGGGAACCCTCTTGCACTGTTGGTGGGAATGCAAACTAGCACAGCCACTCTGGAAAACAGGATGGAGGCTCCTCAAGATGTTAAGAATAGAGCTACCCTATTCTGAAAATCTTTTCTACTTCTCTTTATTACTCATATATCCCCTTTGTTTATCTCTTTCATCTGAGCTGCAGGAGAATCCCTTTCTAATTATACAGTTTGCTTTTCTTTAATTTCCAATGTGCTATTTACTTCAGTAATCACACCTCTTTTTTAATATCTAATAACTACTTTTGAGACTGCTGTTTTTCATAACTATCTAATGCTCCTCCACCAATTCTCCATCTTTCCTGCGTCTCTCAAAAATATGAGTTAGAGTTTGGGTGGTTATTGTTGAAGCACTTTGCTCTTTTTACTGTTTATTTCTCCTTCCTAGGGAAACTTTATTTGGCAGGAAACCATTTGTTTCAAATGCTCACACTGGTGCTGTTCTTAGAGAATTGTAGATTTCCTAGGTTCTGTGATCTTGCTCTTTGCAAACATGCTTCATTCATACTGAGAGCTAAGATGAGCTCTGTCAGAGATCTTGTAGGTCAGTTTTTCATGGCTACTGACTGTGATACAGAATTTTACAACTTAAGGCCCTTGAGGCTTGGCCCAGGGCCCATCCCGAGCCCCAACACACCTTCCAGGCCCACCCCCCCCCCCACCGTTGGCCCAGTCCCCACCAGATAGAAGAGAGGCTTTATAGAGCTTCCTCAGATTTGGCCCTGTGTGGTTCTAAAGGCTTCAAAAATGTCCTTAGGCTCAGTGCATAGACACCCAGGCTTTGTCCTCTCCCTGTTCTGGCTGCTCAAATAGCTCTCTACCCAACAACGAGACTCATTGCTCTCAAACTCATTGTTGGTGAGCTTTGGCAGTTCTCTTATACCTGCTCTTATCTTACTGTGCCACCATGCCATGTATATTCATTTTTGTCTCTGCAGTCAGAATGCAAGTCCATTGAAGTTGTTTTTCTTTCCCTTTCTTCTCTTTCTTTCTTTCTTTCTTTCTTTCTTTCTTTCTTTCTTTCTTTCT
>NW_023270377.1:110130114-110149413 GCF_011800145.1 Mirounga leonina
TCTTTCTTTCTTTCTTTCTTTCTTTCTTTCTTTCTTTCTTTCTTTCTTTCTTTCTTTCTTCTTTCTTTCTTTCTTTTTCTTTCTTCTTTCTTTCTTTCTTTCTTTCTTTCTTTCTTTCTTTCTCTTTCTTTTCTTTCTTCTTTCTTTCTTTCCTTCCTTTCTTCTTTCTGTCTTCTCTTCCTTCCTTCTTTCTTTCTTTCCTTTCTTTCTTCCTTTCTTTTCTTTCTTTCCTTTCTTTCTCCTTCTTTCCTTCCTTCCTTGCTTGCTTGCTTCCTTCCTTCTTTCCTTCCCTTCATAAATTGCAGATGGGTTTAGAGTTTGAGCTTTAGAACTACCTGGGTTTAAATGTATTCTATGTGCTCCTTTCTGTGATACCTCAGCAAGATACTCAACCTTGTCCAGCCTCTGATTCTTTTGCTGTCAAATGACAATAATATTGATCAAGAAGGATTGAGTAATAACTAGAAATAATGTTTATAAAATGTCTTCTATATTCAGGAACAATTTTATTAATAACTTTTTTTTTTTGTAGAACAGGACTACGTATATGGATATGGAGATACTCCTTGTACTCAAGTTGAACAAACAAACTAGCCATACTGCACAAGAGTAATGTCTGCAGTTTAAAGATGTGAATCTCATAATTGGTCATTTCCACTTTCCCACCAAATCATTTTTGCTACATAGAATTCTATTCAAAGTAATGTGTCTCCAACTGCTTTTCAAATCCCAAAATTATTTTTATGATTGGTCCCAAAATCCCTCCTCCCCTAAGTAAAAAATAAAACCTTCTGTCACCAGAAGCCAAGGATTCATAAAACTTCCTGGAGAGACCACCTGGACTGTAACTTTTTAACAAACACTGCCAATCTTGTCTCCAAGACATTGTGGCCTATATGAGTTGCTCCGTCTCCTCTCCCTGTTGAGGTTCACACTCCTGAGGACCATTCCAGACTCTGAGGTCCCCACCTATCCTTGCTCTTCCTGGGCCCCATCCTTCAGTGTTCCTGTCTGACCACAGTTCCAAGACCCACAATCCCTTCCCTCTGGAAGTCCAGCCTACCTGTGTCCCCTAATCAGAGCCCACCCAAGGACCATTCAGGAGCTATAGGAGCAGGTCTGTCTTCAAAGATCTCACCACCTCGCAAAACCCATGAATCACAATGCATTGTGATGTGCAACCTTATGAATATATAAGAATAAGTGTATGAATAAGTGTCCACATGCATACTAAAATCAGACTATTTTCTCTGGGGACAGGAGTTAAGCAAGGCTTGGAGGAGAATAATGAACACATAGGCAGGCCTGGCCTGGACACAAAGCACTACCCCACCACATGCTGTTGTGTGTCCCCTTATGTGCCCTTATTTGTGAAATGGGGTAATAATATCTCCTCCTTTCTGTTCTTGTGAAAGTGGCATTTGTAAGGCACTTTGTACTTTATCCCACAAATGTTAGCCATTTAACTACAATCACTATGCATTAAATACCTGAAAAATCATTGAGGATGATCTTACTTATTCATTCATGTAGTTGCCATTTCTCAGACACCTACCCTCTGCTGTTGGAAGGGAATAGAGTGAGGCATAAGACACATTCCCTGTCTTTATTCTAACAGATGAGATAAATGAGATGAAAACACACATCCCACCAGGAGAACGTGACAGGCTTTATAATTAGGTAATCAATGCCAAAGAAGAAGTAATTGTGAAGTAAAGCACCTTCTTCCACATCATCACTTGTAAAAGTTGGGAGCAGGCAGATTTCTAGTCCACCTCTAAGGAGTGGGCCAGAACTCTGCATCAATCCTGCATCCTGTAGTCTGAGGAAAGGTTCTGCTTCCCAGGTCTGGATACGATGCCAAGGTTATAATAAGCAACAATAAATTATAATGCAAAACTTAGCTACCCTCTGTGCCTGAATCTGACTGTGCGCCAGGCGTAGGAATGCAACCAATAAATAGTAAAGCATCCCTCTCTTCTTCCTTAGTCCTTCAGAAATGAAGAAGCTGATTTCCAGGGCCTGATTTATAGATTCCGGAACAGTTTGCTGGATCTCCTTGGTCAGCTCAGCTGCACACCTGGCACAGAAGCCTGGAAGAGCTGTGTTTGTATCACATACACTTTTTTAATACCTGCAGGGATGTCATCCAACTCAGTCCTAAGTGAAACTGGGGATTAGAAGATGAAGAAGATGACAGCCTGATCCTATTTTTATTTCTTCCTGTTGGTATTGCTAACTGGCCACAATAGGCACATCTTCATACTTTCCTTTGTGGCTAGTGCTCTGATCAATGAATGGCTCTTGAATCCTTTTTTAGTGACTTCACACACTACAAAGGGAAAACAAATTGCCAAAAAAAAAAAGGAAAAAAATAGCTTAAATTTGATCATGAGTCACAAGAAAACATTTAAACATCAGTGAAACATGCTAAGTGCTAGATAAAATGAGAAAGTCAAACCTGAACCTTCTCCTCGTGATCTCGTAGTCTGGGGGCGGCAGGGTGAGAGCAGCCGGAGCCAGAATTCAATGATAGGGCCCTGGCAAGTGCGTCAGGGAAAGCTTCGTGCAGGGCTAAGGGCTGAGCAGGGTTGAGGAATGGATAGCAGTGGGGTATGCAAGGGGAAGACAGAGCTGAGCTGGGAGGGAGAGCTTCCCATGGACCCAAAGAAGTAGAAAGGGAACGAACGACCATTGTGTAATGGACAGAGAGGCTGGAGAGGAGCCAAAGAGGTGAGCAGGGGCTGTGCTACTGCAAGCTCTGGCACCAAAGTAAGGTTTGAGGTCTGCTGTCAGTTTTCAGGTATCACGCACTGGGAAACGGCATTTTACCACCTGCAGGATGCAGAGAATAGACTTGAGATGAATGAGACCAAAATTATCTTCTAGCACCTTAGGGCCAAGACCCAGGATTTGTCTTCATGCAAAAACATCCCAGGAGCAGGAGGACTTATAGGGCAGAGGGCTGGTTCCCCACACCCTTCTCTTCACAAAGTGGTCCTAGGCATGGAGCTGTATCACCATTCTACTGTGTTGAAATCTCCCTGTGGCCAAGGCCTTGTCCACCATCTGCTTCCCAGGACTCTACTCTGCCTCCCAGGTTGAGCTCCTCCTTTCAGCCCCATGGTTAGTCCTTGGCCTCTGCTGGTCCTTGCTGTTTAGCAGCTGATTTACATTGTCACCTCACTGCCAACTAGCTGGTGACGTCACTCACAGCGGCCGCCAGCCCCGGAGGGAAGCCAGTTTCCTCCAGAATCAAGTTCTGTCCAGACATATGCACCAAGAAGGCTGGCACTTTCCACTTGATTGATGCATGGAGAATTTCCTCTTAGTGGATCTGATGGAATGAGGCTTTGCTCTAGTCTGCTTTCATACCCATGGTTTCAAATTCTTGTGCTCATTAGCCTGATCCTATTTTTATTTCTTCCGAGCCTCTCTCCTTGTCTTTACTCAGCCTCTGAGGCAGTAGCTTACAAAACAAAAGCTATCTTTTCTGGAGCTATGATTTAGAGTGAAGATGTGGCACATATGTAGATCTATGGCAGCCCAGCCGAAGGCAAGCACTGTACACTCACAGGTGCCTACTGGCCAGTGCACTGCTTGTGTGTGTCTCACTGTGTGCCATGTTTTCCTCACACAACAGGCTGCAGATAGTTTGTGGGTGCTTTTTATTTTAGAGTACAGAATGACTAATTCTACCGAGTGGTGTCTGCTGGTGGGTTCCATGTGCTACTCGTGTGTGGAGCCCAGCCAGACAGAGGGGCTGCTTCCTGGAATGACATGTTCAGAGCAGAATTGGTACTATCAAGAGGAACTGTTTCTTGACATACATGCAAATGAAAATGTGTTAGAGCTATGGTTCTGATAACATGGATATAGCTCATGGTTACTGTCATGATTACAGACTGTCCCAGCTTTTCTGTCCTTGTTGAAGAAATAAAGCCATAAATGCTTTGGTTGTTGTTGTATCTCTTGTGAGATGGTGATGGACATAACTTAGTGAAGACCTCTGCCATCACCTGGTATTTCCAAATTCCAATTTTAACCATAAAACTACTGACTATTTTCACCAGGACAGTGTAAGCAGTGCCATCTGTCAGAGTCCTGTTTGATCATAGCTTAAGGACAGGAGAGACCTTTGTCACAAATATCCTGCTGGGTTGTATATTTATGTGGCAAGGAAAGATGTCTCAAACATTAGTGGAACATCTGTTGAAGTCTGTGTACTCAGAAATCACAAAAATAACATGGAAGCAAGAAGAAGCCAGAGCTACATAGGCGGGTTCTCGTTAAATTGCATAAACCTTGCAATGCATCATAGAAGGCATCAAAGCAAGTCTCCTTCATGTGATTAATCAAATCATCTTAGCTACCAGTGACTCTCAGGGATTTTACAGAGATCACAAGAAAAAACAAAACAAAACAAAAAAACGGTGAATCCTTGTGATCCCCAAAGGCATCAGAAAGATTTGCTACATGTGATCTCAACAGAGGATTAAAGGATAAGAGCTGGTTCATTTAGAATCAACCATGTTCTGCAACATGAGAAAAATAAATCAAGATGTGTTCTCTGTTTAAAAGAGCGCATAATACTACCATCTTCACTTCCATATATTTGCCAAAAAGGATATCACCTCGATGATTGCAGTGGTGTCTACTGGTGGGAGCACCACTAATGCCATCATGGGACATGTTCCAAACCATGCCTCTCCCATGCTGGTGTGGCTCACTTGGTGCTGAGTGCTTTGAATGACTTATTATGGCCTTGGACCTGTTAAAATTATCTGAAATTGCAATCATTCATCAATTTCTTTGCCCACAAGCAGGAATTTAGTTGATGGCTTTGGAAGTGGAGACTTTATCAATTGACTTAAACACATGGCCCATACACCCAGCCCTTCAGTGACCTGTCATGCATGTGCTGGGAGCGAATGCAGGAGAGGCCCTAAAAGCTGTCTGTTTTCTCAGGCCACTGCCTATTGGGTCTATTAGGAATATCCACCCAGACTGCACATTAAGACCACCTGAGGACTGCTATAAAAATGCAGACGCTGGCCCTGTAGGCTATGCATTTAATATAACTGGGCTAGAGTTGGTTCAGATGTTTAGCTTTTCTCAGAGTCCACCAAGAAGTGAATCCAGTGCAGATGGAGTTGAGAACAACTGGCCACTGTGGGCAGAAGAAAGAAGTCTCCCACTTTTCCCCTTCTTGAATAAACAGCATTTTTTAAAGTAAAGAATATTTTCACAACAGTGATATTTGCAACCTTTGAGTAAGAGATTTCACAAATATTTTCCACTCAAATCACCCCAACTCTGTTTGAACCTCCTCTTCAGTTTTGGTGGCAGCATCTGATGGTTCGCTGCTGCCACTGTGACCTGAGTATACGGGAATTGGGGCTGCCGTACATGAGCAGATGAGTAATCTCCCTCTCTTTGATTTTTTACTCTTCTCAACAGCTGACCTGCTTTTCCAATGTTGACATATTCCTTGCAAGTAGAATTTAAAGTAACACATGCCCAGTTAGGGCCACATTGAAAGAGTGCTTTTTTCAGCTGGTTTCATTCTAGGATCTACAGCCCCTCTACTCTAGGCAGAAAGCCTTCAGGTGGCCCAGCCATATTCTCTGATTCCATTGAGGGTGTTAGGCACAGCCCAAAGCAAGTGTTCATTTGCTAATTGTTGTTCCCGCCTGTATGGGACCTGATGGGTAAATATAGCTAGACCAGGAAAAAAGTGAATGTTTTGAGACCCATGCCTCTGGCAAAATATGGTTATTATCATAAACCATCTACAGCAACAGAACTAAACCAAGGGTGGGGTAGGGGAGCTTACTCAAAGTCGATCTGCTTTTTATTATCACCAGTCTAAAGAATGTCAGTGATAACATGCTTCTCCTCTGAAAAATCTTTATTTTTTTTAATTTTATTTATTTATTCATGAGAGACATAGAGAGAGAGAGAGAGAGAGGCAGAGGGAGAAGCAGGCTCCCAAAGAGCAGGGAGCCCGATGCGGGACTCGATCCCAGGACCCTGAGATCATGACCTGAGCCGAAGGCAGACGCTTAACCATCTGAGCCACCCAGGCGCCCTCCTCTGAAAAATCTTATGCTGGCTTAAGTTCCAAACAATTGCTGCTATTACTGTTCAGTTTTAATAAAAAATGTTAGCCTCAAATTAGCACATTTTTATGACTTATCTTTAAATAAAGATTGTATTCTACCTGGAAGGTGATTCAGAGACCTCCCTTTATATAGTTTGCCCTAACACACACCAACTCAACCAACTCAGCTATCTGTGTTTATTCAAACTTTCATCAAAACTTCATCTTCTTGGGTGCAGTTTGCAATTGCATCCCTGAAAGTACTCATATTCTTGTATTTAAACAGTACATTCAAAGTTGCCAGTCATAGCATAAAATCAAACACACAGAACTAGAGTCATTTTAACTCTGTAATTCTGTCTGACCTCAACAAGTTTTCATTTGTGTTGAAATTTTAAAATGGTGAAGCAGTAGAGATTACAAGGTATAATATCTTTTGTTTGGTAAGTGCAAAATTTATTTCATACATAAAATACTTTTATTGAATTTAATAATATATTTAAAATTGAATCTAGTCAAGAAAATTGTATCACTGGCTATGACAGGATCATTAATGACAGTAATTTTGTTGAGCAGAGGAAGGAAAGAAATAGCATACTTCATGTGGCAATTCTGCTGGGTGTGCCCCTGCAGCCCAGTGTCGACAAGTGGCAGTTTGTCTTTACCCTCAGTCCTTGGGATTCTGTAGTCCAGCCCTAACCCTGTCTCATTCCCCACATAGCCTTGGGAATTCACTAAATTCTTAGGGTATTTCTTCATCAACAAAGTAAAGCCCGGGGAGAAGAACACTTTTCAGAATTGAGATCAAATGTTTATTCTGAAGCATATGGTGCAGTCACTACTCTGAGGCACTTGCCACACAGAAAGATGAAACATGCAACTCATGAGAAGTTAACCATTTAAGATGCCAGCACAAAATAAATCACAAAGCAGAAAATCATAGATGAGGAGTGAATGGAGTCAGCAATTCCTGCTCTTAGTCAGAGCTTGGAAGGGGCTAGGGAAGCATTCTAAACACAAGGGGTCTTGGGTCAGCTTCTGGAAAAGCTTCACTTAGTTTTATTTAATTTACAAGCCAAGTCTCATTTTGCTAGATCAATGCAGTCCTTTTTGAGCCAGGACCTTTGATCCCCGGGGATAGTACTGACATAGTGTAAGGATGGAAGGGGCTCCTGGAGGCAGGCATAGCCAGCTCTGTGTCTGCACCCAGCCCTCAGGTCTCCATGATCATAGTGCATTCTGCTTTTTTCCTATCAGATGAACAGGTTGTGAACCCCATTTCCCCAGACACCAGCACATTTCTCCCAACAGTACAGAAATCCTGTGTATGCTTCCGCATTATCCTGGGACCTAGTTCTCAAGGGTTCTATCCAATCTCTACCTCCTGGGATATAACACTACCACCCACCCTGTGCTCAGGTAGAGCAGCAGGAAATGGCTGAATAGCATTCTGCAGTGCAGAAATCTTTGGGTTGGCCAAGAATGAGCATATATGCTCAGACATGCCTTGAATTTTCACACCAGAAAGTTGATTTGATTTTTTTTTTCTCCTACACCCAAGAAACCAGCTTTCCTCATATTCAGATTTACACTGTTGCTGCCAATCAGGCCATGTATAGCTGTCCTCACTGTAATTCCTCTGGTTTATTTATAAGGCTGCTTTCTGAATTCTTGCTTCTCCAGATTCTCTGTTCCCCTGGGAGCAAAGGAAAACCAGGCTGCCCTACATTTACTGCAGCTCAGTGTTCTCTGAAATGCAATTAAAATGTTAAGGAAGATGGACAATCAATATTTCATAATCTACACAAAAAAATCTCCTTCCTTAATGGACTGGTGTGGGTTGCAATACTGGACATGAGCCCGAGGCTATGTCTACAAAATGCCAAAGCAACTAGTTGCAAGTGAATAATTTCTATCTCATTTTCAGTCTCCTCTACCCAGTTCCCATCTTGGCCCTCCTCCCCATAAGTGGTTAACAGGACAATTTGTTCTGACATTGTGGAAGGCAGGGCCACAAACCTGGAGACTCAGATGCAAAGCAGGAATGAATACTGAATGACAGAGCCTTTCTAGGTAGGACTCGCCTTCACTTTCTCCAGGAGGAGCACTACAAAACATCACCATTCTGTGTTGTTACAAAGGTGTTATTCCAGAGGGAAATGAACATACAAGTGCTGAGCACACATATTACCACTCCAGCTTTCTCTATATCCCAGACCTGGTCCCAGAATCCTTTCCATGAACCCCCATATGGCCATGACCACCTAGCTGCAGAACCTGAAGGGAAAAGGATTTGCTGTCAGGAGCTCAGGGCTTCTCATATGTCCTGTCATTTTCCACCTCCCCCAGATGCCCAAAGAATAGCAAAGCTCCCTATCATTTAAATGTGGCAAATGGGGCACAGAGTGCTGCCTAACAGCCTGTCATGATCCGCAGCTAGGAAGAAACAGAGTGAGTTTGTAGTCACTGTCTGCAAAGTCCCAGGCTCCTTCCAGTGACCCACATGCCTCCCACTCACCATGCATCAAGGGAGCATTCTCTGTGCTCCAGGCACCATGTCGGACATTGGGACATAAGTAAACCAGAGCAGCCTTTCCTTTCAGAGCTCTCACACTGTGGGGATAATGGTTACCCCTGCTCATGAATGAGGCACTGCTCCTGCTTTGGGGGATAAGACAAGGTTGATGTTAGCACTTGCAACCTAAGAGAGGATGTTGTAAGCCTAGCATACCCTCTGAGGTGAGGCAGAGAGTGATGCCTGCTGGACCATAGCAGATCACCCCTGTGGCCCAGGGTGACCAAGGGTGGACACACGCATGGACATGGAAGCTGGTGTCTGAGGAGGTTTCAGATAGGAGACTAAGGCAGGCAGCCTAACAAACTAAAAAGTACAAAGCTAGGACGTTAGGTTAGAGGTTAGGTGAGGTTAGAGGATGGGGGAAGGGCACAGAGAGAGACTTTGTGTTGGGAAGTGAGAGTCCTCATTGCTATGGGGTGAGCAGCCTGTGTGTGAGAGCTCTGTGCTGGCACTTTCAGTGCCACCAACTGTGTGAGAAAAGCAGTGTCTCAGAAGACAGGGTCCGGAGATGTAAGGGATCTGTACTGGTCACATGCATGGATGAAGCCAAGCAGGAATACCTACCCCAAAGCCTGTGGCCCCCACCCAAACCCTGCAAGAGGACGCCCAAGTGGCAGGCCGTGGGAATCCAAACTGCACCTGCACCATGCTGCACATATGAGAAGTGGAAGCTGAGAGGGTGGACTTCGTAGTTTAGACAACAAGAAATAGTTGAATACCTTTGTTAAGTTATTTATTTATTTATTTATTTATTTATTTATTTATTTATTTGAGAGAGAGAATGGGGGGGAACATGAGTATGGGGAAGGGCAGAGGGAGAGGGAGAAGCAGGTTCTCTGCTGAGCAGGGAGCCAGACGCAGGACTCGATCCTAGGACCCTGGGATCATGACCCGAGCTTAACTGACTGAGCCACCCAGGCACCCCCTGAATATTTTTGATAAAGAAGATTAAATGATATAATCAAAATTGTGTCTTATGATGGTTGGCCTCACTTTGGTGCACAGATTTCACAACATGAAATGTTTCAGGGGAACTGAGTGAGGTCGGCAATTGGGAGATGATCCTACATCCAGGTAGAATGACAGTCTGGAAGGAACAGGAGGAAGAAAAGAAAAGGGAATGGACGTGGGGGACCCTGAGAGGGGCTGACCCCTGACTGGGAATCAAAGGGGATTCAACTTCCAGGTGCCCAGGGGATAAGGCAGGGACCCGGAGGCTAGGAGCAGGAACAGGTACTGGAAGGAATATGCCAGACCTCATCAGTGTGCAGATGTCTCCATTAGCAGTGCACCAGAAGTGATGCTATTTTTTCAAGAGCACTTGGAAATGGAACTAAATTAACTAGGTTATTTTGAGCAGGTAAAGTCAAGAGTGTCTGCCCAGAAACCATGTTAATGGGAGGACTGAGTTTCTGGAAGACCTGAAGCCAATGTCTGGGCACAGAGCAGGACTCAGGAGGCGAAACGCATGGAAGGCCTTACCTCTCTCTGAAAGTAGTGGATGGAGGCAGACACGCTGCCTGTAATACTGGCCTTCTTTGTCTCCCCCATGCCTGCCCTCACGGCATCATGAGATTCTGTGGCTCACTTGAACATAAAACACAGGCAAGGGAATAAGGCTGTCACCCAGCTCTGCCACCACTCATATTGTGGCCCACTCTGGTGTTTGGTATCCTCTCTGAAAGCAGGAGGTCAGATTAGATTATCTCTGAGGCCCTTTCCATGAATCCTTGAGTATTTCTGAATACCCTCTCAGGACCAGACTCACAAATAGCAGAATATTGCCATGGGTACCTGAAGATATCAAATATCCAGGTAAGACAGGAAGGTTGCAGCTGGGGGCTTTCTCTCTGCAGAAAATAAGCCATGGGCTCTCAGCCAGGCACATCCAGATTTGAATGTGGTCTATCACTTGCTGCTTGTGAGCCCTGAGTAGGGTGGTTATAGAATAAAGCAGTGTATAATGAAGCAAGACGTTCAATTCTTCGGATAATAAATGCTACAATGCTCAACATGGGATGACACAGTCCAGGAAGGCTTCTGGGAGGAAGTGAGGTTTGAAATCCTGTGAGTGTGTAATGTAGGAATGGGCATGTGTGGGGAATAATAAGCAGAAAGGCTGTGGGAGGGAATACCAGCTGTCTTCCCAGAAACAGGTACAGTGTGCTTTACAGAAACAGAAGATGGGAGCAATAGGTCAGGTGAGAATCAGTACAGAATAGGATGGACCAGGAGGGCTCCCTTGATGAGTTGCATCCATCTCTGGCTGAGATAAATGCATCCTTCTGGTGTCCCAATCCCACAACTTTCTAAGAGGGTCAAATAAGCCCACCTTTCGTCATATGTTGTTTTCCTTCCTCTGAGTATACACCATGGGCCCAGAGCTACTGGGACATGTCAATTTTGCTTAGCTCTAAGAGAATTTTTTTTATAAATACAAGCATGTGGTGAAAAAAAACTTCATACAAAATGTTATATTTAAACACAAGATAATCCAGAAAATATTATTTGATGTAAATCCCTTGGACTCTTTTGGAGCCTTGCCTCCAGCCTCCTCAGTCAGGAGAAAAGCTGTCACTTGACATTTTTTCTCTCCCTTTACCCTCACCCAAGCCCTGAGAGGCTCAAAGATAGTCAAAGAGTGGGGGACACATAATGAGTTTGCCCTTGATGTAGAGCCCACAAAGTCTAGGCAACCAGCAGGTCCTCTCTCTGCACCAGAAGTGGGTCTTCCCCACCCCGCCATCTGTCAACACTTAAGGTATTATATCCAGCACCTTTGTGCTCTCCTGCAGTGATGTTCCAAATGACTGACCTTGTCTCACATCGGGGTCCCAGCCAGTGGTCAGGACACCACTCGCCACTCCAATTTATGCTCAGTTCCGACTTGGTGTGTGCACCCCAAACATTAGCTTATTGAACAAAGAAGCACACAACTGAGCCAAGGGTAGATTTCCATTTCCCAAGGCCAAGCCCTCTGCTGGAGGTGTGGAACCCTTCTAGGAGCCCCAGTCTTTATCTGATAATTCATCAAAAATTCTAGAAAGAAATATGTTTGCCTGGTAATGAATTTGCTCCGTATACTCTGAACAGAATGAAGTAAGAATAAAACGTAGTTTTCCATCTGAACATACAGTCTTCTATTAATTGTGTTCCTCTTACCTTAAGTAGAAATATGAACTCCTTGTGGCAGTTCCTCTTCTTTTAAGAGAGGCATTTTCTCAGTTATTGCCCTGACAAGGAGGAAATATGTTCTGAAGAGTGTGGGGATTATAATACCAAACATGTTCTGATAATTCACATCAGCAATGTAGTCAGCGGGCTTCACTGATAAGGTTTTTAACAGTGTGCCCCAACTCCAGGTCCAGCAGTATTTTAAGGATGGGCACAGTTTCCTGCACACATGCAACTCATCTTTTATTTTTTTAATTATTATTATTATTTTAACTAGAAATATTTCTTATTAAGAGATAACCAGGCCAAGGGCATCAAGGTCCCAGCTAATCTAGGTTTCTTATCTGGACTACCACAAGTAAAGCCTCCCAATGCCCTGGTATAGCCTGTGTGGGTGTGCACCAGGCTCTAGAGGCAACTATCCTTCCTCAGTCACTGAGGCACTGAGATCCAGCTTATGAGATCTAAGATGAGCAGGTGAGGCTTCCTTTAGGAAAGCCAGGAAATTGGTGAGTGTTGCTTCTTTCTTCCAGACAGCTACCCACAACTGCCTAAATAACCAACAACTGGGGATGGTGTGGAGACTAACAGTCAGAGGGACTGGCCTCAAATCAGGCCAGCAGCAGCTTGAAGGTGGGCATGATTTGCAAGCAGTCTCAGAGAGGTCTGGTTGTTCTACAGAGCACCTCTGCATGGCTGTAGGGATAGGGGCTCCAAAACCCACCCTGGCTCCCCACCACACACAGACATACATAGCCATACACACACTCTCTCTCTCCCCATGCTGCTACTCCAACCAGAACACATTTGTCCTCAACTGTTCTACCTGAAGCTGGAATTTAGGAAAGGTTATTGCACCTCAAAATACCTGATTGTCATTAGCTTATGATTAAAGAATTGACTTTGGACACAGACAAACTTGTTTGCCTCCCAATTCCCTCATCTATTTATGGTATGGGCTTGCATAACATCAATCATACATACATCAAGCAGCCTCTCAGAACCTCGTTCTTCCTACCTGGAAAATAAGGCAAATACTGGCTATCTTACAGTTTTTGTGACAAATGAGTGAGAAAAAAACTGTTTCCATAGTAGCTGGCACTGAGAAGATAATAAGTGAATATTAGTTATTATCTTAACTAATATTATTATGTGACGCTTGCTCTCAGCTATTTACTCATTCATCCAAAAACTATTCATTGAGCACCTTCTATGAGTCAAGAACTCATTTTACTAAATGATATTACCTGCAATAAATTATAGCTAATTTACAAATATTTGTAAAAAAAAATTGAAGTGTTTATATCTTTACCCCAAAAGAATCAATTCATGTATAATATTGAATCATTATGTTGTATACTTGCAACTAACATGTCAATTTTACCTCAAGCAAAAAAAAGAATTGATGCAGTGATACCACCAATAATCCATGTCTCTGTAGGTCTATAATGTGTTTGTTTGCACCCCATTCCTGTTCACTTGCACCTCAGTACACCCTTCTTGGGTTTGGTGCCCTGTCAAAATGGGAAAGAGTACAGAGTTTGTGGAAATAGGATTGTAATAAATGGAGAGGGAAATGCTATAGGGCAAGCAGACACTGAGTAAGACAGAGGTTTCCCAGAAAAAGCAAAATTTGAATTGGGTCTGACAATGTCATTGGTAGGTATATATTTCTCAAGTGAGTTCATGAAATCCAGCATTTCTCTTCCCTCCCAACACCCTAATTTCTCTTGAGAAACCCCCTTTATCCCATCAGTCCATTTCAATTACCACAGTGGTTGGTCCTAGGGTGGGCACACATCCCAATCAGGGCCAGTGAGAATGATGCCGGGGCCTTATGCTGGTATCGCTAGAAATAGAGACCTTCTCTCTCTTCCAGATGTGCACAAGGGAGGGTGTCAACCTGGAGTTCTGGGGGGAGGTGGAAGGACTGTAGGAAAGTGAGACTGGAAGATAAGAGATGAAGGGGACACTTCCTGACCCATCATAGAGCCCTATCCAGATACAACAAGGCCTTGGCTTTGGATTCTTCAGTTATTCTAGCAAATGAAGTCAATCCAACTTGAGTGGGATTTTCTGTAAAAGGAGCTTTGAAAAACAAAGACATAGAGTATGTTTTAACAAACATTTCCCAACACTCCTCAGGGAAAAACTGGTGCAAGCCCTTAGCCAAGTATCTCTAAGGGGAGAATATGTCTGGCTCTGCTGTGGTTCTTTTTCCTCATATATCACCAGTTCTGCTGTTCCCCATAGCTCCCCATTGAGTTTTCATTTCCATTTTACATAGTTCTTGTAAGATATATAAATATTTTTTCTTGGTCTCCTGTAATAAATGTTATCTAAGTTTAGAGTCATTCTCAAGTGTATACTTGTGTTGCCAGTCATTTTTTTCTCTGCATGGCTGTAGGGATAGCCTACAGACTCTTTTTTCCCAGACTCTTACAGAAATAAGACTGACTTGTGTCCATCATCTACCACTCCTGAGAAACATCTCCACAACTGGATGTTTGCTGCTTTTAGAGGGCTCAGCCCTGACTTACCCTAGTGTTTGCTTTCCTGAGTTTTCCTACTTGTACATCCAGTTTTGTCTTTCACAGTGGAAAGCAGGTATTTACCCTGGTCACTTTTTTACATTTAAAGGAACCCCCTTCATGGCTCTGAGCTGAGAATCCACTTTTTGGTGGAAAGAATAATGTGATACGTCCTGTGTTGCACTATTAAATGTCCCTTGTGTCCTGGTAACTTTACGCTTCATGTTTAATGTTCCTCACTTTTTCTCACATGGACTTCATTGTTTATGTCCTTCCCTTATTCTGAATGCCCTCTGGTCCAACTCTTCTCCACCATTCTCTGGGTCCTCATTTTTCAGGGATAGGATAAAATTCTTTCTCCTCAATGGAGTCTTCTCTACCCATACTCTGAGGTAGTGATTCTGCCTCTGTATTTGATACTACTTGTGCCTCCACCTGCCTTGTTGTTTGTGTGTTTCTCCCACACTAATTTATGAGATCTGCTGAGAAACAACTGCCGACTTGGTCTCCTGGGACGATGTAGGTAGTTAACAAATGTGTGTTAAAATAAATTTAATTGAACCAAGCTTGAAGTAATCTAAAAACTGGCAGTAGGGAAATAATTTAGTAAATTAACATCTCCAGACAGATATGGTCCTAGAGTTTATAGTGGAAAGCCAGCAATTAATGATTTGGTTCATCCTTTCAGACTGAGCTGTGCACAAGCTTCATGAGCATTGTTGATGGCCTGAGCAGCATTAATAATTCAGATGCTACATTTGGAAAGGCTGGTGTAGTGCCAGAGCTGGATGAAAAGGCAAAATGACTCAAGCCAAAAGAGGAGGAAGGAAGAAAATGGTAAAACACAGTTCTAATTTTGACTACTATTTGGAAATCTCCAGCTCTCAATTTTATATGCAAAGCATGTCAGACTCACAAATGAACTAGGGGAGATTTCTTCAATAGCAACAAAGGAAAGGATACAATTTATATGGGGGATTGAAAGTAAAGCATGAAAAAATTAAAATCCTTGATAAATAATTTGGAGAATTTTTAAAACATTTGAGACAGAAAATTTCAAGTGTCACTGGGTATATTCATCCCTGAAGTGGTTTCTCCAAGGCTTTGTGTCCTCTTGGTATAGAGAGAGCAGAATTTCTGTGAAATACTACAGTCATAATGAAGAGAGGGTACCTTGGGAAAAGAAAGCAGTTTATATGCAGAAGTGGAGGAGGAAGAAAGGACATGGATTGCACTAGCTCCTCAAATTAACAAATATTTACTGTAGCCACAAACTCCTAGGTGCAGGTTATTAACCTGGGAGCTAGGAAAATACAACCAGACCCAAGCCTTTCCCTCTCTCTGCTCCCCAAAAGCTCCCTGTGAGAAGCAGAAGACAAGGCAGGAACCTATGAAAAGGTAAATAGTGATCTAGTGCCTACAGGACACTGATGAACATGGAGAGGTGAGAAGGCTGTTCCCAATTTGAGCAGCTTACATCATCCTTGGAAAACAGTTAACAAAGCCACATACAATTACACAATAGAAGCTTGTTAGTGACAAAGGACAGTAAAGAAAGGCATAGTTTGTGTACTATAGGCAATGGTCACTAGATGAGATTAGAGAATGGAGCGAGTGCTTTAGATCATGGCAATAGGAAAAAAAAAACTTTATTCAAGACATAATCTGAGCTAGAGAGTGAAGAGTAGGCTGAGTGTAGACACAGAACAGGAGGGAAGTCTGGAGGAGATATCAGGCTTTGGGAGAAAGAGTACATGATGGCAAAGTGGAACTTGAAGCTAGCACTAATCAGCAGAAGCCATTCTTTTTCCCTGCCATGGTCTCCATTTCCCCACCCTCAAGATAGAATATTAGAGGCTCACTATGAGCAATTTCAGCTCAACATTCTATGAAGTAGGTGACTGAAGAGGTTTGTAAGGGGTGGGGGAAAATAGCATAGAGACTAAATGAAGAAATGTGAAGGGAAGAGGAGTAGCCCTATTTGGCCATAAATATATAGAGAATAAAGCAGTCAGCTCTGTAATGGCTGTGACACCGTCAACCTGAACTAATTGTGCTCAAATATCTAGCATAGTGCCAAGGATCCTTGATGATATATCAAAAGCTTTTTTTTGAAAAACTAGCAAACAAAAAAATTAAAATTTTAAATTCAGATTTTGGCTAAATTATGATAGTTTTCCAATGTTCAACTCAAGAATCTGGGATTGTTCCTATCCAGAAAAATTTCTGAGCTAGGCTGGTGGCAGGGATGACAGGAGATATAATCACCATAATGATTCTGGAGTAATCATTCCAGAAGTTCACCATTTCACTCATTTATAACTATTTTAACCTTTAAACAACGTTTAAGTACAACTTGAAAATATTAAATATTAATTTAAGAGAAAGTAAAAAGATAAGAAAATACATATCAGGAGAAATATAAACTGAAATAAAATGGTTTAACAAAATAGGTTTTAAAGTAAAAGGCAATTATTATTGAGAAAAAGTGAACCTGAACATCATTAAAGAAATGAAATTCACTAGAAAAATATAGAAACCCAGAACCTGTAGGCAAGTAATAAAATAGTTTTGAAATGTATAAAGGTAAAACTGACAGAATTACAAGGAGAAATTGAAGAATCTAAATATATAAATATATATAAATATATAGAATCTAAATATATAAAATCTGAGAAACCAGTGATATAAAATAATCAGTACAAATATTGAACAATATGATGAGTAATATAATAGACATACATATTGCTGCAAATAATAATTAGAAATATGCCACATTTTCAAAAATAGACCACATACAAAGCAAGGATAAACAGATGTCAAATTATATAATGTTTTTCTTGGTTATAACATATAAAATTAAAAACCAATAACAAAAAGGCAGCAAAAAATACCTTTTTATGTTTTTTTGGATATATATGAGATGTCACCTCATACCCGTCAGAATGGCTAAAATCAACAATACAAGAAAAAAACAAGTGTCAGCCATAAAAAAGAATGAAATCTTGCCATTTGCAACAAAATGGATGGAGCTAGAGAGCATACTGCTAAGTGAAATAAAGCAGTCAGAGAAAGACAAATACTATATGATTTCACTCATATGTGGAATTTAAGAAATGAAACAAATGAGCAAAGGGGAATAAAAGAGAAAGAGTGTCAAACCAACAAACAGATTCTTAACTATAGAGAACACACTGATGGTTACCAGAGGGCACGTGGGTGCAGGAATGGGTGAAATAGGTGATGTGGATTAAAGAGGGCACTTGTGAAGAGCACTGGTGTTGTATGGAAATGATGAATCACTATATGGCACTAACGTAAACTAAACTAAACTGAAACTAATATTATGTTAACTAATAGTATGTTAGCTAACTGGAATTTAAATAAAAACTTAAAAAAAATTTTATAACTGTGCTGCATATGTTCAAAAAAATAAGTTGAGACAGAAGATATAATAAAGGCCAAAATTAAACTTTCTGAAATGAAGTCTACACCATTGGAGATAAAAAATGTACTGTGTGCCCCAGTTTCAGATCTGATGTGAAAAGACCTTATATCCTTACAACAAGAAAAAAAAAAAAGTGGAACAAACTGAAAATCAGTGAATTTTCCTGGACCCATCAGAGAACAATTATCACAGAGGAAATCACCACCACAAAATCTGGAGAAACAGGTAAATGGGGAGATTCAGAGCTAAAATCAGCTTACAGTACTGGAGTCATAAACTTGTAGGAAAACTTAAATCAAAATTTTGACTAATTTCTGTAGGCTGAGTGTGGGCTAACATGAAAGCATAAAACTTCTGGGATCCATAGTCTTAAGGAGGGGCCCAAACTTTCATATGTTTTACATCTAGTAACCCCATCAGTTTCTCACTCTGAAGTGTCAAGAAAGTTACTTGTGTGTCTAGCAGGGAGAGGAAAAAATCAATCATTTTGATATACTCCAGTGCATTCTTTATAACAGCCTTAATCTTCATGAGAAAGACTTTATTGGAGCCTTATTCCATACAGGGAAAAGAGTACTTATAGAACTTGAGCTCCTTCTTGCCTTCCTGCCTAACATAATGGAGGAAGGAAAAAACAAAGTAGAAACACTTATGTAGGCATCAACCCAGAGACATAGGTTCAATAAAAGATGGAGATTCAATCATAAGAGTATAGAACACTTTCTCACTCCCACTTTTTATCACTACATTAATGTTTCCAGTATAGTAACACAGGCTGACAGATGAAAAATTGTCTCAGATTCTACTTAAGAAAGAATTTTTAGGGAAACCCAAAGGCAACAGGAAAGACAAAAACAAAGATATTAGAATAATTTAAAGCCCCTGGCCCTATAACTACAGCAAACATTAAAAACAACCCAACCCCTAGCCAGATTAACATAAACCCTCATAGTAAAGACCTGTTTACCTCAAATCTTTTTATCCTATATACCATGTCTGACTTTCAATAAAAATTACAGGCATTCTAAAATATAAATAACAAAAGTCACAGCCTGAAGAAACAATGCAAGCGTCAGAACCAACTCAGATATGATACAGATTTGGGAATGATCAGACAGGAAATTTTAAAGCAATTATGATAGGATAAGAGCTGTAATTTAAAAAAAAAAAAGTAAATACACAAGAACAAATGGATACTGTAAACAGAAAGATAAAAACTCTAAGAAAGAATAAGAAGCAAATATTAGGAATCAAAACTACTGTAACATAACTGAAAAATGTCTTTGCTATGCTCATCAATAGATTGGACTCAGCCCAATAAAGAATCAGTGTGTTTGAAGAGATGTCAGGATGTGAACAGAAACTTCATGAGCTGAAGTTCAAAGAGAGAAGAAGAAGAAGAAGGAAAAGGAAGAAGAAGAAGAAGAAGAAGAAGAAGAAGAAGAAGAAGAAGAAGAAGAAGAAG
>NW_023270377.1:110149423-110213741 GCF_011800145.1 Mirounga leonina
AGAAGAAGAAGAAGAAGAAGAAGAAGAAGAAGAAGAAGAAGAAGAAGGGGGAGGAGGAGGAAGAGGAGGAGAGGAAGAAGAGGAGAGGAAGAAGAGGAGGAGAAGAACAGAATATGGAAGAACTATAAGACAATGCCAAAAGGTGTAATATATGTATTATTGAATTACAAGAGATTAAAGAGAAGATAAAGGAGAGGAAATGTTTGATGTTAAAAGGGCCAAGAACTGTGCTAAATTCATAGCAGATTCCAAACCACAGATCCAGAAGTTCAGAAAATACCAAGCAGGATAAATACTAAAACATCTATAAACATATCCTATTCAAACTTCAGATAGATCATTGTGGATGAGGGAGATCCTTACCTATGGAGAATAACAGTTAAGAATTTTATTATGTTATGTTAATCACCATACATTACATCATTAGTTTTTGATGTAGTGGTCCATGATTCATTGTTTGCGTATAATACCCAGTGCTCCATTCAATATGTGCCCTCTTTAATATCCATCACCAGGCTAACCCATCCCCCCACCCTCTTCCCCTCTAGAACCCAAATTTACCCCAAAGATAAGTGTCTGATTCTTAATCTCAGCTCATGTCTTGATCGCAGGCCCTGAGTTCAGGCTTTCAATGCTTGGCTGCGGAGCCTACTTAAAATAATCAATAAATAAAATAAAATAAAATTAAATTAAATTAAATAAGAAAAAGAAAGAGAGAGAGAGAGAGAGAAGAAAGAAAGAAAGAAAGAAAGAAAGAAAGAAAGAAAGAAAGAAAGAAAGAAGAGTTGCAGTAAACTTATTAAAAATCATGAACATAGATTTTGAAGATAAAATTTAAAATATTTTTTTAAAAACCTAGAATTCTATATTCAGCAAAATTATTCTTCAAAAGTGAAGAAGTAAAAAATATCCTCAAACAGGGGCACCTGGGTGGCTCAGTTGGTTAAGTGACTGCCTTCGGCTCAGGTCATGATCCTGGAGTCCCTGGATTGAATCCCGCATCGGGCTCCCTGCTCAGCAGGGAGTCTGCTTCTCCCTCTGACTCTCCCACCTCATGCTTTCTCTATCTCATTCTCTCTCTCAAATAAATAAATAAAATCTTTAAAAAAAAATATCCTCAAACAAACAAAAATTTAGAGAATTTATCACTAGAAATTTGGCCATGCAAAAATGTTAAAATAAGTTCTTTAGGAGATGGAAAATTATATGTCATAACCTCATATCTACAAAAGAAAAAAAAAAAGCATCAGAGAGCAAATAACTAAGGACAAAATAAAATCTGTATACTTAACATGAGATAACTGTCTCTTCAAAGCAATAATAATAACAATGTAATATGTGATTATGATATGTATTAGTTTCCTAAGGCTGCTGTAATGAAGTACCACAAACTCTGTGGCTTAAACAACAGAAGTTTATTCTCTCACAATTTTGGAAGCTAGAAGTCCAAAATCAAGGTGTCTTCATGGCCATGCTCCTTCTGAAACCTGTAGGGAAATCTGTGCCTCTTCCTAGCTTTTGGTGGTTTGCCAGGGTCTTTGGTGTTCTTCTGCTTGCAGCTGCAACACTCCAATCTCTGCCTGTGTCATCACATGGCATTCTTCCTGTGTGTTTCTGTCTTCCCAAGGTCATATTCTTATAAAAACACCAGTCATTTTGGATTTAGGGCCTCCCCTAAGCCAGTATGATCTCATCTTAACCAATTAAATCCACAATGGCCCTATTTCCAAATAAGGTTATATTGTGAGGTACTGGGAGTTAGGAGTTCAACATATCTTTTTAGGGGAAACATAATTCAATCCATAACATTGCATATAGATAAATAAATAAGAGCAATGATGTGAGGGACAGGAGGGAAGAATTGAAAATAATTTGTTTTAAGGTACCTATACTACCCATAAAACAGAATGGTGTTATAGAAATTAGACTTAGCTTAACCCTACATATATGTACTGTAAATTCTAAGGCAACCACTAAAACAATATTTAATAGAAATATAATTTATATGCTAAAAGAGAAAAAGGAATCATATAAAACACTTGATTAAAAGCAGACAAGGAAGAAAAAGTGATTACAAACACAGTAGATATTAATCCAACCTAAATCAATAAGTACTTTAAGTATGAACAGTCTGAATACACAATTTGAAGGACAGAAAGTGAAAGTCAGAGAAAATTTTTAAAAGAATTATGTGTAGTCTACAAAAAGAAAACTGCTTTAAAAAATATAGGTACTGGGGCGCCTGGGTGGCTCAGTTGGGTAAGCGACTGCCTTCGGCTCAGGTCATGATCCTGGAGTCCCGGGATCGAGTCCCGCATCTGGCTCCCTGCTTGGTAGGGAGTCTGCTTCTCCCTCTGACCCTCCCCCCTCTCATGCTCTCTGTCTCTCACTCTCTCTCTCAAATAAATAAATAAAATCTTTAAAAAAAAATACAGGTACAGATAGTTTAAAAGTAAGAGTGGAGAAATATATACCACACTAACACTAATAAAAGAAAGCTAAAGTAGATATATTAATTTAAGACAAGGCTGACTTCTGTACAAGGAGCATTAGTTTTAAAATGGAACACTCCATGATAAAAGAGTCAGTTCTCCAAGAAGATCTAATAATCATTACCATGTATACACTTAAAAACAGAGTGTCAAAATATATGAGGCAAACATTGATAGAACTGCCAGCAGAAAGAGACAAATTCACTGTTACAGCTGGAGATTTCAACACCATTCTTTCAGTAATTGATAGCTCAAATGGGCAGAAAATCAGTAAACATATACTTGACCTTAAAACAGTCAATCAGCTGGATCTAATTAAAATGTATAAGCTATACAATTCAACAATAACAGAATTCACATTTCTCTCAAGCTCACATTAAGCATGCACCAAGATAGACCACATTCAGTGTTATAAAACCCACTATAGCTATAATAAGTCTAACTTCATTTTTTTTTTATGTTGAACTGCTAACATCTTGCAAGCCCACCTCTTTTTCTTCCTTATCTTCATCACATCTAGGAAAACTAACAAGAAATTCTAGGTGATCCCTCCAGGGGCAGGGAGTCTTAAACTCTGAAAACCCCTTCCAACATGAGAACATTTACCATAACTTTACCTGAACAAACCCCAAATTGAATAAACGCACATGAACAAAAAAATCTATGTCACGGCATATTATAATTAAAATTCTGAAAATTGAAGAATTTAAAAAATCATGGCAGGAGCCATAAATAAATAACTTACTATGAGAGAACACTAATTTAAGTGACAGCAGACATATATATATATTTTATCTGAAAGCATGGAGGCCAGAATGAAGTGACATGAAATTTGTCATTCGTCAAATGTTTATAGCAAAGAACTGTTTTCTCTGAATTCTATGTTCTCAAAAATATCTTTCAGGAATTGAGGAGCAAAAATAAAGATCTCCAATTACTAGCCTACCCTTCCATCTTAAGAAACTAAAAGATGAAGAGCAAACTAACCCAAAGGTAATCAAAACGAAGGAAAAAACAAAAATTAGAGTAGAAATAAACAAAATAGAAGTAAAAAACCGTAGAGAAGAAATAAAATAAAAAATAGTTCTTTGAAAAAATAAAAAAATTGGTAAGTCATGAGTTTCTGAAGATATACAAATTACTAAAATCAGAAATAAAGGAAGGAATATCACAATCCTACAGAAATAAATAATTTTTACAAAAATTACAAGCAATACTGTGAACAATTGTATTACAACCACTTAGACAACTGAGATAAAATAGATAAATTTATAGAAAGACACACATTGTCAAAAAAAGATTCAGGGAGACATAGAAAATCTGAATAAATCTTTAACAAACATATTGAATTAGTAACAAAAAATTTTCTCACAAGGAAAAGCCCAAGACAAGATGACTTCACTGGAGAATTCTAACAAACATTTAAAGAAGATAAAGGGGGAGGTGCCTGGGTGGCTCAATCAGTTAAGCATCTGCCTTTGGCTCAGGTCATGATCCCAGGGTCCTGGGATCAAGCTCCACATTGGGCTCCCTGCTTCTCCTCTGCCAGCAGCTCCCTTTGCTTGTGCTCTCTTTCACTATCTCTATCACTATTTGTCAAATAAATAAGATCTTTAATTTTTTTTTTAAATAAAGAAGATAAAGGGATTAAGAGTACACTTTTTGGGCGCCTGGGTGGCTCAGTTGGTTAAGCGACTGCCTTCGGCTCAGGTCATGATCCTGGAGTCCCGGGATCAAGTCCCGCATTGGGCTCCCTGCTCGGCAGGGAGTCTGCTTCTCCCTCTCCCACTCCCCGTTTGTGTTCCCTCTCTAGCTGTGTCTTTCTCTGTCAAATAAATAAATAAAATCTTTTAAAAAAAAAAAGAGTACACTTTTCTTGATAATCACTGAGAAATGTATAGAATTAATGAGTCAATTTATTGCACACCTGAAACTAATATAACACTGTATGTTAATTATACTTAAATAAAATAAATAAATAAATGCAATAAATTATTAAAGAATAAAGGAAAAAAGTAACACCAATCCTTCACAAACTCTTCTGAAAATGAAAGAGAAGGAAGTACTTCCTAATGCAGTTTATGATGTCAGTATTACTCTGATAACCAAACAAGCCAAAAATATCATTAGAAAATACAACTATAGGGTGCCTGGGTGGCTTAGTCGGTTAAGCATCTACCTTTGGCTCAGGTCATGATTCCAGTGTCCTGGGATCAAGCCCCACATAGGGCTCCCTCCTCATTGGGGAGTCTGCTTCTCCCTCTACCTCTGCCCCTCTGCTCATGCTCTCTCTCTCTCTTGCTATCTCACTCTCTCTCAAATAAATAAATAAAATCTTTAAAAAATAATATTAAAAAAAGAAAATACAACTATAGATCAATAACCCTTATGAATATTGATATAAAATTCTTAAAAGAATATTATCAAGTCAAATATAGCAGTATATAAAAACATTGATACAACTTGACCAATTAGGATTAACTCCAGGTATGTAAGGTTGGTACAATTTACAAAAACCAATCAATGTTATATACTACATTAATAGAATAAAGAAAAAAAAAAACATGATCATCTCAATAGACAAAGAAAAATCATCTGACAAAACCCAGCGTCCTTTCATAATAAAAATACAAAAAAAGCACAAGTAAATGGAATTTTCTCAACCTGAAAAGGAGCATCTATAAAGAAAACACAACTAATATCATACATAATGATGAGGGACTGAAAACTTTCTCTTAAATTCAAGAAAATGTAAATGATATCCACTGTGGCCACATTCATGGGAGATATGCTAGTCAGGCCTATTGAACAAAAAAATAAAATAAAAGTTATTAAGAATATAAAGAGGAAAAAAAGTGAGGCTATCTGTATTTATAATTACATGAGACTATAGAGAAAATCCTTTAATGTATCCCCAAAGTATAAAGCTAAAAAGTGAATTTAATGAGATTATAAGACACAAGATCAACATAAATAATCATTTTCATTTCCATGCATCGATAATAAAAAAAATCCAAAAATTAAATTGGGAAAAAAATATTTCATGCATAATACATTTTTAAAAATACAATTAGGGACAGATTCAGGAAAAAAAAAAAAAAGGCAAGATTTGTGCACCAAAAAACTGCAAAACATTTCTGAAATTAACCAAGACCTAAAAAAATGTGAAGATTTTTTTATGCATTAGACTAAAAGACTTAATATTGTTAAAATGGTAATATTTCCCAAATTAATCAAGATCTGACACAATATCTATCAAAATTTCAACAACTATTTTTACAAAAAATGGCAAGCTGATCCTAAAATTCATATAAAATTGCAAGAAAATAACAAAATATCTAGGGAAGAGAAAAGAAACAACAATATAATTAAAACAATCTTGAAAAAGGAAAACAAAGTTGGAGGAATCACATTTCCCAATTTCAAAACCTACTATAAAGCCACAGTGATACAGAAAATATGGTGCTGGCATAAGGATGGAAATATAGATCAATATAAAGTTATCAAGTACCCACAAATAAATCCATATGACTATGATCAATTGATACTGCCACAATTCTTCAAAGGGAAGAATAGTTTTTTCCTTAAATAGTGCTGGTACAACTGAATATTCACATGCTAAAGAATGAATTTGGACCCCAACCCTGCAAAATATTCAAAAATTAACTCAAGATGTAACAAAGACCTAGATGTAAGAGCTGAAATTATAAAACCACTCAAAACAAGGCATAAATCATTATAATCTTGATGTATGTAGCAGTTTCTTAGATATTACAATAAATGTACAAGTAAGCAGAAAAATCATGAATAGGGTTTCATTAATATTGAAAAAAATGTACATCTAAAATACCACCAAAAAATAATGATCACAGGGTGTCTCAGTCAGTTAAGTTTCTGCCTTTGGCTCAAGTCATGATCCCAGGGTCCTGGGATCAAGCCCCACAACAGGCTCCCTGCTCAGCAGGAGTCTGTTTCTCCCTCTCTCCCTGCCCCTCCCCATGCTCATTCTCTCTCTCAAATAAATAAAATCTTAAAATAAATAAATTAATTAATTAATTAAAAAAATTATACAACCCATGATATAGAAGAAACTATGAGCAAATTATTTGAAAAGTGTTTAGTATAAGAATGGCCTGGTGATAGGTTTTAAGGAGGGCATGTACTGCATGGAGCACTGGGTGTTATACAAAAACAATGAATCGTGGGTCACTACATCAAAAACTAATGATGTATTATATGGTGACTAACATAACATAATAAAATTAAATTAAATTAAAAAAAGAATATGTAATATCTCTTACAATGCAACAATAAACACACACAAAAATTAAAATAATTTCAATTAAACATTTCTCTCTGTCGAATTTTATACAGTAACAATAAAGTAACAGAAAGAAAAATTAAGAAAACCCCATTTACAATTGCTCCAAAAATAATAAAATATCTAAGATAAACTTAACCAAGGAGGTAAAAGACCTATACCCCAAAAACTATAAAATACTATGAAAAAACTGAAGATGACACAAACAAATGGAAAGATATTCTATATTATCATGGATTCATGGATTCATGGATTGGAAGAACCAATATGGTTAAAATGTCTATACTACCCAAAGCAATCTACTGGTTTAATGCAATACCTACCAAAATACCAACAGCATTTTTCACAGAAATAGAACAAACAATCCTAAAATTTGAATGGAACCACAAAAGACCTCAAATAGCCAAAGAAACCTTTTAAAAGAAGAACAAAGCTGGAGGTATCACACTCTCAAAGCTTTTTGTAGTAATCAAAATGCTATGGTACTGGCACAAAAACAGCCACAAAGATCTATGGAACAGACTGGAGAGTCCAGTAATAAACCTACATTTCCATAGTCAGTTAATCTATGACAAAGGAGGTAAGAATATACGATGAGGAAAAGACAGTCTCTTCAACACATGGTGCTGGGAAAACTGGAGAGCCACTTGCAAAAGAATTAAGCTAGACCACTTTCTTAAACCATACATTAAAATAAACTTAAAGTGGATTAAAGACCTAAATGTGAGACCTGAAATCATAACATTTCTAAAATAAAATTTAAAAAAAAGGCAGTAATTTCTTTGACACTGGCCACAGAAACACTTTTATAGGTGTGTCTCCTCAAGAAAGGGAAACAAAAGCAAAATTAAACTATTGGGACTACAACAAAATAAAGAGCATTTGCACAGCTTTTTAAACCACCAAAGAAAACCACCATCAACAAAACAAAAAGGCAACCTACTGATGGGAGAAGATTACTTGTAAATGTTATATCCAACAAGGAGTTAACATAAAAAATAGACAAAGAACATATACAATTCTACACCAAACAAGCAAATAAACAATCCAATAAAAAAAACGGGAGAGGATTTGAATAGACATTTTCCCAAAAAATACATACTGATGGTCAACAGACAGATAAAAAGATGTTCAACCTTACTAATTCTCAGGGAAATGTAAATTAAAACCACCATGAGATGTCACCTCACACCTTTCAAAATGGCTAAAATCAAAAAGACAAGAAATCACAAGTGTTGGTGAGTATGTGGAGAAAAGGGAACATCTGTGCCCTGTTGGAATGCAGTGGTACAGCCACTACGGAAAACATGGAGGGTCTTGAAAAAATTATAAATAGAAGTACCATATGATCCATTAATTCCCTAGTAAGTATTTACCCAAAGAAAATGAAAGCACAAATTCAAAAAGATATATGCACCCCTATCTTTACTGCAGCATTATTTACAATAGCCGAGATATGGAACCACAGGTGAATGGATAAAGAAGTTGTGACTATACATGTAGATATAAACATTACTCAGCTATAAAAAAGGGATGAAATCTTGCCATTTGCAACAACATGGATAGACCTAGAAAGTGTTATGCTAAGTGAAATCGGTCAGAGAAAGACAAATAGCATATTATTTCATTCATGTAGAGTTTAAGAAACAAAACAAATGAACTTACTAAGAAAAAAGAGACAAACAAAAAAACAGACTCTATATAGAGAACATACTAGTGGTTGCCAGAGGGAAGGTGGGTAGGGGGATGGTTGAAATAAAGGGTATTAAGAGCACACTTATTGTGATGAACATTGAGTAACATATAAAATTATTGAATCATTATAGTGTACATTTGAAACTGATATGATACTGTATGCTAAATATACTTCAATAAAAAAACTAAAAATAATAAATATTTCTCCAAGGGTAATATGCAAATGGTCAATAAGCACATCAAAAATATGTTCAACATCATTAGTTCTTAGAAATATGCAAATGAAAGCCATGAGATATCAGTTCTTATTCTTTATCATTACTATAATTTAAAAATAGATAAATGAAAAATAATGAGTCTTGATAAAAATATAGAGAAATTATATTCCTTATATATGGCAGGCAGGAAAGTAAAATGCTTTGGAAAACATTTTGGCCATTACTCAAAAATTTAAATATAGAGTTACCATTTGATTTATCAATTGCACTCTTAGATATAAGCCTGAGAGAACTGAGAATATATATTAATATAAAAACATGATAGGATCATTATTTATAATAACCAAACAGTGGAAACAATCCAATGTTCATCAACTGAAGAATGGATAAACAAAATGTGTTTTATTCATATAATGGCTATTATTCAGACATAAAAGGAATATATATATTTTTTTAAAGATTTTTTTTCTTTTTATTTATTTATTTGAGAGAGAGAATGAGATAGAGCATGAGAGGGGGGAGGGTCAGAGGGAGAAGCAGACTCCCTGCTGAGCAGAGAGCCCGATGCGGGACTCGATCCCGGGACTCCAGGATCATGACCTGAGCCGAAGGCAGTCACCTAACCAACTGAGCCACCCAGGCGTCCCTTTTCTTTTCTTTTTTTTTTTTTAAGATTTTTTTTTCTTTTTATTTATTTATTTGAGAGAGAGAATGAGATAAAGCATGAGAGGGGGGAGAGGAATATATTATTGATACATGATAAAACATGGATGAATCTTGAAAAATACATCAAGTGAAAGAAGCCAGATTAAAAAGGCCACATATTATAATTCCTATTGTATTTAATGTCATAATAGGCAATCCTTAGAATATAAATTACTGATTGCCAGGGACTGGGTAGAGGGTGGAATGAGTAGTGACTGCTAATGTGTAGGAAGTTTCTCTTGAAAGTGATGAAAATATTCTGGAATTAGTGGTGAGGTTGCACAACTCCATGAATATACTAAAAAAAAAAAACAAAACAAAACAAAAAAACACTGACTTTTACAATTTAAAATGGAATTCATTGTGGAATATTAACAGTATATCAAAAATAATAAACAAAAAAGAAAAATACATGAAAAGGACATAAAGATGGTCTCAGCAAAAGGAAAAGGAAGGGAATTTGTTACTAGAAAAAAAAATCCATTAAAAAATGACTAAAGGGGCGCCTGGGTGGCTCAGTTGGTTAAGCGACTGCCTTCGGCTCAGGTCATGATCCTGGAGTCCCTGGATCGAGTCCCACATTGGGCTCCCTGCTCGGCAGGGAGTCTGCTTTGCCCTCTGACCCTATCCCCTCTCATGTGTTCTCTCTCATTCTCTCTCTCTCAAATAAATAAATAAAATCTTTAAAAAAAAATGACTAAAGAAAACTCTCCTAACAAAAAGTGGGAAGCAGAAAGGACCTAATTTGGATTAAGCTTTCTTCGCTCCATTTGAAGGAGGAAAATATCAATACTAGTAGACTATAATAATTTATATACATGCACTGTAATACCTACAGAAAACACAGCAAAAACTACACAAAGTGATTTACTCGAAAGGACTATAAACATGTCAACATGGGATTCATACATACGTGAATTTATGAACATGAATATATATATTCAAGAAACTCACAGGATAATAAGAAACATTAAATAAAGGTAAGATAAACAAAATGAGTAAACAAAAACAAAAAATGGTAGATATAAGCCATCATATATTAACAATTAGCTTAAATGTAAATGGTCTAAATACAGATTCAAAGCCAGATTGGCAGTGCATAAAAAGCATGACTCAAATATATTTTGCCTACAGCACAACTCAAGTCAAACATAAAATCATTATTAAATAAAGTAACATAATGGAAGAATACATTATGCAAATATTAATAAAAATAAAGAGAGACCGTATTAAAATCATGTAAAATAGATTTCAGGGAAAAGAATTACTAGAAACAAAGAAGGCCATTCTACAATGATTAAAGGATCAAACAAACAAAAAGCAATCCTAAATATGTATACATAAATAAACAGAGGTTCAAAGTATATGAAGCAAAAACTAATAGAACTGAAAGGAGAAATAAAGAAAATCACAATTATTCTTAAGGACTTTAATATCTCGTTCAGAAAATAATAAATCAACTTAATAAAAATTCAGCAAAAATAAATAACAGAACAGCATCGTCAGCAATAGGATCTAATTGATATTTATAGAACATTCATTCAACAACAGTGCTCATTTTAAGCACCAAAGAAATAGTCACCAAAATAAGCCATATTCTGGATCATAAAACAATGCAATGCAATGGATGGATCTTGAAAAAACTAAAAGAATTGAAAATTATATTCTCTGAACATAATGGAATCAAACTCAAACCATAACAGAAAATTTTCCAAACACTTGAAAATTAAACAACATACTTAAATGTAACACATGGATCAAAGAATTCTGAAAAGAAATTTTAAAATACATAGAACTAAATGAAAATCAAAACATAACATAGCCAATTTGGAGGATTCAGCCAAAGCCAGGATAAAAGGGAAATTTATAACAGTAAATGTTTAGAGCAGAAAATGGGAAAGGTCCAAATTGAGAATCTAAATTCTCATTTGAACAAATTAGGAAAGTAAAGCAAAATAAGTCCATGATAAGTAGAAACAATGGCATGCTATAGACATGAGCAAAAATAAATAAAATTGAACGCAAGATTAGTACACTGAAACTTTTAAATGTTTTAAAAGGAAATCAGATAGGGGCACCTGGGTGGCTCAGTCGGTTAAGCAGCTGCCTGTGGCCCAGGTCATGATCCCAGGGTCCTGGGATCCAACCCCACATTGGGCTCCCTAGTCAGTGGAGAGCCTGCTTCTCCCTCTCCCTCTGCCTGTCCCTCTGCCTACTTGTGCTCTCTCTCTCTATTACTCTGTCAAATAAATAAAATCTTAAAATAAAAATAAAAAGGAAATCAGATAAGATCTATATAACCTACATAAATGAGAGACATACCATGTTCGTGGATTAGAAAATCAACTTACTATTGGACAGCCACATGCAGAAGAATGAAACTCAACCATTCTCTAACACCATTCACAAAGATAAACTCAAAGTGGATGAAAGATCTCAATGTGAGACAGGAATCCATCAAAATCCTAGAGGAGAACATAGCAGTAACCTCTTTGACATCGCCCACTGCAACTTCTTTCAAGATACATCTCCAAAAGCTAGTGAAACAAGCAAAAATGAACTTTTGGGACTTCACCAAGATAAAAAGCTTCTGCACAGCAAAGGAAACAGTCAACAAAACAAAGAGGCAACACACAGAATGGGAGAAGATATTTGCAAATGACACTACAGAACCACATTGAGATACCACCTTACACCAGTTAGAATGGCAAAAATGGACAGGGAAAGAAACAACAAATGTTGGAAAGGTGGTGGAGAAAGGGGAACTCTCTTACACTGTTGGTGGGAATGCAAGTTGATACACCCACTTTGGAAAACAGTGTGAAGGTGCCCCCAAAATTTAAAAATAGAGCTACCCTATGACCCAGCAATTGCACTCCTGGATATTTACCCCAAAGACACAGATGTAGTGAAAAGAAGGGCCACATGCACCTCAATGTTCATAGCAGTAATGTCCGCAATAGCCAAACTGTGGAAAGAGCTGAGATGCCCTTCAACAGATGAATGGATAAAGAAGATGTGGTCCATATATACAATGGAATATTACTCAGCCATCAGAAAGGATGAATACCCAAATTTACATCAACATGGATGGGACTGGAGGAGATTATGCTAAGTGAAATAAGTCAAGCAGAGAAAGTCAATTATCATATGGTTTCACTTATTTATGGAACATAAGGAATAGCATGGAGGACATTAGGAGAAGGAAGGGAAAAATGGGGGGGAGGAATTGGAGGGAGAGATGAACCATGAGAGATTATGGACTCTGAGAAACAAACAGGGTTTTAGAGGGGAGGGGGGAGGGGGGATTGGTTAGCCCGGTGATGGGTATTAAGGAGGTCATGTACTACATGGAGCACTGGGTGTTATGCGAAAACAATGGATCATGGATCACCACATCAAAAACCAATGATGTATTGTATGGTGACTAACATAACATAATAAAATTAAAAAAAGAACAACAACAACAAAAAAGAAACTGAAAAAAAAAAGAAAATCAACTTACTATAGATGTCAATTATCACAAATTGACCTATAGATTTCACAAATCCCTATGAAATGTCACAAAAGTTTTTGTAGACATACACAAGTTTATTATTATATGCATATGAAAAATCAAAGGACCTATGATAGTTAAAACACTTTTTAAAAAGAAAAATAAAATTAGAGGAATTCCCCAACCCAATGTTAAAGCTTCCTCTTTAGTGACAGTAATCGAGATAGTACGCTATTGAAAGAGAGATGTACATATAGATTAACAGACCAGAATCAAATAACAGAAATAGGTTGATACAAAAATACCCAAATGATTTTTTATAACATTTCAAATACAGTTCAGTGGAGGAAGAATAGCTTTTCCAGCAAGTGGTGCTAGAGAAATTAGACATAGGTGGTGGGAGGTGGGAATGGAGGGAGCATGTGATTAAATATAGTACATGAAACTATAATTCTTTTAGAAAAAGAAAAGAAGAAATCTTTGGGACCTATGGCTGGTTAGAGTTATTAAATTTCACACTGAAAGAAAAATTGTTAAACTGGATCTCTTCAAAATTAAAAACATTTGGTCTCTAAATAGACTTGTAATGGTAATGAAAGACAAGCTACAGACTGGGAGAAAATATTTTCAATCCACATATCCTAGAAAAGGTCTTGTACCTTGACAATATAAAGAATTCTCAAAACCAAAAAATAAAAAAAAATCCAATTATGAAAAACTAGAAAATGAGTAAATACAGGATGAAACATCTCACTAAAGAGGATACACAGATGGCTAATAAGCACATGAAAAGATGTTCAGCATCATTAGCCATTAGTGAAATGCAAATTAAAACCACAATGAGATATCTCTTCATACCAATCAGAGTGTCTTAAAAAAAAAAATGAGAGCACCAAATGCTAGTGAGCATGCAGAGAAACTGAACTCCTTATACATTGCTGGAGGGAATGCCAAATAGTACAGAAACTCCAGAAAATTGTTTGGCAGTATTTTTAAAAAACTAAATATGTACCTTTCATGTAACTTTACTCCTTGCCATTTATCCCAGAAAAGTGAAAACATATTCATACAAAAACCTGTACATGAATATTCAGAATAATATTATTCATAATAGCCAAAAATTGCTGACAATTCAAATGTTCTTCAAGGGATGCATGGTTAAACAAATTGTGATACATTTATACCATGGTAAACTATTTAGTAATAAAATAAAATAATAAAATAAAATAAATAAAAAATAATAAAGGAATGAACTATTTATACACACAACTACATGGAGGAACCTCAAAGAAATTCCACTGAGGAAGAACAACCAATCTCAAAATATCACATACTGTATGATTCCACTTATATAACAATCCCAGAATAATAAAATTGTGGAGATAGAGAACAGAGTAGTGGTTGTCACTTCTTAGGGATGGGGATTACTTGGGCAGGTGTATCCATAAAGGGCTAGCAGATAGGAGCCGCTTAGTGATGTTAACTGTCACGTTTCCTGAATGTGGTGGTAGTTTCACAGTTTTTGTGGCTACTACTGAGGGAAAACCCCTTGATCACCTGACTCTGGTGTCCAGGGGTGTTTGCATTCCTGTATCACATAGGACTGTAACAATTCAATAGACTGGTTTTTGGCAGGTTACCACCCCAGGACACTGCACAGACAACAGACTAAAACATGCCCACAGTCTTTCTATGAAATAAGCCTGTTTATTTGTCCAAGGGTAGGCCTGAGGGGCAGCTCTCTGGTTTGGCATACATTTAGAGACATATGGAGGTGCTCTCAAGGAACAGAGGCTATTGGACATAATCTTTGTGCTCTCCCTCTGTTTCTAAACAGCCTACTGGTATCTCCCAAAAAATAGCTTCTACCCTTCTTTGGTTCTCTGATTTGGGCATCTATTGCCAGGAGATACCTCTAAATTGTCTGGCTCTGGAGACCAGTGGGACTTATGTTTATGAGTCCTACAGGACTATAACCAATGGAGTTCTTAAGTGGCTACCAACCCAGGACAGGGCAAGATGCAATAGACCCAGCAGGCCAATCTTGCTGTGAAAAGGACTTATTAGCTTATCTCCATAGCTGCAGCCTGAGAGGCAGGCTTCTAATTAAACACACATCTAAAGGCTGACTATAATTCTTTCCAGAGACCTCAGAAGTCAGGCACTGTTTTGTGCTCTCCCTCTGCCACATTCCAAAGCACCAGTATCTCCCAGAGGGGAGCTTTTATATGTGTCTATTTTTTTTTTAATGTCTTATGGTCCAGTTTTTTGTGGCTACTGCCCAGAGGACACCCCCTTGATCACCTGACTGTGGTGGCCAAGAGTGTTTGTGTTCTTGTGTCCCATGGGGCTGTAACAATTCTTGGCCAGCTACCACTCCCAGAGCATTGTGTGGAGAGCAGACTGAATCACACATCCAATCATTCTTTGAAAGAGACTCATTTGCTTGTCCTGGAGCATTGGCCTGAGGAGCAAGCATCTGGTTTGGTACACATCTAGAGGCCTACTGAGATGTACTCTGGGAGTGGAAACGAATTGATGCCATCTTTGTGCTCTCTTTCTTGCCACTCCATGCCACTACTTTCTACCAGGAAGAAAATTGTACCTATGTATGGTGCCCTAATTTTGGTGACTGCCACCCATAGGACACCTCTAGATTGCCTGCCTTTGGCAGCCACTGTGATTTAATATTTGTGGTCCCACAGGACTATATGTATTTGCACTCTTTCAAAGCTGCTGCCTGAGGGTCTGACTTCCACTCAGACTTAATATTGGTGCTGAGATTCTCACCTCTGGGACACTGACAATTCTTGGCACATCCTCAATTACTGGGAACCACTAAAAAAATAGACTCCTTGGACAGTCACCTTGAGAGACAGCCAGAGCTAGAGAAGGATTGGACAATAAGATTCATCTTCTACATAGATCAGTCCTTTAAGATGGGAGAGGTTGCTGCTTTAAACTACACAGAGAGTTAAGCAAAATAAAGAAACAAAGGCATATATTCCAAAGAAATTTTATGCCTCAAGGAACTAGAAAAAGAAAACAAAGCCCAAAGTTAGTAAAAGTATGAGAATAACAAAGATCAGAGCAGAAATAAATGAAAATATGGATGGGTCCTGTCTTTGTATCCAATCTGCAACCCTGTGCCATTTCATGGGAGCTTTTAGGCCATTCATGTTGAGGGTTACTACTGAAAGATATGCATTTATTGCCATCCTATTGTCTGTACAGTCCCTGTTTCTATGGATTGTCTCTGTAAATTTCTGGTCCATATTATTCTTAGGGTATTTCTTCTTTTATAGAATCCCCCTTAATATTTCTTGCAGGCCTGGCTTGGCAGTCACATATTCTTTCAGTTTCTGCCGGTCCTGGAAGCTCTTTATCTCTCCATCCATTCTAAATGACAGCCTTGCCAGATAAAGTATTCTTGGCTGCATGTTCTTCTCATTTAATACCCTGAATATGTCTTGTCAGCCCTTTCTGGCTTGCCAGCTTTCTGTTGACAGGTCTGATGTAATTCTGATGTTCCTCCCTCTGTACGTAAGGAATCACATCCCTGTAACTGCCCTTAGGATGGCTTCTTTGGCTCTAAGATTTCTGAGTTTTACTATTACATGCTAGGGCATTCATCTGTTCTCCTTGATCTTGGGAGGGGTCCTCTCTGCCTCTAGGACATGAATGCTTATTTCATTCCCCAGATTAGGGAAGTTCTCAGCTACAATTTGCTCAAATATATCTTCTAGTCCTCTCTCTCTCTCCACCCCTCAAGGATCCCAATAATTCTGACATTGGAATGTTTCATGGTGTCACTGATTTCTCTGTCTGTTCTCATGGATTTTAAGTTGTTTGTTCTAGGCCTCCTCCTGTTCCTTCCTTTCTATTAGTTTATCTTCTAGATCACCAATTCGTTCTTCTGCCTCATTCACCCTAGTTGTTAGAGTATCTAGTTTAGACTGCATCTCATTCATAGCATTTTTAAGTTTGGCCTGATTAGCTCTCATTTCTGCCCTTAGAGATTCTATGTTGCTGTTAATGTTTTTCTCCAGTCTAGCTATTATCCTCATAACTGTTACCCTAAAGTCTATTTCTGACATCTTGTTTATATCTATATCCATTAGATCTGTGGCAGAGGACATTGTCTGTGGTTCTTTTCCTTGTTAGGAGTTCCTCCTCCTAGTCATTCTGTTGACGGGTGGTTGAGGGGATGTACAGAGTCAAAAATATCAACCACAATCCAGGCAAGGTGCACCCTGGGAAAGTTTGGAGTGACTGGAAGCCACCACCAAAAAAACCCAGCCAAAATGAAACCCAAGAATAAGATTTATAAAGTGTATATATATATAAATATAAGGGGGGTGAGAGGAGGGGGGGCTATAATCTCTCAATGTGGGCAAGGTAGGGTGTTTCAGTTCTTCCTGGGTGTATTTTGTTCTCTTTGTTAGAGAACCCTACTTCCCAGAGTTACAGGGAAATTAAAACTGGTATATATATAAAGGTAGTATTGAATAGGGAAAAAATGACTACATTGAAGCTTGTATCTATATATATAAAAAAAGAGAAAGAAAAAAGTATAGGTGTAAAAAGTACAAGTTAAAAAGTTACTATGGAATATGTTGCATTAAATATCTAGTTGAAATGATAAATAGGTAAAAAAAAAAAGAGAAGAAACATGAAAAAGAATAAAAAAATAAAGTTGTATCTAAGAAATACACAGGCTGTGAGGCAACACCAGGAGCTCAGTATACTATTTTCCCCTGGTGTTGGGGTTTTACAGCTTTATGGGGACCCTCGGGTTGTTGTCCTCTTGTTCTTCCAGCTTGTCTTCTGGGGAAGGAGCCTGCCTCATTGTTTTTCTGGCAACCCTGCTTTGGCAGAGTTGCCCTGCCCCCTATCAAGGGGCTGAGCTCTGTGGAAACCATTTTTTGGGGATTTTGATCTCTGGCATCTTTTGTTCTCTGGCGGCTTTTCGCATCTTTTCTGGAAGGTCAGAGCAAAGGAAAATGTCCACACCCAGATTGGACAGATTGGTCCCCGCACCAGAGGAGATAAGCAACAGTCTTCTCCTCTCTGAGCCCTCCAGAACACACAGTCTCCCCCTCTGTAAGCACCACGGAAAACCACAGCCTCCCACAGGTGGTGCATGCCCCCAGCGATCTTCTCAGCAGTTGACTCAGGCCCCCATTCGTCTCTGCCCCCTGTGCCTCTAAAACCTGAAGAGATCCCAGTCTGGGTGGGCATGGGTGGTGGCAGCAGCCAGGCCTGGGCCTGGTCCAAGCAGACATGGGTGTGGGCATCAGCCAGCCCCCCAGGTCCACATGCACAGGTGCCCAGGAGCGACTGCCCTGGTCCTGTGTTTGCCCCTAAACACAAACAGTGTTTGAGCACTGTTATCAGGCCCTTCTCTTCCCACAGCCACCCCTCTGCAAGCTATTACTGGTCCCCAGGTGCAGGATGCTTTTGCCCTGGGGTATTATATTACTTTCCAGTGGCTAGTTTCTGGTAGCTCCCTCCCCCCTCTGTTTCTTCTCTATCTGTCCATGCAATCACAGATCCGTCCTTTGTACCTCTCAACTGATGATCCTCTTCCCTGCAGAGATCCAAACATATAATCTTACATCTCAGGCTGATTCCCTGGGTGTTCAGAATGGCTTGGTAGATATCCAGCTAAATTCAGGGGATCAGATGAAATGAATAAACATCATTAAAACATCTATCTTGCCCAGAGCAATTTACACTTTCAATGCCACTGGCATTTTTCAAGGAGCTGAAACAAAAAATCCTAAAATTTGTATGGAACCAGAAAAGACCCCGAATCACCAAGGGAATGATTAAAAACAAAAACAAAGCTGGGTGCATCATGTTGCCTGACTTCAAGCTATATTACAAAGCTGTGATCACCAAGACAGCATGGTACTGGCACAAAAACAGACACATAGACCAATGGAACAGAATAGAGACTCCAGAAATGGACCCTCCACTCTATGGTCAACTAATCTTTGACAAATCAGGAAAAAATATCCAATGGAGAAAAGACAGTCTCTTCAATAAGTAGTGGTGGGAAAATTGGACAGCTACATATAGAGAATGAAACTGGGCCATTTCCTTACACCATACAAAAAGGTAAACTCAAAATCAATGAAAGACATCAATGTGAAACAGGAATGCATAAAAATCCTAGAGGAGAACATAGGCAGTAACCTCTTTGACATCAGCCACAGTAACTTCTTTCAAGACACATCTACAAAGGCAAGTGAAACAAAAGCAAAAAAGAACTTTTGGGACTTCATCAAGATAAAAAACTTCTGCACAGCAAAGGAAACAGTCAACAAAACTAAGAGGCAGCCCACGGAATGGGAGAAGATATTTGCAAATGACATTACAGATAAAGGGCTGGTACCCAAGATCTATAAATAACTTCTCAAACTCAACACTAAAAAAAAAAAAAAAAAAAAAACTAACCCAGTCAAAAAATGGACAGAAGACATGAATAAACACTTCTCTGAAGAAGACATACAAATGGCTAACAGACACATGAAAAAAATGCTCAACATCACTAGCCATGAGGGAAATAAGAATCAAAACCACAATGAGATACCACCTTACACCAGTTAGAATGGCAAAAGTTAACAAAACAGGAAACAACACATGTTGGCGAGGATGTGGAGAAAGGGGAACCCTCTTACACTGTTGGTGGGAATGCAAGTTGGTACAGTCACTCTGGAAAACAATAGGGAGGTTCCTCAAGATGTTAAGAATAGAGCTACCCTATGACCCAGTAATTGCACTACTAGGTATTTACCCCAAAGATACAGACATAGTGAAAAGAAGGGGCACATGCACCCCAATGTTCATAGCAGCAATGTCCACAATAGCCAAACCATTGAAGGAGCCAAGATGCCCTTCAACAGTTGAATGGATAAAGAAAGTGTGGTACATATACACAATGGAATATTATTCAGCATCAGAAATGATGAATATTTACCATTTGCATTGACATGGATGGAACTGGAGGGGATTATGTTAAGTGAGTAATCCAAGCAGAGAAAGACAATTATCATATGGTTTCACTCATTTGTGGAACATAAGCAATAGCACGGAGGACCATAGGGGAAGGGAGGGAAATCCAAAGGGGGAGAAATCAGAGAGGGAGATGAACCATGAGAGACTATGGACCCCAAGAAACAATATGGAGGTTTCAGAGGGAAGGAGTGTGGGGGGAGGTGGTAACATGGTGATGGGTATTGAGGAAGGCATGTGCTGTGATGAGCACTGGGTGTTATACTTAACTAATGATCACTGAAGACTGAATCAAGGACTAATTATGTACTATACAGTGGCTAACTGAACATAATAAAAATAAAAGTACATCTAAAAGTAACAACAAAAAGAAATAAATGAAATAGACTAAAATAACAGAAAATACAAAGCAGAGAGTTGGTTCTTTGAAAAGATAAGTGAAACTGACAAACCTTTAGCTAAACTCACCAAGAAGAAAAAGAGAACTCAAGTAAATAAAATCAGAAATTAAAGAGGAGACATTTCAACTGATACCACAGAAATAACAATGTATCCCAAGAGACTACCATAAACAATTATATACCAACAATTTGGGCAACCTAGAAGAAATGGATAAATTCCTACAGAGTGAATCATGAAGAAATAGAAAATCTGAACAGACCAATTACTAGTAAGGAGTACAGTAATCAAAATCTCCCAACAAACAAAAGTCCAGGACCAAATGACTTCATTGCCCAATCCTTCCAAACATTCAAAGAATTCATGCCAATCCTTCTCAAGCTTTTCCAAAAAACAGAAGAGGAGGGAATAAAGCCAAACTCATTTTGCAAGGCCAGCATTACCCTGATAGCAAAACCAGACAAGAACACCACACACATAGACACACACACACACACACACATACACAATGTATGGGACAATATCCCTGATGAACACAGATAAAGAAATATTCAACAAAACATTAGCAAACTGAATTCAATGATACATTAAGATAGGGTAGAGATGAGGAGGCAGAGCAAGATGGCGGAGGTGTAGGACACCTGGATTTTGTCTGGTCCCAGGAATTCGGCTACATAGGGATCAAACCATTCTGAACACCTACAAACTCAACAGGAGATCAAAGAAAAGAATAGCAACAACTCTGTGAACAGAAAAGCGACCCCTTTGGAAGGTAGGACGTGCAGAGAAGTGAATCTGAGGCGATGTTCAGGAGGATAGACGAGGGAGGAGGGGGCCTCCGTCAGCCACTTCTGGCAAGTGATAGAGCCCCAAAGCACAAAATTGGAACTTGTAGAAGTCTGCTTGCCTGAGGGATGTCGCTCCAGTGGCTAAGTGGGGGGTGGAACCCTCACTAGGACAGTGTGGTCTCAGGACCCTCGGGGTCACAGAAAGACCAGGGGTGACTGAGTGTGGCAGAGCTCCGAGGTATTGGAGCGGTGAGGCTGGCTGCAGAGAAGAAGCTGAGGAGTGGGCTCGCAGCTCAGGGTTGCCATAAACTGTGATCCTCGGCACAGTCGGGCCACTGCACCTCCAGCAGGGACCCAACAAGTGGCAGATCTGGGGAGACACCCCTTTCTCCCCCAGGAGGAGCGGTTCAGGAGCACACTGCAGGGATCTGCTGGGTTTGGAGACTCCACATGGGGTCAGGTGCGGGAGATAGAAACGCTTGGTCACAGGCCGGGTGAGCATGGAGTGTGGCCAGAGACCAGGGAGACAGGAGTGATTGACTGCTTTTCTCTGGGGGTGCACTGAGGAGTGTGGTCCCTGGTTCTCAGCTCCTCTGGGGCTGAGATTGGGAGGCTGCATTTTCACTCTCGTCCTACAAAGCTGTACCAAAAGCTTGCAGGGAACAAAAACTCCTAAGAACAAACCCGAGCAGAGTTCTTAGCCCAGACCCGGCAAGGGTGGAGCAATTCCACCTCCAGCAAAGACATTTGGGAACCACGGCAACAGGCCCCTCCCCCAGAAGATCACCAAGAACAGCCAGCCAAGACCAAGTTTACTGATCAATGAGAACGGCAGAACTCCAGCGCTAGGGGAATACTGCACATAGAATTCATGGCCTTTTTACCATGATTCTTTAGTATTTCAAAGTTAATTTCTTTTTTTTTAACTGTCTTTTCTTTTTTTTTTTTTTGAATTTTTTTCCCTTTTTCAACCAACATCTTATCAATCCCTTTTTTAAAAACTATGTTTTATTTTTCATTTTTAGAGTCATATTCTATCCCTTCATAGTAGTTACCCTTATTTTTGGTAGATATAGATATAGATTAGATATAGATATAGATATAGATATATAGATGATAGATGATAGATATAGATATAGATATAGATAGATATAGATATAGATAGATATAGATAAGTTGTTCTCTCTTTAAATTTTGAGATACAGTTTCTTCTAACAGATCAAAATATACCCTAAATCTCTAATGTATGGCTTTGTTCTAGTCTCCTGCCTGATCATATTCTCTCCCTTTTTTTTTTAAATCCTCTTCCTTCTTTTTTCAACCAACTTGACATCTTATCAACTCCTTTTATAAAATCTTCTATAATATTCATCTTTACATTCATATTCTATCCTTTTATCATATAAACCTTTATTTTTCTACATATGTAAGTTTTTCTTTCCTTAAAGGTTTGGGAGACACTTTCTTCTAACAGACCAAAATATGCCCAAAATCTACTATGTGGCACTGATCTATGCACCAGCCTGATCATATCTGATCATATTCTGTTTTTTTGTTTTGTTTTGTTTTCTTTGTTTTTATCTTTTCCTTTTTCTTTTTTTTCTTCATGTTTTTCCTTTCTTTCCCTTTCTTTTCCCTTGGTTTCAAGACTTTTCTGATTTGTTTAGTGTATATTTTCTGGGGACGTTGTTACCCTGTTAGCATTTTGTTCTCTCATTAATCTATTTTCCTCTGGACAAAATGACAAGAGAGAAAAATCACCTCAACAAAAAGAACAAGAGGCAGTACTGACTGCCAGGGAACTAATCAATATGGACATTAGTATGACGTCGGAACTAGAGTTCAGAATGATGATTTTAAAGATACTAGCTGGGCATGAAAAAAGCATGGAAGTTATTAGAGAAACCCTTTCTGGAGAAATAAAAGAACTAAAATCTAACCAAGTGGAAATCAGAAAGGCTATTAATGAGGTGCAATCAAAAGTGGAGGCTCTAACTGCTAGGATAAATGAGGCAGAAGAGAGAATTAGGGATATAGAAGACCAAATGATAGAGAATAAAGAAGCTGAGAAAAGAGAGATAAACAACTACTGGATCACAAGGGCAGAATACGAGAGATAAGTGATACCATAAGATGAAACAACATTAGAATAATTGGGATCCCAGGAGAAAAAGAAAGAGAGAGAGGGGGGCAGGAGGTATATTGGAGCAAATTATAGCAGAGAACATCCCTAATTTGGGGAAGGAAACAGGCATCAAAATCCAGGAGGCACAGAGAACCCCTCTCAAAATCAATAAAAATAGGTCAACACCCCAACATCTAATAGTAAAACTTACAAGTCTCAGAGACAAAGAGAAAATCCTGAAAGCAGCACGGGAGAAGAGACATGTAACCTACAATGGTAGAAACATTCGATTGGCAACAGACCTATCCACAGAGACTAGCAGGCCAGAAAGGACTGACAGGATATATTCAGAGCACTAAATGAGAAAAATATGCAGCCAAGAATACTATATCCAGCTAGGCTGTCATTGAAAATAGAAGGAGAGACAAAAAGCTTCCAGGACAAACAAAAACTAAAGGAATTTGCAAACACGAAATCAGCCCTACAAGAAATATTGAAGGGGGCCCTCTAAGCCAAGAGAGAACCTAAAAGCAACATCGACCAGAAAGGAACACAGACAATATACAATAACAGTCACCTTACAGACAATACAATGACACTAAATTCCTATCTTTCAATAGTTAACCTGAATGTAAATGCGCTAAATGCCCCAATCAAAAGACACAAGCTATCAGATTGGATAAAAAAACAAGACCCATTGATATACTGTCTGCAAGAGACTCATTTTAGACCCAAAAACAACCCCAGATTGAAAGTGAAGGGGTGGAAAACAATTTACCATGCTAATGGACACCAAAAGAAAGCTGGGCTGGCAATCCTTATATCAGACACATTAGATTTTAAACCAAAGACTATAATAAGAGATGAGGAAGCACACTATATCCTACTTAAAGGGTCTATCCAACAAGAAGATCTAACAATTGTAAATATCTATGCCACTAACATGGGAGCAGCCAATTATATAAACCAATTAATAACAAAAGCAAAGAAACACATTGACAACAATACAATAATAGTGGGGGACTTTAACACCACCCTTCACTGAAATGGACAGATCATCTAAGCAAAAGATCAACAACGAAATAAAGACTTTAAATGACACACTGGACCAAATGGACTTCACAGATATATTCAGAACAGTCCATCCCAAAGCAACAGAATACACATTCTTCTCTAGTGCCCATGGAACATACTCCAGAATAAATCACATCCTAGTCACAAATCAGGTCTCAACCAGTAACAAAAGATTGGGATCATTCCCTGCATATTTTCAGACCACGGTGCTTTGAAACTAGAACTCAATCATAAGAGGAAAGTTGGAAAGAACTCAATTACATAGAGGCTAAAGAGTCTCCTACTAAAGAATGAATGGGTCAATCAGGAAATTAAAGAAGAATTTTAAAAAATCCATGGAAACCAATGAAAATGAAAACACAACTGTTCAAAAGCTTTGGAATACAGCAAAGGCAGTCCAAAGAGGAAAGTATATAGCAATAAAAGCTTTTCTCAAGAAAGAAGAAAGGTCTCAAATACACAGCCGAACCCTACCCCTACAGGAGCTGGAGAAAGAACAGCAAATAAAGTGTAAACCCAGCAGGAGAAGAGAAATAATAAAGATCAGAGCAGAAATCAATGAAATAGAAACCAAAAGAATAGTAGAACAGATCAATGAAACTAGGAGTTGGTTCTTTGAAAGAATTAACAAGATTGATAAACCCCTGGCCAGACTTATCAAAAAGAATAAAGGACCCAAATCAACAAAACAATGAATAAAAGAGAGATCACAACCAACACCAAAGAAATACAAACAATTATAAGAACATATTATGAGCAGCTCTATGCCAGCAAATTCGATAATCTGGAAGAAATGGATGCATTCCTAGAGATGTATCAACCACCAAAACTGAACCAGGAAGAAGTAGAAAACCTGAACAGACCTATAACCACTAAGGAAATTGAAGCAGTCATCAAAAATCTCCCAACAAACAAAAGCCCAGGGCCAGATGGCTTCTGAGAGGAATTCTACCAAACATTTCAAGAAGAATTAATACCTATCCTTCTGAAACTGTTCCAAAAAATAGAAATGGAAGGAAAACTTCCAAACTCCTTTTATGAGGCCACCATTGCCTTGATCCCAAAACTAGACAAGGACCCCATCAAGAAGGAGAATTACAGACCAATATCCTTGATGAACATGGATGCAAAAATTCTCACCAAAATACTAGCCAATAGGATCCAACAGTACATTAAAAGGATTATTCACCACGACCAAGTGGGATTTATCCCTGGGCTGCAAGTTTGGTTCAACATCCGCAAATCAATGTGATACAATACATTAATAAAAGAAAGAGCAAGAACCATATGGTCCTCTCCATAGATGCAGAAAAAACATTTGACAATGTACAGCATCCTTTCTTAATCAAAACTCTTCAGAGTATAGGGATAGAGGGCACATACCTCAATATCATAAAAACCATCTATGAAAAACCCACAGCGAATATCATTCTCAATGGGGAAAAACTGAGAGCTTTCCCCCTAAGATCAGGAACATAGCAGGGATGTCCACTATCACCAGTGCTATTCATCATAGTACTAGAAGTCCTAGCCACAGCAATCAGACAACAAAAAGAAATAAAAGGCATCCAAATCAGCAAAGAAGAAGTCAAACTCTTACTCCTTGCAGATGATATGATATTTTATGTGGAAAACCCAAAAGACTCCACCTCAAAACTGCTAGAGCTCATACAGGAATTCAGTCAAGTGGCAAGATATAAAATCAATGCACAGAAATCAGTGGCATTCCTAAACACCAACAATAAGACAGAAGAAAGAGAAATTAAGGAGCTGATCCCATTTACAATTGCACCCAAAACCATAAGATACCTAGGCATAAATCTAACCAAAGAGGCAAAGGATCTGTACTCAGAAAACTATAAAATACTCATGAAAGAAATTGAGGAAAACACAAAGAAATGGAAAAATGTTCCATGCCCATGGATTGGAAGAACAAATATTGTGAAGATGTCAATGCTACCTAGAGCCATCTACACATTTAATGCAATCCCTATCAAAATACCATCCACTTTTTTCAAAGAAATGGAACAAATAATCCTAAAATTTGTATGGAACCAGAAAAGACTTCGAATAGCCAGAGGAATGCTGAAAAAGAAAAGCAGGGCGCCTGGGTGGCTCAGTTGGTTAAGCGACTGCCTTCGGCTCAGGTCATGATCCTGGAGTCCCGGGATCGAGTCCCGCATCGGGCTCCCTGCTCAGCAGGGAGTCTGCTTCTCCCTCTGACCTTCCTCCTTCTCATGCTCTCTGTCTCTCATTCTCTCTCTCTCAAATAAATAAATAAAATCTTTAAAAAAAAAAAAAAAAAGAAAAGAAAAGCTGGCAGCATCACAATTCTGGACTCCAAGCTCTATTACAAAGCTGGAATCATCAAGACAGTATGGTACTGGCACAAAAACAGCCACATAGATCAATGGAACAAAATAGAGAGCCCAGAAATGGACCCTCAACTCTATGGTCAACTCATCTTCGACAAAGCAGGAAAGAATGTCCAATGGAAAAAAGACAGTCTCGTCAACAAATGGTGTTGGGAAAATTGGATAGCCACATGCAGAAGAATGAAACTGGACCATTTCTTTATACCACACACAAAAATAGACTCAAAATGGTTGAAAACCTAAATGTGATGCAGGAGTTCATCAACTTCCTAAAGGAGAGCAGAGGCAGCAACCTCTTTGACCTCAGCCACAGCAACTTCTTTCTAGAAACATCGCCAAGGGCAAGGGAAGCAAGGGCAAAAATGAACTATTGGGACCTCATCAAGATAAAAAGCTTTTGCAAAGCAAAGGAAACAGTCAACAAAACCAAAAGACAAGCGGCAGAATGGGAAGATATTTGCAAATGACATATCAGATAAAGGGCTAGTATCCAAAATCTATAAAGAACTTATCAAACTCAACACCCAAAGAACAAATGATCCAATCAAGAAATGGGCAGAAGACATGAGCAGACATTTTTCCAAAGAGGACATCTAAATGATCAACAGACACATGAAAAAGTGCTCAACATCGCTCAGCATCAGGGAAACACAAATAAAAACCTCAATGAGATACCACCTCACACCAGTCAGAATGGCTAAAATTAACAAGTCAGGAAATGACAGATGTTGGCGGGGATGTGGAGAAAGGTGAACCATTCTACACTGTTGGCGGGAATGCAAGCTGGTGGAGCCACTCTGGAAAACAGTATGGAGGTTCTTCAAAAAGTTGAAAATAGAGGTACCATACGATCCAGCAATTGCACTACTGGGTATTTACCCCAAAGATACAAATGTAGGGATCCAAAGGGGTACGTGCACACCGATGTTCACAGTAACAATGTCCACAATAGGCAAACTATGGAAAGAGCCAAGATGTCCATCGACAGATGAATGGATAAAGAAGATGTGGTATATAAATATACAATGGAATATTATGCAGCCACCAAAAGGAATGAAATCTTGCCACTTGCAACAACGTGGATGGAACTGGAGAGTGTTTTGCTGAGCAAAATAAGTCAATCAGAGAAAGACATGTATCATGTGACCTCACTGCTATGAGGAATTCTTAATCTCAGGAAACAAACTGAGGGTTGCTGGAGTGGTGGGGGGTGGGAGGGATGGGGTGGCTGAATGATAGACATTGGGGTGGGTATGTGCTATGATGAGCACTGTGAATTGTGCAAGACTGTTGAATCACAGAACTTTACCTCTGAAACAAATAATACATTATATGTTAAAAAAAAAAAAAAGGAAGAAGAAGATAGCAGGAAGGGAAGAATGATGGGGGTGGAATTGGAGGGGGAGATGAACCATGAGAGACAATGGACTCTGAAAACAAACTGAGGGTTCTAAAGGGGGGGGAGGTCGGAGAATGTGTTAGCCTGGTGATGGGTATTAAAGAGGGCACGTTCTTCATGGAGCACTGGGTGTTATATGCAAATAATGAATCATCTAACACTACATCAAAAACTAATGATGTAATGTATGGTGATTAACATAACATAATAATAAATAAATAAATAATGGATGTGGGGAAAGAAAAAAAAATAGAGTAGAGTTTATTCCAGGGATGCAAGGATGGGTCAACATCCATAAATCAATCAATGTCATATACCACATTAACAAAATGCAGGATAAAAATAATTTACTCACCCCAATAGATGCAGAAAAAATATTTGATAAAATTCAACATCTATTTAGGATAAAAACTCTGAACAAAGTAAGTATAGAGAGAATATACTTCACATGATAAGGCCATATGTAAAATGTACACAGCTAACATCATACTCAATGGTAAAACCTGAAAGCTATTCCTCTAAGATCTGGAGCAAAACAAGGATGCCCATTCGTGCCTCATTTATTCAACATAGCATTAAAAGTTTTAGCGAGAGCAATAAGGCACAAAAACGAATCAAAATTCATCCAAATAAGGAAGGAAAAGTATATATATATATATAATATGTTTATATATAAAGTGTACATATATATACACACACACCTACATAAAATATATATATAAATTCCACTATAATACTGTTAGAGCTAATTAACAAATTCAGTATAATTGCTTGATACAAAACCAATATACAAAAATATATTGTTTTTGTATACACTAATAATGAACTATCAGGAATAGAAATTAAGGGGTGCCTGGGTGGCCCAGTAGGTTAAGCATCTGCTTTTAGCTCAGGTAATGAACTCAGAGTCCTGGGATTGAGGCCCACATAGGGCTCCCTGCTCAGCAGAGAGTCTGCTTTTCCCTCTCCCTCTGCCCCTCCCCCACCACTTTTGCTCTCTCTCAAATAAAGTCTTTAAAAAAAGGAAATAGAAATTAAGAAAATAATTGCATTTTGAATTGTATAAAAAAGAATAAGAAAAATAAAATACCTAGGAATAAATTTAACCAAAGAGGTGAATGACTTGTACACAGGAAACTATAAGCCATTGACAAAAAAGATTAAAGAAGACAGAGAAAAATGGAAAGATGTTTCATGCTCATGGATTGGAAGAATTAATATTATTAAAATGTCCATGCTACCCAAAACAATATTCATATTCAGTGCAATCTTTATCAAATTCCATTGGCATTTTTCACAGAAATAGAAAAAATCCTAAAATTTGTGTTGAATCACAGAGGACTCCAAATAACCAAAGCAAATTTTAGAAAGGAGCACTAAGCTGGAGGCACCCTGCTCCCTTATTATAAACAATGTTACAAAGCAATAGTAATTAACACAGCATAGTATTAGCACAAAAACAAACATAGAGATCAACAGAATAAAATAACCTAGAAATCAACCCGTACAACATAGAAAGGACAATCTCTTCAATTTATGGTGATTGGAAAACTGGACAGTTTTCAAAAGAAGTGGTATATGTATGCAATGAAATATTATTCAGCCATATAAAAGAAGAAAATCTTGCCATTTGTGACAACATAGATGGACCTTAAGGGCATTATGCTAAATGAAATAAAGAAACAGACACAGAAAGACAAATATATGTTTCACTTATATGTGAAATCTAAAAAAAAAAAGATGATAGATTCAGATTGACAGTTGCCAGACAGAAGGGTTGGTGATGGGTAAAATGGGTGAAGGAGTCAAAAAGCACAAACTTCCAGTTATAAAGTAAATAAATCATAAAGATATAATGGACAGCATGGTGACTATAGTTAATAACACTGTATTGTTATTTTGTATTTGAAAGTTGCTTAGAGAGTAGATCCTTAAATTTCTCATCATGAGAAAAAAATGTAGTTCTATATGATGATATATGATAACTAGATTTATTGTGATCATTTTAAAATATATACAAATATCTAATAATTATGTTGTACCTTTGAAACTAATACAATATTAGTCATCAATTTTTAAAAAGATTTATTTATGTATTTCAGTATGACAGAGAGAGCACAGAAGGGAGGGGGGAGAGACGGGGAGAGGGGGAGAGAAACTCAAGCAGACTCCTCATTGAGCATGAAGCCCCTTGCAGGGCTCAGTCTCAGAACCCTGAGATAATGACCTGAGCCGAAACCAAGAGTCGGACGCTTAACAGACTGCACTACCCAGGTACCCCTAATATACATCAATTTTACTTCAATAAAATAGAATAAAGTAAGAGATGGCAGATAAAGCAAAAATCTTAGCCACTCTTATGAAATAAATACAAATATCCTAAATAAATTAACTAATGTGAGTTTATATCAGAACTGTTAAATGTTTAAGCATTAGAAAACCTATTACTGTATCTCATTTAATATGAGATGCTATTTACTGTAACACATCAAATTTAATATACCACTAAGAAAGAAAAACTTTCCCATTCTAATATTCTCACAGACTAAATTATAAGATGCATTCTAATTTCAGAAATGTTAATATGTGAAAAAAATGTATCTTGAAATCTTTCAGTAGTAATTAAAATAAATCATAGAAAAACCTATTAATGTATTTACTTACATTTTAATGGAGGAAAATATTTGGGTTATTCCAATGGAAACTGAAAAAGATTTAATCCAGAGTACCATGGCTTCTAAACAAACAATTTAAATGAGTCAGAAAGGGGCATCTGGGTGGCTCAGTCGTTAAGCGTCTGCCTTCGGCTCAGGTCATGATCCCAGGGTCCTGGGATAGAGCCCTGCATCTGGCTCTCTGCTCAGCGGGAAGCCTGCTTATCCCTCTCCCACTCCCCCTGCTTGTGTTCCCTCTCTTGCTGTGTCTCTCTCTGTCAAATAAATAAAATCTTTTAAAAAAATAAATGAGTCAGAAATAGGAGTGCTTGGGTGGATCAGTCCATTAAGCATCTGCCTTTGGCTCAACTCTTGATCCCAGAGTCCTGGGATGGAGCCCCTAGTGGGGGGGGGGGGGTCCCTGCTCCACGAGGAGCCTGCTTCTCCCTCTCTCTCTGCCCCTCCCCCAGTGCCACCCCACCCCACCCCCACTTGTGCTTTCTCCTCTCTCTCAAAAAAATAAATAAAATCTTAATAAAATAAAATAAATGAGTCAGAAACAGAATGGAATTTCCTAATTTGATAAAGAATATCTCCCAAAAACACTTAATATAATGATTAATCATTAAAAAATTTTCTTTTAACATAGTCACCATTATGTCATGTAAAAACAAGAACAAAAGGCGGAGACATTATGATAACTTAGAAAATCCAAGAAAGTTTATAAACTACTAGATCCAATGAAGGTGAACAGCTGGATCTTTGATGGATATACAGAAATTAATAACATTTCCAATAACCAATTAGAATTGGTAATAAAATAGAAATTCCAGTCACAAAAGCAAAGAAAAATTATATAAAACTAATTTTAAATAAATATGAGTGAGGCTTCTGTGTGTAAAAGCTATAACTTAATTAAAAGGCATAAGAAAGAGCTGAATAAATGGAGATACCTATCATGCTGATATCTGCCAAGACTCAATAGTTTAAACATGTCAGTTCTCCCAAAACTAATCTAAAAATTCAATGTTAATCTACTCCAAATCCCAGCAGTTTTTCCTGAAACTTGCCAGCTGATCTTAATATTTATACAGAATTTAGAGGCCCAAAAATATCAAAGAGGATTTTTATAAAAGAATAAGATGATATTGCATACCATATTAGATTCAAGTTTATTATAAGGCAATAGTCATTAAAACAACATATTGTAAGAGTTGGAAAAAATAACAGTGACATAAAATTGAGAGGCCAAAAATCGATTTGTGCACATATAAAAACTTGGTATATGGCAGCTGTGTGATTACAAATCCATGGAAAGGAGTTGGGTCCAGCAGATGAAGCCAGGACAGTTGGCAAATATCAGGCTTACATGAGGAAAATAAAACCTGAGGTTTGGGGGGAAAACATATGGAAGGATAGCTTTGGGATAAACAAGTCATCAAAAGCAAAATACATGAAGGAAAAATCCATGTTTGACTAGAGGAAAGCATAGATCATTTTTCCTGTTTAAGTAAATTGAGGCAGGATGAGGCTTGCACAAAGAGTCACTTTGGGAGCACAATGACATCCTCATTTCACAGGAAGCATTTTAAGGAATAAGAAGGAATGTGACAGTGAGCTGTACACAGGATGGTATACAAATACATCCTCATCAGAGGGAAAGTGGCGAGTCAGTGAGGACCCAGGACTCCTTACAGCCAACCGAGGAGTTTATATTACCTGAGATTAGCATTTTAAAAAATCCATAAATGTTTGTTGTATGCCAAATGAATGAGCAAGAAAACCTCAGGGAGGGGTGGGTCACTTTTTTCCCACTCACCAGAAACCCAGCCAGGACCACTCTGGGAGTATCTGGATTGTGACACCAACAAAGTCAAGAGCCCACATTCACTTTGGTGAAGGTTAAACATGCTTTAGGATTAATCATGTAAACCCACTACGCCGAAGTCAATATTTAAGAGAGAACAGATGCTTCTCAAAGCTAAGCGATGGGTGAGGCAGTGTCTAAAGAAGTTTGAGGAATTAAATGAGATGGCTAGCCCAGGCCTACTAAAATCAACTGGACAGTAAGACCTCTGGTGCTGTAAGGATACACAAGGAGAAAAAGAAATGTGTAAGCTCATTTCAATTTAGCCTCTAGTACCATGCCTTTCCAATAGTAGACATGAAATAAATGTGTTGAGTAATGGATGAGTGATATGATACGGCACATGAACACAAATGCTATATAAAAAGAAGGGATGTCTACACACCAGGAACTTTGTTATTATAACTCATTTAAAACTAAAAACACCTTTTAGAATGTTCTTCACATTTTAGAGATGGGCACATGAGGTTAACTGATGCTGCCCAAGGTGGCTAAGTACAGATTCTGGTACAAGAGGCTGCAGGCCCCTCTCCCTTCCCTTCCCCCCGGCCCCAGTCACATCTCCCCAGAGGTAGATGAAGCTGAAGAAAATCTAGAAAAGTCTAGAAAAGTGTGTGGAGTGTTTGAAGAGTGTTTGAAGAGCCCAAAGGAGCATTGCAGATAGGCTTCAGAGCTGGGGCCTAAGAGGAGGACCTCTACTCACCACGTGTGGGGAAAGCAGGCAGACGCTGGCCCAGCTGGAAGAAAGGAAGGAAGGAAGGAGTGAGCTCTGCTGGCTCAGTGACCCAGCCTCAGGCCAAATGCTGGAAGTACAGCTTCTCCCTAGGCAGAGGCATGCATTTGTAGCTGATGTTCATTCAGCTTGACACAGGTGCTATGTGATTCTCCCTCCCCAATTAAACTCTGCAGTTCTATCAGTCATGGAAATCACTTTGTCATAACAAATATGCAATTAAGTTGCTGTGTGTCCATGCTAGTTTGTAATATAAAAAAGGATTATTTATATTGGTAATTCTGGAAGGAAAAACCCCCATAGAATTCTCCCTGCTCCTGGTTCAAGTCCTTATCTTATTTTTGCACATTTCCTCTTTTTAAATATAATGTGTTTAAATGGCCATCTTTCAGAGGGAATGGGTTTGAATCATTAAAATGTTGTTCCCAAACAGTGCATCTATGCCCTGGCTAGGTGGTCACCCACCCACCCCCACCACCCCCACCACCCCCACCACCCCCGGCCAACACACACAAAACACTGCTGCTCTCCTCACCCGCTCACCTCTAAGGCTCAACCCAGATCTCACCCATGAGTCAACAGACTCCCCAAGACACTGTCCTCACCTAGAAAGGGCTTGGCAGACAGCTATAGGATCCGTCCCCCTAAACACGGGCTCGCCTGTTCGCTTGCGCGCGCATACGCGCGCGCACACACACACACCCCCCAGTTGTTCCAAGCATTGGAGAATCCTACACAAACTGTTGAAGGTTCTGTGGAGGAGGAAGCTGAGGGGCTTTGAGACCAACACCTTGTGGGTAATGAACTGCCTTCAGTCACTTGGGTTCTCCAGAGAACCCTGTTCTCCTTAGCCCCCACGAGATGCTGGCAGGGAAGCAGCTTCCACCAGCAGGAACCAGAGCTCCTGCCTGATGCCGCACCCTCAGTGGGCTTATCAGAGGCACTTGCCAGCCGGAACTGTCAGGCCAGCTGCAGACGAGATCACGTGTCTCTCTATTTGCGACACTGGCTATGCTTGGCTCTGCTTCTAGCAGGCCCGACAAACGCAGCCCCCCCGCAAATAAGCTCGGGCAATGATTCTGCAGTTTCAGAGTCACTCTGCAGGTCCGAGCCGAGTGGCCTGGCCGAATTGCTATGTGGGATTTAAGAAGAAGGTTCAGGAGACCTGCCCCTAAATGTTTCTGATTTACAGGCTAGTCACACAATCTAGGAGCCGCCGCAGCTCCGTCAGCCGCTAAGGGGGGCTAGTTAATAGCGCCTGCTGCCCAGCAAAGGGGGAGGAGGAGGGACAGAATGTGTGATGGAAGCGAAAGCAGACACTGACAGGGGCCAGCATGCCTCGGGGTTTACCATCACTATCTGACCCACCTGGGATTTTTACCAACCACGGCCTCCTCTGTGAAGTGAAGCTGCCTTTACTCCCTTGACTGCTGCACCCCCTCTCACATAACCCCCCCCCCCCCCCCCCACCACCTGTCCATATTAGTCTGCTCAGGCCGCCAGAACAAACACCACAGACTGGGCAGCTTCAACAACAAAAAGGTATTTCTCACCGTTCTAGAGGCTGGGAGTCCAGATCAGGGTGCTAGCAGGTTGGTTTTCCTGAGGCCCCTCTCCCTGGCTTGCAGACAGCCGCCTTCTCCCTGTGACTTCACATGGCCTTTCCCTCCATGCAAGTGTGTGTCCCAATCTCCTCTTCTTATCCCCTCTAGGGTTAGCACCCAACCCTAGGACCATTTAACTTTAATCACCTCTGCAAAGGCCCTATCTCCAACACAGTCACACTCTGAGCTTAGAGCTTCAACATATGAATGAGAGGCGGACACAATTCCTCCTGTAACACCCTCCATTCCCTCCCCTCCTCTGCTTCCTCTGTCAACTCCCCTCCTCTTTCTGAGCTCTAAATGTCAGAGTAATGGGGCTTGCTCTCTCCATTTATTCTTTCTAGCCCCTGGCCTTCAATGCATCTTTAGGCCTTGTATTTGGCTAGTGGGTTGGTGGTGGGGGTTGGGGGATGATAGCCCTGTCCTGAGAGGGCAGCTGAGGAAAGGCAGGTCACAAAGGGCAGGGGGGACACCTGTGGCTGCATGGGGTGGGTAGGCCAAACTTGAGGTCCCGGAGCAGGGCATGCATTCCACCTCCTCTCTCCGGACCCGTGCCTGGTGGCCCTCGTTTGGAGAATCAACAGAGGTAGAACTGAGGACCAAAGACAACAATGAGCTAGGCCTCTGCTGTCATGTTACATACCATCTGCTCACGAACTTTTTGTAGAAGGACATCTTCCTTATTTGCCAGATTCTCCTTGTGACCTAAATGATTACCCCTTTCTTTCTGGGCCTCTGGGGGTAGTGTGTTCCACCAGAAGGAGTGGTCTTCCAGTGATTCTATATGGCTTCAACTGAGAAACAACAGTGAACATACTTTCCCCCAAACTGCCTATTGTTGGGGGAGGAGAGGAAAAAGGCAAACAAGGAAATATGCCAGCCCACTAAGGGGTGATCCATCAGTGCTAAAACTGAGGCAGGAAAGTACTCTGGAAGTACCAAGGAGGGGCCCCAGCCCATAGGAGTAACCCCCCATTTCCCTGAAGCCCTGAAAGCTCAGTCAGGACCAAAAAATGAACAGAAGGAAGCTTAGCTCACAGCAAAGGCTGGGCCAGGAAGAGGCTGGGAGTGAGCAAACACCTGCATTCCAGGTACAGAGCAGGGGGAACAGGCTGCACACACTCACTCAGGTAGAAAGGGTATGGCATGCTTGTGAGGCCAGAGAGATCCTGTGCAGATAAGTGACGAGATGCAACTAGGAGAGGGGCAGACACCTGAACATGGTGCATTAGGAATGCAGGCACTTTATTAAGGGCAGTGGAAGCCTTGGAAAGCTTTTAAGCTTGCAAGCGACAGGATTAGATTAACACCTTCCATTTAATGTCTTAGCATCTGTTTTATTTTGTCCGGAGGAACCTAAGCTAATGGAGGAGACCTAGGGAGGGTTTCTAAGTGTTTCCAAGCACATGCCTGAGGCCCTGGGCCAGCCTGGCTCTCCTACATTCAATTATGCGATGAAGATTTGCTCCCAGGCACAGTCAGGTAGTGTCTTGAAACTCTGCTGGATTTCCAGAATCGGCTCTTGCTGTAATAGCCATTTTGCATATATGTCCAGCCCCCGTTCCCTCCCCATTACCACAGGGACCCAAGGAAAGAGGGAGGGGAGAGGAGCCTTGCAGTGTGGCTCAGCTTCACTGCAGCAGAGCAGAAGTCCAGTCAGCAACAAGAAGCCCCCTTTTCTTCCTGCATTTTATTCATGGGGTTCCTTAATAAGAACTGGTTGAGAACAGAATTAGCATTTGCCTGCAGCTGTATTTAGTTTCTACATTCAGAAATATCCTAGCAATAGGATCTGTGGCAAAAGAATCTCACTTCCCTGTAGAGCTCATTGCAAGGTTTGGGAGCAGATGTGCTCTCAGCTGGTGGACAGTCCTTGGCCACCTAAATGTGGTTCAGAGAAAGTCTGAAAGAGCTCTGAGGGCAGTGTGCCCACACACAGAGGCAGACGAGCCTCGGTGGGAGGAGGTCACAACTGTGCCTCTGCTGTGGCTCAGGGTCTTGTACTTCAAGGCCTATAAGGGCATTCTGCATGGCCTATAAATTATTCCTGTCAGTAGAATTCTGGGTGTGAGGCACACCCCAGCTGATATGCTCGAAGAAATGCCATAACACCCCACAGTGACACACTCTGCCTCCTGACAGCACCCCACCAGGCTGTACCCACCTGAAAATATTGGAGAACCAAGCTATGGGCAGGTATTAGGATACTTCCTGACATCAACCAGGCATAGGAACCAATTTCTGCTACTCACTGCATGCCAGAAACTGCTAGTGTTCTAATATTTATTTATTTATTTATTTATTTATTTATTTATTTATTTATTTATATTTACAAACACATTTTTTATTATGTTCAGTTAGCCAACATATAGTACATCATTAGTTTTTGATGTAGTGTTCAACAATTCATTAGTTGCATATAACAAGTGCCCTCCTTAATATCCATCGCCCAGTTACCCCATCCCTCCAAAACTCACACCACACCTATGGGGCAGCATAGGCAAACAAAAAAAAAGAATGCAGGGGCCCCTGCCTGGCTCCCGCTGCACAAACTGAGTATCCCTGACAGGAGTTCTGACCAGGTTTCTGGCCCTAATTCAGTTTGGCTTTGATTAGTTGCAGATAAAATGCAGGTCACTCTCAGTTAAATTTAAATTTCAAATGAACAACTCTTTTTTAAAAGTGTGTGTGTTAGTTTCCTATTGCTACTATACCACGTTACCACAGACTTAGTGGCTTAAAGCAGGACAATGTATTCTCACACTTCTGGAGGTCAGAAGTCTGGAAAAGGCCTCATTGGGCTACAGTGAAGGTGTCAGCAGGTGTAAATTCTTTTCTGGAGGCCCCAGGGCAGGATTCATGTCCTCCTCCCTTCCAAATTCTAGATGCAGCCCCATTCCTTGGTCCATGGCCCCTTCTCCATCTTCAAAGCAATGGCCAGTCTTTCTCATCCCACATCCTTCTGATACTTTAGGCCTCCTTTTTCCACACCTGAAGTTCCTTGTGATTCCACTGGACTCACTCAAATAATCCAGATAATGTTCCTATCTTAGTTCCCTTTTGCCATTCATAGTCTCTGGGATTAGGATATTCCCTTAGGAGGTTTATTCCGTCTATCGCACACAATAAGTATGTCCCAAATATTGCATGAAGCATAAGTATGCCAGAATTTATCCATTGTTTATCTGAAATGCAAATTTAACTAGGCCTTCTATATTTTACCTGTCTTGTCTGGCAGCCCCTCTCTGACCCAGGGTCCAGTTTCTGCCAGTCCTCTTCTAGGGAACACATGGCAAGCTTTCTTCCACATGAGACTGACAGCCTCCTTGGCAACTCCCATGTGTTCTGGGGCCTGTTGATTTAGTAAATTGGACTGCCAGCATTTCGTAGTGGCATTTGTGTGCCCAGCCCAGCTCCTATGTGCCCTGCAGTTCTCCTGTGTGATCCCAGCACCCTCCAGGAGAGGCCAGGAAGCGGATGATGCCAGCACTCCATCTTCCTTAGAAAAGAGATGTGCTTGGAACTGAGGTCCAGGTCAAGTTGGGCAGGAGACGTCAGGAGCTGACCTGGGAGGGGTGGGTGGTCAAGGCAAGTGTCATAGGCTAAGCTGAGAGCTCCCCAGGTCAGGAGCTGTGTGAGTTGATTGCAGTGGACCTGAGAAGAGTATCATTGAGGAGAAAGATGTTGGGGCAAGGCACCCACTGCAGGATGGATGGGAAGAACATGTGAGGAGGAGGAGAGGGAAAGAGAGGAGGGGGGGAGGTGCAGAGGAGGTGGACAACGAGCACAGTTAAGAAAGAAGAATCAGGCAGGGATAGACACAGGAGACACATCCACTGTCTGAGCTATAAATGAGTGAGGAAGGAGCAGCCTCTTGCATCCCGGCTCCCTGCCCACCACCTGTGGAAAATGCACTGAGGTCCTTCAGGGAAGGACAGCTTGTCCTCCCCTCCTGGAACAGGGTCACCCTCTGCAGGTGCCTGTCCTGCCCTATTTTGGGGGGGTCCTGAGACATCCAGAGGGCTTCCCAACCATTTCAGTTGGAATTGCACATCCTTTCATTATCTGGGCCCATTCTTCCCCCAAAAAAGTGCTGGCTTCTCCAGGCATGGTGAGGAGACATCAAGAAGGATATCCATGCTCTCCAGAAACCAGCATCCCAGGCAGAGCTGACCATGGAGATGTGGGCTGAGGAGACACCACTCTGTGTCCCCATCCATCCCCATGAGAAGGGACATGCCTGGCGATTCACTGTCATTTCTTCCTCAACTGTTGTCTTTTGTTTTAGATTGGCTCTGTGCTTATCCAGACTACCTCACTTGGGAAAAGACAGACATTTACTTTCATTTTCATCCTTTTGACTTCACGTATCAGCTGAGCCTCTCCTTCTTCCATTACCCATCACTTCCTGAAATTTTATTCATCACTCCCTGACCTCCTTGGCTTTGGAGACCAAATTCCTGGACATTCCACACCTTGGGGTCCCTCCTGAAGGTGTTACTTTGAGAAAGAATTCTAGACGAACTTTGACAAACCAAGATGAATATATCCTGGCACTCTCAATCTCCTAGAAGGGTTTTCTCTGCCCCACTTCAGGATACAGAAGCAAGTCATACACATGCTCATACCATAGCAAGCTCTTTTCAAGCAAGGTTGCAAAGGTAGCTCTATGGAGCCTTTCCATCTCAAGGTCTCTGTAGGGTAGAGGCCTAGGAATCTAAATTTCTAACAGGCTCTCAGGTGAGTCTTCAGGAAAGGTCAGGAAACACCAACCAGACAAGTTCAATAGGGAAAAGCCTGTTAGCTCCTCCTGGGTAAAGTTCCAGGTACTCTATACCGTGGTTATGTCTTCTCCCCATATCAAATCAATAGATACTATTATTCTGTCCATTTGCCTATGAAGAAGTAGACACACAGAGGTTTTAAATAACTTGTCTAAGTTTATAGTAAGTGGTGGAGAGTAAAGAATTTGAAGTCATCTTTCAGATGAAGAATTTGAAATTGGGTCTTAAGTTCTTGTACTGCGGCACTCATGTATCTTGGAGAATTCATCAATGGGAGATGGAACCAATGGACCCTTTGTGTTCCTCCCACAAGGACAGTTACAATGTACATTTACTCAGTAAACCTGCAAGACTAAGCTCAAGTTGATGGTGCCCTTGGCCAAATTTTTGGTGTTTCCTTATTCTGGCATTCCCCATTGCCCTCCCCCTGCTTCTTTCTCTTGCTATATGAGTTCCCATCCCAAATAAACTACCTGCATTCAGACTTTTGTTTCAGACTCTTCTTTTTAGAAACCTAAGGTAAGATACTTACTTTCTTCAATCTAAGTTTTACAGTTGCAAACAAACTTCTATATGTTAGATTAGAGAGCTGAAACATCTCGCTGACCACAGCATGGGCATATTTCCTTGGTTTTGCCTAATGCAAATTTGGAGTCATAGAACAACTGCCATTGTTGATATTAGCCTAATCCCTCAATGACTTGCATGGTTATGATTCTCTTTCTGAGGAGTAGTACTAGGGACTTTTCAATAGACTTTAAAGGGCGCAAAGTATTTCATTGATTGATGTGTGTTTCTAGGCCCTTCCATGTGCCGAGCTCTGTGTTGCGGTCTGGGAATGTAATAATAAATAGACTAAATTCTAGTCCTGAAGAGATCTGCATCCTGTGTCCTAGAGGGCAGAGCTGGGGTCTCCTTCATGTTTGCACTGCCTCCTGGACCCAAGGCTTGACCATCAGCATGCCGACAGCACCCCTAACTCATTCATTCAGAGCCTCTAACTCCCTGATGATGGCAGGACAGAGAAGGAGGTTGGGTAGCAGCCTGCAAAGCAAGTGCTGCTACCAAGCTTCATGGGCACCAGAGCCTCAGGCTTCCTCCCCTGATCTGGGCACTGCCACAGTGATGACAGTTTAGGAGTGGCTTTCTATCCATATGACACTGGATGAATTCTGGGACACCATCAACAGGTCCACCTTAGCTATATTCCGGGTTATTGAAACTATAGCCTAAACAAAAGCTAGGTACACAAAAGATTACTGACCAGTTCATATGAAAAGCAGCTACGAATGGCATGATAAAAAAAAAAAAAAAAAGGAAAACCGCACATAACAGCTGCCCCCCTCTTGTCCTTGGCAAATAGTGTGGCAGTTTGGTTATTGAAATTAACAATTTTCATGGTGGTTTGAGGCATTCCAACTTGGGTGTATTATCCATTATTCAAGAAAAAGTAAAAAAGAGAGCAATATTTCAGGCAGGTTCTTCAGGTCTTAGGGCCCCTTAGAGAGGGTGATGTTCACCAAAAAACTTTCCCAGGGAGCCCTCCAAGTGCCTCTCACTGAGCCCTGGGTCACAGAGAAGGTTAACACCCAGGTTCTGACTAGTTAGTGCCCTTGGGACAGAGTCCATGATGGTGTCACTGTTGTGTCAACCAGAGTGACAACTTATTTTACTATGTGTAATAGATATTTAGTAATGTTTGTAAAATGAATACCTCAATCATTTAGCATATGGGACATTTTTATGGTCTACCCTTGTGATCAAGAAAAATATGCACTCCTGAGGGGCATAGAAAGGAGAATATTCATTTCTGTGTCAGGTAGTTTCCCACATTTTATGCATCTCCAGGCCATTTATACTATGAACTTAGGACTTTTGAAGATACTATGAGTGGTATCAGACTGGAAGCCCTCTGGGCATCTGACTTTGGTGAAAAATCAACACAGGATGTATAATCTATCCTGAAAGCCCAAATGCAGGTGTCATCTCCAGGAAGGCTGTGGTTACACATGGAGAAGTTGAGACCAAATGTGCCTATAGAGCCTGAGAGAGGGAAGGGCTTGGAGAAGCAAGGTGCCAAGAGAGCAGACCTTGAGGGCTAGGAAATTCCCCGTGGCATGGAGAGACTGGGCCTCAGCCTTTCACAGGCAGGTAGAACAAGCACATTCAGAAGGGCTCCATTAGGCCACCCTGTGCACCAGGGCCCCAGAAAGCCACAGTGGGCTGGAGGAGCCGGTGCCCTCCCTTTGCAGCTGTGCCCCTCAAACTCCTCCTTAAGCCCAGACTATGTGGATTGTCTGATTCACCTTCTTCACTTCTTGCTGCTCCCTCTGTTCACACTCTGGATTTCTTCGATCTCTGGCTTTTTCCACCTACGTCCACTCCCAATACACAGCTGCCTGCCATCCAAGCCTCCAGCTTTCCCCTTCCTAGCCAGTCTTTCCCCTCTCCTCCAAACTCCTGCCACACCCTTTTCACATTATGGGGTAGGCTTTTCCCAGCCTGACCCAGGTCCTCCCTGCACATAGGCTCAGCCAGCCTCAAGTGTCCAGAATTAACCCTGAAGCTGAGACAGAAGTTTCTCCTGATATGTTCACATGGTCCCAAGGGACCAGCCATCATGGGCTCCCCCTGCCCTCCCCTTATCCATGCATACCACCTCCCTCAAGAGTGGGAAGCCAGGACACCATCACAGAAGGTGGACACATGCCACTTCTTCTTTTCAGAATGTGCAGAATGATCCAGAAATCTATTATGCCTTCTTTCATTTTCAAAAAAATTACGCATTCACTGAATTTCTAAGGCCATTTCATGTGACCATCAGGGAGATGTGCAGCCTGCCCTTTTGCAGCAGCATAGTGCCAAGGTTGGGGTTGGAAGCTCCAGAACTGTGGGGAGGCCACCTTCTTTCAACATACTCATGCCGGCAGGCCAAGGCCTTGTTTCCTCATGAAGACTTCTATTTAATCTGCTAGAGACATTTACTTTTGCCCTTTGGTGACCTCCTGGGATGAATACAGTGGTCAATGTGACATTTCAATGGTGCCTGACTGTTCACTTTGTGGAGAAAGCAGCTTTCCAGAGACAGACTGGCCTCTGTGCCATTGCCAGGCTGACATCAAAGGTTTTACAGCATTGTTCTAACAGCTGCTCCTTCTGGCCACTTACTCCAGCTACAAGACATACTTGACACAGGACCCACAGAATCCGGTTGAGCCTCCTCCCGATCTGGGACAGACTCTGGGCCAGATTGTGTGGACTTCTGTGAGGTCCATCTGGCTGGGGACATGCCCTGGAACAGGTGGGAGGAGAAATGTTGCACTGGGTTCAACCTAGACACAAAGACAGGGTATGTGCATAAAAAGTAAAATAAGGGCCTCAGTGACTTGGCATCAGCCAGTGTTCCCAGCCCTGGAGTTCAGACCAAGCCTGATGGATGGAAGAAGTGCAGATGTCTTCAGAGCACTGGGTGACACTATATGCCACCTGCCCCCACTCCAATCTCTGTGGAGCTGGAGCCCTTTTCCTGATTGCCAGGCCCAGGGCATGGTGTTTGCAAGACCACCTGCATGCCCTTAGGTATGTGTGATGGTTACTACCACATCAGTCAAGAGGTGACATCCAGCAGCCTCTTTGCTGCTTTCCATCAAAAAACTTGAGTACACGAGGTTTTACTCCAAATAGCTAGGCATCATGCAGGAATTCAGGCTGGACACTATACTGCAATCTGCATTGGGTCTCTGGTCCTCATGAGTCCCTTCAGCCAGCCTACAAGGCAATCTCCTCTCCTGGCTTCCACCAAGCCTGATCTCCTCACCTGCCTGAATGGGGGAACACTGCAGCAAGACTGAGGGCAGCACACCTACATAGATAACCCCTACTGTTCTCCGTCAGAGCACTGCTGGTGTTTCTTTCCTTCCTCACACATTGCACTCACATTTTTTGGTTTTTGTTGTTGTTGTTGTTTTCACAATTTCTATCTCCCTTACTAGGCAGCCATTTCTACAGCAGGCAGTCATTCCTGGCACTGGCCTGACAAGGAGCTGGCTCTCAATAATCATGTGCTAGACACATGAAGCAGATAAATACCCTCTAGTCTCCCAGGTGAGCCCCCAACAAAATCGGACACATGTGGCTGGGACATGGTAGGAACCTGTCCATCATACCAAGAAGGGACCACAAAACAACTGAGAAGGTGACCTTTTGCTTAACTTTCACTCACAGAAGCAGATACACATCCAATAGATGGTGAGGTTGAAAAAAGGAAGGAGAAAAGAGACATTGAGAGAAAGGGACCATCTCAGTGTTTGAGGATGTACACACAGTGTGGCCCAGCAGGAGCATGGGCACCTGGAGGGCCCTGGGATGGTGACCACAGGTGCTAAGGCTTAGTCCTCTAGCACAGAGTACAATTCTAGCTGCAGGCGGTGTAATTCAGTCCCAGTCCGAAGGCCAGAGAAACAGGATTTCCAGTGTCCAAGGGTAGGAAAAGATGGACATCAACAAGAGAGACAGGAAATTAGCTTTTTGTTCTATTTGGGCCCTCAATAGATTGGATGATGTCCAGCCACATTGGTGAGGGTGATCTTCTTTACTCAGTCTGAGAATTCAAATGCTAATCTCTTCCAGGGACACCCAAACAGACACACCCAGAAGTGTGCATGTGGTGATTTAAGGCCAGATGCAAGGCATACAGCCCCTTGCTCTCTGGATCTGAACAGAAACTCTATTTCCATACTGCCTTAAAAGCTCAGTAGTTTTTAATTTGATATAGGCTGGGGTATCAGGCAATCAAAGCTGTCAGAATTACATTGAAAGCAAGAACAAATGTCTTGAGGAGGAATGAAGATATTCTCTAAATGGTGAGTAAAATACATGAAATGTGATGCATGTATTTTATAATGCTCTTTCTACTTAGAGGTTTTTGTTGTTGTTACCATTCTGATTTTCATTGTTTTCTAGAGAGCTGAGCAGATCCTGTGATACCCTAATGAGTATGACATTGTTACTCATTTGGGCCATAGGTTGATAGCCCCGCAAAAGACCACTAGAAAAACTTCTGATGAAACAAATCTCAGTTTATTAAATTACCCCAGTAAAGAAGAACACCAACTTGACAGAATTCTAATAGCATCTCAGAAAGGGGACTCTGGGAAAAGTAATTATAGGTTTTTAGGGTATAAGCCAGATCACTTTAAATCAGGCCTTGCAAAGAAAGGAACTGGTAGGAACTGAAAAGGATTTTGCATAATGGATTAGGATCAGTGGTGACAGACAGGTGAGGGTCTTAAAGTGAGTATTGCTGTATCAAGCAATTAGTCTTGATAAGGAAGTTATTTTATGTGACCCTCAGTCTTATCTTCCAGGAACAAGTGCTTTCCAAAGGTATGTTTGCTTGGTCCAATACTGTTTAGCACAGGAAACAGGAAGTCTGTTGATTTCAGTTCTCAGGTACTATATCTAACTTTTTGAGAACTATCATTATGGCAATTAAAACTAAATAGTAAATAAAAATATTTTGGAAAGCAAATGTTCTCTCTCATGTAACACACCTGGACTGTTCAAACCCTTCACATATACTCTGCGGGTTAAGCAAGTCTCATGTCCTAAACTATGCTGACTTGGTCCTTTCTGTGGCCAAGGAAGACAGGTGGGCTTGGGTCCGGCTGTCAAAGTTAATTCACCTGGATAAAGATCGTTAACAAAGTCAGCACTAAAACTGAGATGTTCAAATTCTAAGTCCCCTTTCTTTCCATGGCCTCCAACCATGAACCGCTTTTGCAAACATTATTTCTTGAATAGGTCACATTTTCACAAAATCAAGATGATAGCTTACCCTGCAACTTCCTAGCACCAGGCATGATGCTAGAGGCTTAGTGATGGAAAGATGAAAAGAGATCATAGTTCTGTGCCTCAAGAAGCTAATACTCTAGTGGGAGAAAAACAATGGCAGTAAAATGTGGTATGTGCAACAATTGGTTCTTACCAGGCAGAGTGGATGTGCACCTGAGATATTGTTTTTGTTTCTGTGTATTTCTCTTTTGGGGAGGGTGTGAAGTGGTGGCTGTGAGAGCAGGGAAGATAGGAGGAGTAGGAAAATCTTAACAGAGGATTCATCTGAAATGGACTCTGAAAAGAATGCCCACACTTTCCCAGGTAATGAAGGGAAGATATGGCATTCCTGGCAAAGGGACTAGTGTGTGCACAGGTAGGGTGCATTGGTGTGCTCAGGTTACAGGTCATCCAGAACTGACTTGGTTCATGTCTGCCGATGTGTTCCCTACTGAAGTCCCCACCTGTGCAGAGAAGCTTGGTCCCAGGAGCAGAGGAGGATTCCCTCCTGGAGGAGCAGTGGCATTGCTGATGGACTGGAGAGAGCCCCAGCCCTGTGGTGCACAGAGAAAAGTGACATGTGGAGGTGATGTTTACCAGGAGGTGTGGAGCCTGGGTTTAACTGAACTTCAGCTTACAGCTTCAGAAGTTAGCACATTTCAGGGCAAAAGAAAGGATTAAAATCTAAAGATCTGACATAGAGGGAGGGACAAATGGGCCAAGGATTTGAGTGCACTGATCACAGGACCTGGAACAGAGTGGCTGCAGCCACAGCCTGGGCTCACGTCAGCAAGCTCTCAGACACCAGCTTGAGGGCCCTGACTCCGGCGAGGCATGTGGATGCGTAATACATCACAAAATCAAAATGACCTTCCCTCAAAATGCAAATGGTGCTTCAGGCATGCTAAATGTTATACTGAGCCCCAGCATCCATAATTCATGTGTCATTTACAGTGCCCAGCACTCTTGAGTGGAATGGCATACCAATGAGGCTGCGTGAGATGCTACTTGCCTCAGCTTAACTGATTTTGGAGAGATGCTCAGTGGAATTAGAAACCTCTTTAGAATGCTGTCTTTCCCAATTGGGTACAAGGAAAGGAAAATGCAGGAGGGGGCAAAATACAAGCACACTCTAGAAAACTGCTGGGAAGCTTGTCTATAGAAGTTTGTCTACTGGAACTATGAGAGAGGAGGAGGCAGGAAGAAGAGACAAAGGAACAGGAAGAGAAGGAAGAGGAGAAAGATAGAAAAGTGGAATCAGTGTGATTTTTGTTTCATGACCAGCAAGCATGCAGGCTCAGACTAAATCTCTACTCCTGGGATCATTAAACAACTAATAATAGTACCAACAGTCATTTCCTGGGTTTCTACCATGTGCCAAGTAGAATACCAACACTTCAAAGTAAATAGTAATTATTTTCCCCATCTTAAATGTGAGATTACAAATGCTATGAAAGATCAAATAACTTGTCAATGTACCTACAGTACATAAACAGGAATTCCAGGCTCCAAACCCAAGTACACTTTTGTTCTGTCTTTTACAAGGAAGGGGCTTGAGTAATTCTATCCAATTGTTTCTGATGCCAATGCATCTGCATATGCTTGTTTTATTGCATTTCTCAAAGTCCAAGCTGGTGTGACAGAAAGCTGTGGGAAGAACATCTGTCAGAAAGTCTAATGCAGATGCCCATCCTCCATCAAATAGAATGAGCAAGACCCAGAGTTTTCAGATGTGGTTTCTCACTGGCTTGTTCTCCCTGAAACATGCCTAAATCATCCTCCAGGTTTTCAGAAACTCCATTGTGAATTCATCAAGTTTTAATATGCAAATTTTAAAACTTAGTTTCAACCAAAGTAGATCCTATCTATTTTGTTTAAAGTGCATATGCATTTTTGAGATGGTTGGTAAATTATAAATGTTAAGATCATATATGTCTGATGGGCCAGGAAATATTGCCTCCTATTAGATAGGAAACCCCCTTAAAAATTTATATTCTAGAAGCAGAGGACTTCCAGGAAGCATCAGATCATCCAGTAGGTAGGGATCTTGGTGATAGCTCTAAGTGGTTCTCAAAGTGCGCTTCCTGGACCAGCAACATTTAGTATTACCTGAGATCATTACTTGTTAGAAATGAAAATTACCTGGCCCTGCTCTAGACCTGAGAATGTATTTTAACAACCCTCTATGTGATTCAGATGCTGCTCAAATGTGAGAACCCAGTTCTTAACCCATTTTTACCCACACATCCCCAACTTTTGACTTAGAAAAACTCCATCATCATGATCATAGTTATCACCATCATGTGAACCAGGTGCCATATACCATTCTAAGTCCTCTCTATGAAGTAACCTGTTTAATTAAAAAGAAAAACAAAACAAAACCCACAACCCAGATTTTACAGATCAGAGAATTGACTAGGGAAGTTAAGGAGTGTGCCCAAGGTACACAGGCATAAAATACAAGGTGCTCATTTAAAGCTTGCATTTACACCACCACCCTGAGGGTGAAACGTAAAGAGGCTCATTTCAAGGGGTGTTCCTTACTGGTGGAGTGGTACCTAAGGTCAAGGTTACCAACCCTTGTGTACTTTAGCATCACCTGGGGGAGTTAGAGGGTTTCCCCTCAATTTTTTATTGTGTTCAATATACGTAACACAAAAATTACTCTTTTAACCATTTACAGTTCAGTGGCATTAAGCACATTCACAATGTTGTGCAACCATCCATCATCACTATCCATTTCCAGAACTTTTTCATCATTCTCTACAGAAACTGCACTCATAAATAGTAACTCCCCATTCTCTCTCCTTCTAGTCTCTGGTAACCCCTATTTTACTTCCTATCTGTATTAATTTGCTTATTCTAGGTACCTCATATATGCAGAATCATACACTATGTGTTGTCCTTTTGTATCTTGTTTATTTTACTTAGCATAATGTTTTCAGGGTTCCTCCATGTTGTATTATGTATCAGAACTGCATTCTTTTTTAAGGCTGAATAATAGTCCATTGTATGTGTATGCTATATTTTGTTTATTGAAGGATATTTGGGTTGTTTCCACATTTTGGCTATTGGCCATTGTAAATAATGCTATTGTGAACATTGGTATATAAGTATCTGGTTGAAACCTTGTTTCCAGTTATCTTAGGTATACACCTAGCAGTGAAATTGCTGGCTCCATGGGGCGCCTGGGTGGCTCAGTCATTAAGCGTCTGCCTTCGGCTCAGGTCATGATCCCAGGGTCCTGGGATCGAGTCCCACATCAGGCTCCCTGCTTGGTGGGAAGCCTGCTTCTCCCTCCCCCACTCCCCCTGCTTGTGTTCCCTCTCTGGCTGTGTCTCTCTCCGTCAAATAAATAAATAAAATCTTAAAAAAAAAAAAAAAGAAATTGCTGGCTTATATGGTAATTCTATGTTAAACTTTTTGAGGAACAACCAAACTACTTTCCACAATGGCTGCACCATTTTACATTAAATGCACCACTGTTCAAATTTCTCCACATCCTCTAGTTAATTAATTAATTAAAGCCATGCTAATGAGTGTGAAGCAGTATCTCACTGCAGTTTTAATTTGGTAGCATTTACCAGCAAAGCCATCTTGTTCAGGGCTTTTTGTTGTTGTTGGGAGTTGTTTGTGTTTTTATTACTGAATCAATCTCCTTACTAGTTACTGTTTTAGTATATCTTCTACTTCTTCGTGATTCAATGTTGGTAGGTTTTGTGTTTCTATGAATTTGTACATTTCCTATAGGATAGCCAATTTTTTGGTGTACAACTGTTCACAGTACTCTCTTATAATCATTTTTGATTCTGTAATATTGGTAGCAATATCCCCACTTTCATTTCTGATTTTAGTAATTTGAGTGCTCTGTTTTTACCTTAGTCAGTATAGCTGTTTGTTAACCTTGTGTTTCTCTAATCACCAATTTTTAATTTTATTGATTTCTGTATTGTTTTTCTATTTCTATTTTATCTCTAATCTCTATTATTCCTTTCCTTCTGTTTGTTTTGTGTTCTAGTTTGTTCTTCTTTTTCTAGTTCCCTAAAATGTAAAGTTAGGTCATTGATTTAAGATCTTTATTTTATTCAGTTTATTTTTGTGCTTTTATTAAAGTATAATTAAAATATACAGTGTTATATTGATTGGCTTCAGGTGTACAATATAGTGATTCAACAATTCTATGCATTACTCAGTGCCCATCTCGGTTAAGTGGACTCTAGATAAGGGCAATTAGGATCTTTCCTCTTTTTCAAGTGTTATGTCTTCGCAGCTATAAATTTCCCTCTTAACACTGCTTATGCTATATCCCACAAGTTTTTATTGTTTTCATTTTCATTTGTCGCTAGTTATTTTCTAATTACCCTTGTGATTTCTTCTTCGATTTATTGTTTGTTTAAAGTGTGCTGTTTTAGGGGCGCCTGGGTGGCTCAGATGGTTAAGCGTCTGCCTTCAGCTCAGGTTGTGACCCCAGGATCCTGGGATCAAGCCCCAGGTCAGGTTCCCAGCTGAGCAGGGAGTCTGCTTATCCCTTTGCCTCTGCCCCTGCTTGTGCTCTCTCTCTCTGTGTCTGTCTCTCTCTCTCAAATGAATAAATAAAATCTCTTTTTTAAAAAAGTGTGTTGTTTTAGAAGTAGAGAACAGAACAGTGGTTACAAAGGGAAGAGAGGTGGGGGAAATGGGGAGATGTTGGTCAAAGAGTATAAAATTACAGTTACACAGAATGAATAAGTCTAGGTAATGCACAGCATGATGACTATAGCTAATACTATAATGTATACTCGAAATTTGCACAGAAGAATAGATTTCAGGTGCTCTCATGACAAAAAAAGAAGAATGGTAACTATGTGAGGTGTTGGATGTGTTAATTAGCTTGAGTAATCATTTCACCATGTATATGTATATCCAAACCTATTGTACACTTCAAATATATATGATTTTTATTTTTTTATTTCATGACTCATTTTATATTAAACATTTTTATTTTTTAAATTTTTTATTCAAGTATAATTAGCATACAGTGTTATATTAGTTTCAGATGTGCAATATAATGATTCAACAATTTTATACCTTTCTCAGTGTTCATTAAGATAAATGTACTCTCAATCCCCTTGATTTATTTCACCCATTCCCCCACCTCTCTCCCCTCTGATAACCAGCAGTTTGTTTTCTGTATTTAAGAGTCTGGGGGTTTTTTGGCTTGTCTCTTTTTTTCTTTGTTCATTTGTTTGGTTTTACATTTTTTATTTTAAAAAAAGTTGTTTAATTTCTAGAGATTTGTGAATTTTCAGATTCCTTCTGTGACTGATATCTAGTTTCATTCTATCTGATTGGAAATTTTGTTTGGGGATATTTTTTAGGACAGTGATATTTATTATTTATAATATTTCAATCTATTCAAATTTACTTTTTTATGACCTAGCATCTGGTTTATCCTGGAGAACATTTCATGTGCACTTGAGGAAAACATGTTTAGTATTGTTCACTGATTTTAAAAGTTGTTTTTATTGTTTAAATTGGCAATATCAGTTGCTGGTGAGGATGCAGAGTAACAAACTATTCATCGCTGATGTGGGAATACAAAAGTTGCAAGCTTTTCTTATTTCTAAGATTTATTTATTTTAGAGAGAGAGAACACACGTGAGCAGGGGGAGGGTCAGAAAGAAAGAAATGCAAGCAGATTCCACACTGATTGCAGAGCCAGACAGGGGATTTGATCCCATCACCTGGAGACAATGACCGGAGCAGAAATCAAAAGTTGGATGCTTGAGCCACTCAGGTGCCTCCAAAATTTCCAAGCTTTAGTGGAAGACAGTTTGGCACATTTTTGCAAAGCTAAACAATGCTCACCATAAAATCCAGCAATCACACTATGAAGTATTCACCGAAATGATTTTAAAACTTATGTCCACACAAAATCCTGTATATAAATACTTATAGTAGCATCATTAATAATTCCAAGAACTTGACGCACCACAATTCAACAGATGAGTGGATAATCAAGTTGTGATACATCTGTACATGTGGTTCCATCCATAAATGAATACTAGACAGCAACAAAAAGGACTGAGCTAACCAAAGCTATGCAAAGACATGGATATATGTTAAATGCATGTTGTTAAGTGAAAGAAGCTAGTCTCTGAAAAGGCTACTTAGTTTATGATTCTATTTATATGACATTCTAAAAAAGGCAAAACTATAGAAGCAGTAAACAGATAAGTAGTGCCATGGTTTGGGGAGAAGAGAGGGTTGACTAGGTGAAGCACAAGAGATTTTTTAAAAATACGTTATTTGTTTATTTGAGAAAGAGAGAGAGCATGAGCAAGGGGGAGGGGCAGAGGGAGAGGGACTAGCCAACTTCCCACTGAACATGGAGCCCAAGAGGGGGCTCTATCCCAGGGCCCTGAGATCACAACCTAGGCCAAAGTCAGATGCTTAACTGACTGAGCCACCCAGATGTCCCAAAGCACAGGGAGTTTTTTAGGACAGTGCAACTATTTTGTATGATACCAAATTGCCTATATATATATATATATATATATATATATATATCTCAAAAATCTTAGAACTCTGCAGTTCTTGAACTAGAACTTGCAGAACAAGAGTGAAATTTAATGTATGCAATTTTTAAAAAATATCATGCAGGAGGTCAGGGAATCCCAGTATGGAATGTAGCCTATGACCAAAAGAAGCTATTATAAGTGTATGAAATAACCTCACTAAGGGTGGTGAGGAAAAAAAGATTCTGACCTAAGTAACTTTGGAAGTGAGTGGAGATTGTGAGGTTAAATGCAAAAGACACTATGCATAAGCCATATGCTCTTGTTGATAACATTTTTCACATAGGGGTATAGGTTAACAGGGTTATAGGTTAATTGTTCTGAAATTTATATGCATAACTACTGGAATTAAACTATCATATAAATGGATGATGGATGGTGGGATCTCAGTTTGTTACTACTGGTGGGGGGAGGTTACAGCAAGGAGGAAAGCCAGAACGAACCATATGGTAATAGAGACGTGAATGTGATCGCTCATTTAGCTTAGTGTAGAAACAAATGGATACATTTAGAAATATTTGCAGTTATGTATATAAGTGGGTCAGTATACATACATATATTTCCTTGCTTTGTCAACTGAGAAGGCCTAGAAGCAACTACATATCTGTAACAACCAGTACATTTTGTGACTAGATCTTGGTTTCTACCAGGAATCTTTGGAGAAATATCTGATTCTGAGACTGGGGCAGTGAGTCTAGGTCGTCTTAAAGTGGCAGAAATTAAGGAAGTTTAAAAAAACAAAACAAAACAAACAAACAAAAACAATGATGGAAATATGTCAAAGGTACCCATGAGTCAATTGAAAAAGCTCGCAATGGTCAAAGCTGGAACAGTTTGAGCAAGAATATAAATAAAGTAGTACTGGATTGTAACTCAAAGTATAAAACAAAAATCCAAGAATCCATGCAAATATAAGGAAACGACTGAATAAAGAAAGAAACGTGTGGCAATTGACAAATCTCCCTTATTCTTTGGAATTAGAATAATTCCAAATAATTTATGTAGATACTCCTGCCCAAAGACATGGATATCAATCCCAATCCCTTAAGTATGGGTTCTAGATAGTGACTTTCTTTTAAAGAGTGGCAGTATGCAAAAGGGTGAATAAAAGGAACTTTACAGTGGAAAATCCTGCCAAAGAGTACCTCATCACTACATCAAAAATAAGGAAAAGATGAGAAATTTTCACAGAGTAGCCAAGAAGATATGAGAACAAAATGTTACATCCTGAATGAGATTCTGAAACAGAAAAAGTACATTAAATTAAAAATCGGGAAACCTGAATAAAATAAGTACTTTAGCTGATAATAACATATCTGTATTAGTTCACAATTGTGACTAAAGTACCACTAATCTGTGATGTTAAAGAGGGAAGCAGGGTATATGGAAATTTTTTGCCACTTTTCTATAAATCTAAAACTATCCTAAAGTAAAAGGTTTACTTAAATACATCTGTGTGCAGTTTGGTTACATCCACAAAACATTCTAGATTTAAAGATGGAACCACATAAAAACCATCACCAAACATGAGAAACCTGGAATACATAGAATCTCCCAGTATTTTGGCCTTTCTTCTTCTCCCTTTGCAGTTCTGCCAGCAGCACCACCACTGTCTGAAGCTCACCGCATGTTGTATGTCAAAACAGACAGGTGGATTGGTAATAATTTCTTCACCTCGGGCGCCTGGGTGGCTCAGTTGGTTAAGCAACTGCCTTCGGCTCAGGTCATGATCCTGGAGACCCTGGATCGAGTCCCGCATCGGGCTCCCTGCTCGGCAGGGAGTCTGCTTCTCCCTCTGACCCTCACCCCTCTCATGCTCTCTCTCTCATTCTCTCTCTCAAATAAATAAATAAAATCTTAAAAAAAAAAAAAAAATTCTCATCTCATGCCACTGAAATACTTGCCACAACTTTCATCTGAAATACATCATCCCAGAGCATCTCGAGTAATTTTGATTACTTTTGATTAAGGCACGGAGTACTAATGACACAGGTGCGCTGGAGTTAGATTCCCTGACGACCTGCTGGCAATAACTGATCCCATAGCTTCTGAGAGTGATCTGGATCCGGTCAACTCCAAAGGGGTAGAGGTTCAGGAGGAGTTTCTACCCCTTGAAGAGAAGTGAAGGATAGATATTGTCCTGGTCTCACAGTTTAATCTTGCTACCTGCCCCAAAGATGGGAGTGCAGACGTAGCTCATGGGAAAGCAGCTGGGCACAGGATGCTCAGTGTTTCTCCTGAATTCAAATGAGCCTTTTCCAAATGTAGCAATTCTGAGCCCAAATGAAACCCCCAGGATAGACATAAGATGCCATAATGTTGTCTTGCCTAAATTACATTTTCCCTTCAATCATTTCTTGAACCTTAAGAATGCAAAGGCACTAAGAAGGGATTTCTAAACATAAATGTTTCACCATCAGAATTTTAGGAGAAATACAACAGGTTCCAATTTCTTTGGTAGAATCTGCTAAACTAAGAAATAGTTCCAACTCTGCCTCAGCCGTTCCCAGCACAATCTGCTCCTTCCCTCCCTACTTGTTTATGCATACCTCTATTATAGCACACTCTCCATAAGACTGTGAATTTTAGTTTTGATTGTCCTGAAGACTGATTCATTCACCTTTGTACTCCCACACCAGGTTCTCAGCGACGGGCTACTGATTTTGGGAAGGCAGCGTGGGGGAAGTCCTCTACTTCTCAGGAGCTTGAGCCTGATGCTGAGGACTGAGAGTTCATTGATCATGACCTATGGGTTGTCAGACAGCACTACAAGGTACAAATAGCTTTGCATCAGATTGGCTTCTTTAGTGCATATGCTATTTTTGGCATCTCTGATACTGCAGCAGAGAAATCTACAGAGCATCTCATTCCAAGAGACATTGCTACAGGAAGAAGCCATATGAGGTTCCCAGGGACAGGAGACCCCATCAAGCTACAGTCTGGCCATATGAAAAGTTCCTTCTTTCCTCAAGCCTGACAGGATAACAGAGTTACTGCTAAAGAAGGCCATATATCAGGAGGCTGACATTCACCATGTCAGCCTCTTGAGGAATAATTTCTACTCTGCAGCCAAAGAAATGATGTCATTAGCCTTTTCTTAAAGAGAAGACATTTTTAAGGATTTGCCCAAATTCACAGCTGTGCCATTTTTGAAACTCTGCCCTTTGATTGGCACACAATCCTCCACTCCATTTGGAACCTTTTCCTTCCATGACTCTTTAGAAAGAAAGGAGCCCTCAAGGTGCTTTTGAACCAAACTTTCTGTGTTATTACTGTCCCCAAGGAGCAGCATTAAAACAGAAAGCTGCCTTCCAAAAAAGGGACATCACCGGCCTCCCAGTTTGAAAGTAAAAGTAGGGGATAAGAAAGGAAGGTTTACTGTCATGAGCAGTATTATCTAGCATAATGGCCTACACTTTTTTTTTTTTAATCTTGTGTGCCTATACATAATCAACTTAGGTTTATTAAATCAGATATAACAATTTATGGCAATGCGAAGTGAACACATTTTTTTTGGTGTTTAAGAGGCAAAGGCCTCTCTTTCTGGAGTTTCCTACCTCCTTTGACATTTTGTTGTACTCTTTAAGAAGTAATGGGAAATAGGGGGGGTGGAGCAAGATGGCGGAGGAGTAGGAGACCTGGATTTCGTCTCCTTTCAGGAATTCAGCTGGATAGGGATCAAACCATTCTGAACACCTACAAACCCAACAGGAGATCGAAGCAATGAATAGCAACAACTCTCTGAACAGAAAAGTGACCACTTTCTGGAAGGTAGGACATGCGGAGAAGTGAACCCGAGGCGATATTCGGGAGGATAGACGGCGGGGGAGGGGCCTCCGTCGGTTGCTTCTGGCAAGTGATAGAGCTGTAAGAGCACAAAATCAGAACTTTTAAAAGTCTGCTCCGCCGAGGGACGTCACTCTGGTGGCTAAGCGGGGGATGGAACCCTCCGGGACAGTGTGGTCTCAGGACCCTCGGGGTCACAGAAAGACCGGGGGTGCCTGAGTGTGGCAGAGCTCCCAGGTAACGGAGCAGGGAAGCCGGCTGCAGAGGCTGAGCCCAGGCGCGGGCTCTCAGCTCAGGGTGGCCATAAACTGTCATCCGCGGCACAGTCGGGGTCCTGCTCCTCCAGCAGGGACCCAACAAGCGGCAGATCCGGGGAGACTCACCTTCCTCCCCTGGGAGGACCCATGCGGGAGTGCACCACAGGGATCTGCTGGGTTTGGAGACTCCACCCGGGGTCAGGTGCCAGAGATAGAAACGCGCGGTCACAGGCCGGGTAAGCACGGAGTGCAGCCGGAGACCGGGGAGACGGGAGTGACTGACGGCTTTTCTCTGGGGGCTCACTGAGGAGGGGGGCCCTGAGTTCTCGGCTCCTCCGAGGCAGAGATTGGGAGGCCGCCATTTTCACTCTCCGCCTCCAAAGCTGTACGGAAAGCTCACAGGGAACAAAAGCTCCGGAGAGCAAACCCGAGCAGATTACTTAGCCGGGAGGGGGCAAGGGCGGGGCAATTCCGCCTCCGTCAGAGACATTTGGAAACCACGGCAACAGGCCGCTCCCCAGAAGATCAGCAAGAACAGCCAGCCAAAACCAAGTTTACGTATCAATGAGAACGGCAGAACTCCAGCGCTAGGGGAATACTGCACATAGAATTCATGGCTTTCTTACCATGATTCTTTAGTCTTTCAAAGTTAATTTTTTTTTAACTGTCTTTTTTCTTTTTTTTTCTTTTTGAATTTTTTTTTCCCTTTTTCAACCAACATCTTATCAATCCCTTTTAAAAAAAAAAAAACATTTTTATTTTTTCATTTTTAGAGTCATATTCCATCCCTTCATAGTAGTTACCCGTATTTTTGGCTTATATATATAAGTTGTTCTCTCTTTAAAATTTTGAGATAGTTTCTTTTAACATTAAAATATACCCTAAATCTCTAGTATATAGTGTTCTCTATTCCCCTGCCTGATCACATCCTCTCCCTTTTTTTTTCTTTTTTTTAAATCCTCTTCTTTCTTTTTTCAAACAACTTCTTATCAATTCCTTTTATAAAATTTTTTATACTTTCCATCTTTACAGTCATATTCCATCCCTTCATCATATCAACCCTTATTTTTTGTACATATATAAGTTTTTCTTTCTTTAAAATTTTGGGAGGCACTTTCTCCTAAAAGACCAAAATAGACCCCAAATCTAGTGTGTGGCATTGATCTATATACCAGCCTGATCATATTTGATCACATTCTGTTTTTTGTTGTTGTTGTTGTTGTTTTATTTTGTTTGTTTTTGTTTTTATCTTTATCTTTTTCTTTTTCTTTTTTTCTTTTTCTTTTTTCTCTCTTTCCCTTTCTTTTCCCACTGCTTCAGGTCTTTTCTGATTTGTTTAGAGTATATTTTCTGGGGACGTTGTTACTCTGCTAGCATTTTGTTCTCTCATTAATCTATTCTCCTCTGCACAAAATGACAAGACGGAAAAAATCACCTCAACAAAAAGAACAAGAGGTAGTACCGACTGCCAGGGACCTACTCAATATGGATATTAGTACGATGTCAATCTAGAGTTCAGAATCATCACTTTAAAGATACTAGTTGGGCTTGAAAAAAATATGGAAGTTATTAGAGAAACCCTTTCTGGAGAAGTAAAAGAACTAAAATCCAAACAAGTAGAAATCAAAAAGGCTATTAATGAGGTGCAATCAAAAATGGGGGCGCTACCTGCTAGAATAAATGAGGCAGAAGAGAGAATCAGTAAGGGTGCCTGGGTGGCTCAGTAGGTTAAACGACTGCCTTCGGCTCCGGTCATGATCCTGGAGTCCCTGGATCGAGTCCTGCATCGGGCTCCCTGCTCGGCGGGGAGCCTGCTTCTGCCTCTGACCCTCCCCCCTCTCATGTGCTCTCTCTCTCTCATTCTCTCTGTCTCAAATAAATAAATAAAATCTTTAACAAAAAAAGAGAGAGAATCAGTAATATAGAAGATGAAATGATGGAAAATAAAGAAGCTGAGAAAAAGAGAGATAAACAACTACTGGATCACGAGGGCAGAATTCGAGAGATAAGCAATACCATAAGATGAAACAACATTAGAATAATTGGGATCCCAGAAGAAAAAGAAAGAGAGAGAAGGGCAGAAGGTATAATGGAGCTAATTATAGCAGAGAACTTCCCTAATTTGGGGAATGAAACAGGCATGAAAATCCAGGAAGCACAGAGAACCCCTCTCAAAATCGATAAAAATAGGTCAACACCCCGACATCTAATAGTAAAACTTGCGAGTCTCATAGACAAAGAGAAAATCCTAAAAGCAGCTCGGGAGAAGAGATATGTAACCTACAAGGGTAAAAACATTAGATTGGCAACAGACCTATCCACAGAGACCTGCAGGCCAGAAAGAACTGGCAGGATATATTCAGAGCACTAAATGACAAAAATATGCAGCCAAGAATACTCTATCCAGCTAGGCTGTCATTGAAAATTGAAGGAGAGATAAAAAGCTTCCAGGACAAACAAAAACTAAAGGAATTTGCAAACACAAAACCAGCCCTACAGGAAATCTTGAAAGGGGTCCTCTAAACAAAGAGAGACCCTAAAAGCAACATAGACCAGGAAGGAACACAGACAATATACGGTAACAGTCACCTTCCAGGCAATACAATGGCACTAAATTCCTATCTTTCAATAGTTACCCTGAATGTAAATGGGCTAAATGCCCCAAACAAAAGACACAGGCTATCAGACTGGATTAAAAAACAAGACCCATTGATATGCTGTCTGCAAGAGACTCATTTTAGAACCAAAGACACCCCCAGGTTGAAAGTGAGGGGGTGGAAAACCATTTACCATGCAAATGGACACCAAAAGAAAGCTGGGCTGACAATCCTTATATCAGACAAATTAGATTTTAAACCAAAGACTGTAATAAGAGATGAGGAAGGACATTATATCCTACTTAAAGGATCTATCCAAAAAGAAGATCTAACAATTGTAAATATCTATGCCCCTAACATGGGAGCAGCCAATTATATAAGGCAATTAATAACAAAAGCAAAGAAACAAATCAACAACAATACAATAATAGTGGGGGACTTTAACACCCCCCTCACTGAAATGGAGAGATCGTCTAACCAAAAGATCAGCAAGGAAATAAAGACTTTAAATGACACACTGGACCAAATGGACTTCACAGACATATTCAGAACATTCCACCCCAAAGCAACGGAATACACATTCTTCTCTAGTGCCCATGGAACATTCTCCAGAATAGATCACATCCTAGGTCAAAAATCAGGTCTCAACTAGTACCAAAAGATTGGGATCATTCTGTGCCTATTTTCAGACCACAATGCTTTGAAACTAGAACTCAATCACAAGAGGAAAGTCGGAAAGAACCCAAATACATGGAGGCTAAAGAGCATCATACTGAAGAATGAATGGGTCAACCAGGAAATTAAAGAAGAATTTAAAAAATTCATGGAAACCAATGAAAATGAAAACACAACTATTCAAAATCTTTGGGATGGGGCGCCTGGGTGGCTCAGTTGGTTAAGCGACTGCCTTCAGCTCAGGTCATGATCCCGGAGTCCCGGGATCGAGTCCCGCATCGGGCTCCTGGCTCAGCAGGGAGCCTGCTTCTCCCTCTGACCCTATCCCCTCTCATGCTGTTTCTCTCTCTCTCTCTCTCAAATAAATAAATAAATAAAATCTTTAAAAAAAAAAAATCTTTGGGATGCAGCAAAGGCAGTCCTAAGAGGAAAGTATATAGCAATACAAGCCTTTCTCAAGAAACAAGAAAGGTCTCAAGTACACAACCTAACCCTACACCTAAAGGAGCTGGAGAAAGAACAGCAAATAAAGCCTAAACCCAGCAGGAGAAGAGAAATAATAAAGATCAGAGCAGAAATCAATGAAATAGAAACTAAAAGAACAATAGAACAGATCAATGAAACTAGGAGTTGGTTCTTTGAAAGAATTAACAAGATTGATAAACCCCTGGCCAGACTTATCAAAAAGAATAAAGGACCCAAATCAACAAAACAATGAATAAAAGAGAGATCACAACCAACACCAAAGAAATACAAACAATTATAAGAACATATTATGAGCAACTCTATGCCAGCAAATTCGATAACCTGGAAGAAATGGATGTATTCCTAGCGATGTATCAACTACCAAAACTGAACCAGGAAGAAATAGAAAACCTGAACAGACCTATAACCACTAAGGAAATTGAAGCAGTCATCAAAAATCTCCCAAAAAACAAAAGCCCAGGGCCAGATGGCTTCCCAGGGGAATTCTACCAAACATTTCAAGAAGAATTAATACCTATCCTTCTGAAACTGTTCCAAAAAATAGAAATGGAAGGAAAACTTCCAAACTCCTTTTATGAGGCCAGCATTACCTTGATCCCAAAACCAGACAAAGACCCCATCAAAAAGGAGAATTACAGACCAATATCCCTGATGAACATGGATGCAAAAATTCTCACCAAAATACTAGCCAATAGGATCCAACAGTACATTAAATGGATTTTTCACCACGACCAAGTGGGATTTATCCCTGGGCTGCAAGGTTGGTTCAACATCCACAAATCAATCAATGTGTTACAATACATTAACAAAAGAAAGAACAAGAATCATATGATCCTCTCAATAGATGCAGAAAAAGCTTTTGACAAAGTACAGCATCCTTTCTTGATCAAAACTCTTCAGAGTATAGAGATCGAGGGTACATACCTCAATATCAGAAAAGCATCTATGAAAAACCTACAGCGAATAAATAAATAAAATCTTAAAAAAAAAAAAAAAGAGAAAAGAAAAACCTACAGCGAATATCATTCTCAATGGGGAAAAACTGAGAGCTTCCCCCTAAGGTCAGGAATGCGGCAGGGATGTCCACTATCACCACTGCTATTCAACATAGTATTGGAAGTCCTAGCCACAGCAATCAGACAACAAAAAGAAATCAAAGGCATCCAAATTGGCAAAGAAGAAGTCAAACTCTCACTCTTTGCAGATGATATGATACTTTATGTGGAAAACCCAAAAGACTCCATCCCAAAACTGCTAGAACTCATACAGGAATTCAGTAAAGTGGCAGGATATAAAATCAATGCACAGAAGTCAGTAGCATTCCTATACACCAACAACAAGACAGAATAAAGAGAAATGAAGGAGTTGATCCCATTTACAATTGCACCCAAAACCATAAGATACCTAGGAAGAAATCTAACCAAAGAGACAACAGATCTGTACTCAGAAAACTATAAAATACTCATGAAAGAAATTGAGGAAGACACAAAGAAATGGAAAAACGTTCCATGCTCATGGATTGGAAGAACAAATATTGTGAAGATGTCAATGCTACCTAGAGCAATGTACACATTCAATGCAATCCCCATCAAAATACCATCCACTTTTTTCAAAGAAATGGGACAAATAATCCTAAAATTTGTATGGAACCAGAAAAGACCCCACATAGCCAGAGGAATGTTGAAAAAGAAAAGCAAAGCCGGCGGCATCACAATTCCGGACTTCCAGCTCTATTACAAAGCTGTCATCATCAAGACAGCATGGTACTGGCACAAAAACAGACACATAGATCAATGGAACACAATAGAGAGCCCAGAAATGGACCCTCAACTCTATGGTCAACTCATCTTTGACAAAGCAGGAAAGAATGTCCAATGGAACAAAGATAGTCTCTTCAACAAATGGTGTTGGGAAAATTGGATAGCCACATGCAGAAGAATGAAACTGGACTATTTCCTTACACCACACACAAAAATGGACTCCAAATGGTTGAAAGACCTCAATGTGATGCAGGAGTCCATCAACATCCTAAAGGAGAACACAGGCAGCAACCTCTTTGACCTCAGCCGAAGCAACTTCTTCCTAGAAACATCACCAAAGGCAAGGGAAGCAAGGGCAAAAATGAACTATTGGGACTTCATCAAGATAAAAAGCTTTTGCAAAGCAAACAGTCAACAAAACCAAAAGACAACTGACAGAATGGGAGAAGATATTTGCAAATGACATATCAGATAAAGGGCTAGTATCCAAAATCTATAAAGAACTCATCAAACTCAACACCCAAAGACAAAGAATCCAATCAAGAAATGGGCAGAAGACATGAACAGACATTTTTCCAAAGAAGACATCCAAATGGCCAACAGACACATGAAAACGTGCTCAACATCACTCAGCATGAGGGAAATCCAAATCAAAACCTCAATGAGATACCACCTCACACCAGTCAGAATGGCTAAAATTAACAAGTCAGGAAATGACAGATGTTGGCGGGGATGCAGAGAAAGGGGAACCCTCCTACACTCTTGGTGGGAATGCAAGCTGGTGCAGCGACTCTGGAAAACAGTATGGAGGTTCCTCAAAAAGTTGAAAATAGAGCTACCATACAATCCAGCAATTGCACTACTGGGTATTTACCCCAACGATACAAAAGTAGGGATCCAAAGGGGTACGTGCACCCCGATGTTTATAGCAGCAATGTCCACAATAGCCAAACTGTGGAAAGACCCAAGATGTCCATCGACAGATGAATGGATAAAGAAGAGGTGGTATATATATATATATATATATATATACAATGGAATATTATGCAGCCATGAAGAGGAATGAGATCTTGCCATTTGCAATGACGTGGATGGAACTGGAGGGTATTATGTTGAGTGAAATAAGTCAAACAGAGAAAGACATGTATCATATGATCTCACTGATATGAGGATTTCTTAATTGTAGGAAACAAACTGAGCGTTGCTGGAGTGGGGGGTGCGGTGGGAGGGATGGGGTGACTAGGTGATAGACACTGGGGAGGGTATGTGCTCTGGTAAGTGCTGTGAATTGTGCAAGACTGTTGAATCTCAGATCTGTACCTCTGAAACAAATAATGCAATATATGTTAAGAAAAAAAAAGAAGAAGAAGGTAGCGGGAGGGGAAGAATGAAGTGGGTGAAATCGGAGGGGTAGACAAACCATGAGAGACGATGGACTCTGAAAAACAAACAGGGTTCTGGAGGGGACGGGGGTGGGAGGATGGATTAGCCTGGTGGTGGGTATTGAGGAGGGCATATTCTGCATGGAGCACTGGGTGTTATGCACAAACAATGAATCATGGAACACTTCATCTAAAATTAATGATGTAATGTATGGGGATTAACATAAGAATAAAAAAAATAAAAAAATAAAGAAACCAAAAAAAAAAAAAGAAGAAGTAATGGGAAATAATGTTATCATAACACCGGTGGTCTAGTTTCAAAGTGGTGCCTGAAAATTTAGCTGTGCCATTTCCATTAACAGCTATGACAGGCATGTAACTAAACTCCCATGTGCTGTGCTGCAAATTTCCTGCAGAGCCCGCCATGGGGAGATGGGAATTGGAGAGTGATTCTGATGTTTATCATGTCTATGGAGCAGTGTATAGGCATGGACCCGAAGCATTTGGAAGCATCTTTGATAGCAGCATGTGGGGTTGCTGGCCAGTGAGATGGAGCTTCTTCCTCTCCCTTAGGGTTCCTCAACCAAGGCCATTCTCCATCTCCCAAGAGAAAAAAAGAGGAAAGACCAATACCCCAGGGTTCTCTGTCTGGGCTTGTTGGTGTCTCCATTGAAGGAAACCTCAGAGAACAATATTAAGGATGAGGGTCCCAAGGGTCACACCCATCACAGTCAATGTTGCTGGAAGCAGTCAATCCTATCTGAGGAGGACAGTAGGCTAAAACACACTGCAGTCTTAACAACTTTCTCACATTCAGTGCTGGCCACTGAACCAGGCATATACCCATCACATATTTTCTGGATCCCCTCAAATTGTCTCCATTCAATAATGGGCCTTCATTCCTCCTTTGAGCCCTGTGCTAAATAAAGAAGTCTCTGAATTATAGTCAGTCTTTCTCCTTTCCTCCAGACCTTGCTACTAAATGCTTTCTCCTTCTTATAGATTTGCAAAAAGCAGAGAAAGCAATCACAACTAGTTACCACTTTTACGTGAGGAGAATTACCAATCTTACTAAAAGATTGCATCAGTGCCAAAATGCCCTATGTGTCCCAGGCTCTGGGATACATAGAGACTTTGTACTACAGGTATTCATAGACAGTTCTTTCTAACATTCAGATGCTGTTTCCCTGGTTGTGGGGCTTCTCTGTAGACATCGTCATCATGCTGGGCTTCTCTA